>NC_083325.1:67415041-67724251 GCF_963455315.2 Globicephala melas
CAGCCAACATCTGCTCTTCACGTGGATCAGCCCCAACCGAGTGTCGGTTCCTCTCATCTTCTTCCAGCCAGAGCCCTCTGCTTAAGGAATAAGCACGCGCCTTCCCCACGGCCCCCCGCGGCCCCCCCCCGGCCCCCCGCTGAGGTAACTGAACAGCACCTGGCCCATCCGGTTCTCTCCAGCCCATCCGGTTCTCTCCAGCCTGACTCCACCTCAAGAATTTTCAGCGGCAGTTGTTGCCACAAATCACTGAGTCTTTCCATGTATTTGCCCAGATTTCCCAAGTTGAGAATCTGATTGCTCTAGCTTACTTCTTTGAGCTGGACCACATACGTTCACATACGTCCAGGTTATGGCCAGCCTAGGGATTGGTTGTCCCTGGCTCAGTCAGATGAGGTGGAGATGAGGATACAGGAACTCGGGGCAGTGCAGGCAGCAAGACTGACACATCCCGTGTGGGCATGTTACTTGTGCGCTGGCCTTTGCCTGGGACACCCTCCCGTCCGTCCTTGTCAGGTGGTCCCTACTGATCTGCCATGGCCCAACCCAAGTGTTGTCTCCTTTGAGAAGCCTTCAGTGAGTGTGAGTCAGTCCTACCTCTAAACTCTAATACATGTCTCCTCGGTTTTCCCATATGTCTTAACCCCCACAAGAATATAAGGTCCCAAAAGAATAAAAGTATGTTTCATCTATCTTTAATAATTCTATATATTAATTCCAAAAAAAAGCCATGATATAACACAGTATCTCCTACCACTGTTGGGGTGAAAAAGTGCCCCCTGTTCAAATACATGTAATGAATGTTGAGTTTTAAAACGTTGCCCAAATTTCTCTAGTATTGGGCTTCTCAGAGCCTTTAATTTGCTAGCTAACGTGCAATGTTAGACAAGAGTCAAACTCAGCAGCCAGAATTCAGAGCCCAGTTCAGGACCCGTTCTGCCTCATTCCTTCCATGTGGTCTGGACAAGAACCAAACCTCTTAGTGGCTTTATAGCGACTTCATAGAATTATAACAAAGATGAAATCGCATAATATGTGTCAAAGTGCTTCAGAAACCATGACGTTGACCATATGAGTGATTTACACTTGCTGTTGTATGAAGAACCAGTGTGTGAAGAACTCTGGTCCTGTTACTAACTGGCTTTGTGAATTGGGGCCTCTGAACTTCAGCTTTTCAACCATAGAATGATACTATTGATACATGGCCACCTTCTCACCTTGCTTCCTACCAACCTGATTGTCCAAGCTGTTGTAAAGCCCCAGCGAACTGAGGCCCATGGGTGCCCTGAGGACCCACAGTGCACCCTATGAATGAAAAGCATTTATTATGATGATGATTGGGCTGAGGTGCCCTCTCCAGAGAGCTGCCAGCTCTTTACAGACACAGTTCATTCATTCTCCTAAGCAGACCCATATGGACCATCCTGGGGGACCATCTGGCTGGGTAGATATGCCAAGTCAGCCTGGGAGAGATGAGGAGACTGCCTCACTGGGGTGGGGGCAGAATCCCATAACTCATGCTGTCAACCCACGGCCAACCTGGCACAGACTGTGTTGTCTCTGAGAGAAGGGAGTAGACTCCCTCGCTCCCAAATTTCCCCAGTCCTCAGGGACCAGTTTGTCATGTTAATAGGCAGGCCATCAAGGTGACGCAGCAAAGCCCCATAGCTGTTCCTTATAGCCAAACCCTTACAGCAGAGGTTCTCAAGATGTGTTAAACGACCACAGCACTGTCATAATTAGAAATGCAAATTATCAGGCTCTATCCTAGACCTGTTGAATGAAAGATTCTGGGGGTTTTAAGAAAACAGATTGTGATGCGTGCCAAAGTTTGAGAACCACTTTCTTGGAGTAATTCGCAGTTTCAGGTGCAGAGCTCCTCTGTGACTCATGGGAGGCGTTACGCGGACGTGGAGGGTTAGCTCGAAGGCAGCCCAGTTCCTGAGCAGTCATTATTCTAAGGGCTGGGGCCGGAGAGGCGATGGAAGTTAAAGTCTCCCCCTCACAACCCCGTTACTGCCCCTTCCTTCCCCCTTGTTGCCCAAGTAGCCCCTGCATCTTAGGAGTGGATGGGACAGTAATCCAGTTCTTTTATAATTAATTCTTTTATAATCTTATTAGATGTAAGAGGAGACAGGCTTCCCAAATTCTTTTGCTTAGGAGCCCGGAATGTGGACCTAAATCTCCTCTCTGCCTTCTAAGAAAGGCGCCAAGGTCTTAGCTGCAGGCAGACCCCAGCAGCTCAGAGCATCGCCGTGTCACTCCTTCCCCACCCACCCCACCCCAACCAAACCAAATGATTAGCTTTAGTGGTCTTGTTTGGTATTTCTTCCAAGTGTTAATGGAACTGCTCCCACCTCTCATTGTTAAGCAGGGACATCTGCTCTGACAGGTAGCCCCAGGTTAATTAATAACCAGGATGTGATCAGAAGCAAGTAGGCACACTCTCTGTTTAGCCTGGCATCCCCCAGCAACATTGTCTTATCTGACTTGGGAACCTCAGGGCCAAAGGCCATGCTGTGTCATTTATCTCTGCAGTCCCACATGGCATGTAGAGGCTGCTCTGCAGCTGTTTTGATTGGGGAGAATCTGCCCTGGGTTCACCAGAGTGTTATCAGCAGAGCCTGGATTGAAGGAACACAGAGTTCAGCGCCAAGCTGCAGCCCTGTAGCTGGCGGGCAGCAGTCCCGGGAGGCTTGGGGTTTGCCGAGGTCAGTGCCTGCAAGGATGTGGATCTGACTCACGATGCAGGTCAGGGGAAGCTTGAGACTGGCCTGAGGCAAGCAGGAATTGCTACCAAAGATGTTGGCACTGACTGTGGCAGAGAACCCATTGCCATGCCCTGTCTGCATCATCAGGGACCTCTCCACCCATGAAGAGGCAGGGGGCAAGGGGAGGGGCTTAGGTTTCGGAGCCTGAAAAATGACTCGAAAACTAAACAATTGAGTGGTCTTTGGCAAGTTACTAGACCCCTGAAAATTCTTTACCATCTGGATTAGGGAGAGAGCAAAACATATGTTGCAGGGTTGCTGTGAGAATCAAGTGAGCTATCATATACAAAGTACCTTATCACATAGGGTCACTTTCTCTTCTCCCCAGCCCCTCTGGGAACTCGATACTTTGAGGTAAGGATATAGGATTTTACTCAAATTTCCTAAAATTTGAGTATAACAGATTCCAAATTAGTTGCATAATGGCTTGCAAAGTGAAATAATGGAATGGTCTGGCCACACCAATACTTGGAGTTGGTGTTGGCCACTGGCTGATTGGAGTAGCTTCTCAGAAGCTTGTCATGTGTCCCTCCACGTGTAGACACTAACCCCAAACAGAAGCCTCCCCATTGCGTGCCCCCCCGCCACCCTCCAGGGTCTAGGCTCTGAACTCAGTGGGTGGCATTATCAAGAATGGAGAAGGAGAAAGACTCCGTACCACATGATTCCATTTATCTAAAATGCAACCGAATCTAGCGTGACGAAATGCAGACCAGTACCGGGACCCAGGGCTAGAGGGAAAGGATGGACTGAAAAGGAGCATGAGGAATTTCTTGGGGGGTGATGGAGAGATACTCTATTTTAATTATGGTAATGGCGTCACGGGTGTATATCACTGTCATACTTCAATTTGTACACTTCAAATGAATGTGGCTTATTATGCATAAAATATTCGTCAGTAAAGTTGACAGAAAAAAAGAAGGGAAGATGTCTCAGCTCCTGAAAATTATTGTGAGGATGATTCAGCAAATGTAGGCTACATGCTTATTCTGCCATTGTATAAAAGAACAGTCAGGACTTGAACAGGTATTCATACACCAGTGTTCATAGCAGCATTATTCATAACAGCCGAAAATGTAGAAACAATCTGTGTCCATCAGTAGATAAACAAATTGTATATGCATACAAGGAATTATTTGAATAATGAGGCTGAATACCTTAAAAAGGAATGAAATTCTGACACAGGCTACAACATGGATGAACCCTGAGGACATTATGCTATGTGAAATAAGTCAGTCACAAAAGGACAATTGTGATTCCACTTATGTGGAGTACACAGAGTAGTCAAATTCGTCAAGACAGAAAGTAGAAGAGCAGTTTCCAGAGGCTTAGGGAGGGGGCAATGGGGAGTCAGTGTTTAATGGATACAGAATTTCAGTTTCGCAAGACAAAAAGAGTTCTGGAGGTGGATGGTGGCGATGGTGACACAGCAATGTGAATGTACATAATGCCACCGAACTGTACACTTAAAAATGGTTAAGATGGTACATTTTATGTGTATTTTACCACTATTTTTTAAAATTTTAAATATGAAAAAGGGAGGGGACACCAGCTGGCTGGCTAGTAGTCATGCTGCCTGGTCAGTGTGCCCTCTACCAGTGCAGCAGCCCACCTGGAAAATCAGATTCCAGCAGAGGCAGAGTACCAGAGCTTCCGAGGAATGGTCAGGGCCCTTTTGTTCAGGCAGGGTAAGAGATCTCACTCTTAGAAGGCTCTAGGATGTTCTAGAAGGTGTATTGGACTGGCAACCAGGAGATCATGACTCTAGTCTTGCTCTACCCCTTACAACCCATCTGACCTTGAACCAGCTTTCTCATCTGTAAAACGGAGGTGGACAATAATATGTCGTAGAATTATAGTCAAGATCAAATGAAATAATTTATGTTATTGAGCTTCAAAAAATGAAGAGTGCTGTGCAAATGAAGGCCTTTATTATTCTGAGTCACTGCTCTACAAGAGAGACAAGTGAGGTCAGTGGAGCAGGCGTAGACCAAGTCTGACCATCAGGGCAGAAATTAGGAGTGGAATTATCCCACTGATTGTAATGGAAGCGTGTTGCAGAGTGAATGACCAGCTCTTAGGGACTGCCTGGCCAGGTCAGCTGCCTCCGATTCATTCATCTCCTCCCAGTTGAGAGACTGACAGATGGACGCAGGAATTGCTTCCTAGTTCAGTGAGTGAAATGGATGCAGTGAATAGTTGACAGTTTATCCCTGAGCCAGTAAGTCCAAACTCCTCTGCACTGTGTTGGGCCTGGAACACATTCAATCTGACATAAGACAGAACAGAAAATGTATCAGAGTTTAGTTGATTTGTTTACTTAGCTGTCAAAGGAAATCAGATGTCGAGATCAGCAGTGCAAAGTAGCAATTTGTGCCTCTGTCAGAAGTGTGGGTCTAAACCTTGACTTAGAAGCCTTGCCAGAGCACTATGGACATCTCGGGGATGCAGTAGCCCTGAGAAGGGCCAACAGCTTGGTGGTCCAGCGTGGGTAAGGTCCGTCTCCCCATCCCTACCTACCACAGGGCTCGCTGTACCAGCAGGAGGTTCTCGGGTGTGGGTCAGGGGTGTGGTTGAGATATGGATTCCTGAAAATAAAGCAGAGACTCCATTCAGATGGTACCTTGCTAAGCATGATGTTTTCCTCTCTAAAAATGTATGGAATCCCTGCTCTGCCTGCCTCCTGGAGTGACTGTGAAAAACTAATGAGATAATGGAAGTGAAAGTGTTCGAAGGGTTTCACGAATAGAAACGCAGGACGAATTGGTCTCCTTAGAATGTAAGCCTTGGTCTAGGAAGAGGGGGAGGATTGAGTCTCTCGTGCTTCTTTTAGGGTAACTTTACTTCCTTTTTTCTGATTATAAAAGTTATATATGCCCATTATAGATCACATAAATTCAGAAAAGGTAGAATAAAGAAAACTCAAAGCATTCAAAATCCTCCAGCTCAGAGGTAACTTTGGCTGACAATTTGATATATTCCTTCTAGTTTTTCTCTGTTTTTTTCTCATGGGTTTTGCCATGCTGTCTCAGCATTCTTAGAAACAGGAGGGTTTGTCTTTTTTTTTTTTTTTAAGTTAATTTACCATGAAAATGTTCTCATGTTAGTAAAAGTGTTTAGAAACATCTCTTTGTGTGACACAGCTGTGCCAACTGTAATTACCATTCCCCTGTCATTGGATTTCTTCCTTCTTTGTTTTTACTTTTATGTTATTATAATCTGCTATGAATGTCTTTGGGTCTAAATTATCTGTATAACTCTCTATTTCCTCAAGGATGTTTCCTAGAAGGGGAACTTTGGGGTTTTAGAGTCTGAGCAAAATTGTAAAGCTTCTTGTAACCAATTTCCAAACATTTCTAGAAAAGTTCTATCAGTTCATATTCTCACCAGCAGTATGTAGAAGTCCGTAACCCACTACATCCTTGCTAGTAATGAATATTATTTAAAAATCTTTGCTAATTTAATGCAGCCCAACTTTCTAAGATCTAACCCTCAGTTGACTTATGTGCTTCAGAGATAGCACTATAAAAAATGGCTAAATGAACTTGCTGTTGTATTGGCTTTACAGATGCAGGTGAAGGTGTTAACTGTAACACTGATGAGGACCTGGGAAACCGTTTCTCTTAGAGCTCAATGTCAGAAAAAGCATTCTCCTAAGAACACTTTGAACCTTATAATGGATCCTGTTTCCTTTTTTGCTTTGGCTACTAGGAAGCACAGAAATGTACTTTAGCCAAATTTTAGTTATCATGTAGAAATTCTATGGCACATTTGTACTAAAATATTACCCTTAGATCACCCTGATTTATTTATTTATATCTCTTATTACATGTAATTGCAGGTAACCTCAAATCCTTTTCCGAACAACCTAGAAACAGTTGAGTTTTTCATCTGTTATCTTCAAGGACTTGAGCTTGTTTATTCCCCCTGAAGAGAGTAACTTTGCTTTCAGTAGAGTGTACTTTATAAGAAGTTCTGACTTGTGGTCCTCACCTTCATTTCCTTTCTGAAACTTAAACTCAGAGTTATGCACACAGAGGTCTCCAGCACCAGAGTCTTGGTACAATTTAAATGTGCTGCAAGTTCCACCCCACCACACCTACCCCTTCCCATCCCCTCCCCCACTTCTACCTTCCATTGGCGGGAGGCCTTCGAAGTTTGACATGACCGTAGCAGGAAGTAGACTGCTTAGCTCAAAGATGTCTGTGCTCAAGCATCTTCCTGAGAGTCTTTTCTTTGCTGGAGCCTACTTTAGACATAAGACATCCCAAACCAGCAGATCTGGCCCCGTCGATAACTTGGATGAGTCCCAGTCGTCAGCACTGCTGGTGCTGGTCCTTGGCCCGGGGTCTGCAATAGGCAAAGAGGCTGCCCTGCCAGCACGCTGGCGATGCTGCAAGGAGGTCCGGAAGTGGCTCTGCTGCTGCTCCGAATGCCAGGATCAGACTGCAGAGCTGCCCAAACCTGGGGTCTGAGCCAGCATCCTCCTCCCACCTGGCGCCTGCCCTCTCCCCTCGGCGGTGCTGAGCACTTCCACCAAGAGCTGCGAGGGGAATGCGGCACAGAGCAGCCCCCTCTGAAGCCAGGGCCTGCCATCGTCCACCAAGAGGCAGGTGTGTGCCAAGCAGCAAGGGGGGCCTCGTCCACCCAGAACTGCTCAGCTGACAAGGCGGGCCAGTGACTGCCAGTCCAAGCTCAGAGCAGAGCTGCCTGTCCATTCTCCTCATCGGTAAGGTGGAATCCCAGGTGTGAAGACTGGAGAGGGAAGTGTTATGGGCCAGCCTCTCTCTGACTGCTCTCCTAAATGCTGCTTAACCCTTACAATTACCTTGCAAAAGAAAAAGACATTTTTCTCATTTTCAAGAAGAGGAAGCTGAGGCTCAGAGAGGTTGGACACATCCAGGGTCCCACAAATATTAAGCGGCTGAGCTGGGCTTGAATGTGGTCTGCTACTTGCAGAGCCTTCAGTCCCTCCACTCACTGTGCTCAGAGGCAGGCGGCGGGGGCTGTGGCTGGGAAGGCTGGGACCCATGGGGAGAAGCCCTGTGCGACCTCCATCACAGGGAGCAAGGCCAAAGCCGCGACGCATCTGCCCGCCCCTCCCCAGACACCATGACACGGCCATGCCAGGGCCGGGCTCCACACGCTGCTGGCACGCGGTACGGGTGGTGAGGAGGAAGAAATAGACCCCTGGAGCAGAGGAGGAGAGGGGAGAAGGCACCCCTACATCTTCAGGCCAGTCTTGGCTTCACTAAGAGTCCATGACCCGTAAACCATTGCAGTGACTACAGGGTAGGGAGGGGCTGTGGAGCCCTCCGCTCTCGGAGCTTCAAGGACCACGCCTCGTGACAAGCTGGGGGAGCGCAGCAGACAGGAGCTTGTGATGGGGAAGCCAAGTTAACAGGGACCGACCGGGACCAGCTGGATCCCAAGGCTCTCTGCCCACACCTCACCCTTCTGCAGCCTGTGGGTGTGTCCACACACAAGACCCCTGTGCCAGCTCCTTCTAGAGCCGTGCCTTCCCAGAATGCTCCCTCACCTCCGGACCATCCTGCACGTGCTACCCTGAGCCACAGTCGGAGTCCTCCTGGCACTCCCCGAGCTCCCTGATGTAACCCTGTCCCTGGGCCCTAACACCACGGCAGCCGCCCTGGGAGGCCCCGCAAGAAGAAGGGGTGTGGGTGGTCCAGCTCACTGCCCCTCGGCACCATCCCAGCCAGCAGTAGCCTACTTCTCTCATCTGCCTTTGCAGATAAAGGTCCACGAGTGCCCGAGGCTTAAGCCTCAGTGCCGTCTTGTACGTCTTCCTCCATCATGCCATAGTCCTATCCTGACGACTCTATTTTTGAAAGAGTTCTCACCAGCCCCCTTCTCTCCACCCCACAGTCCTATCCTGGCCTAGATCTGCCTAGATTCCTGCGATGGCCCTCTGGCCACCGGCATCTCTGTCCCCCAGCTCCACCCTACCCCACACCTTTCTCCACACCCTCTAGGACATGGTCCTAGTCCTGTGTCCTGCTCTGGTCCTGTCCCTTCTGAAAGTATTTTAGATATTCTTTGTCATCTGTGGGCTTGCATTCCCTCTTGTCTATTCCTGAGATTCTAAAATGGCCTTTTCCACCCTGGTGGGTCTACCACATTGGTTAAGAGCATAGACTTCAGAGTCAGGCGGGCCTGTTAGAATTCTGGCTCTGCCAATCCTCTGTGACCTTGCAAAGGACTCTGCAAATCATTGGATCCCAGTTTCCTTCTCAGTAAAATGTAGACAATGACAACAACTTCGTGTAGATGCTATGTGGTCTGAATAAGATAACGCATGTTGGCTTTTCACGAATTGCTTCCAGCTTCTTTTTCCAGCTTGCCCCAACCCCCCAGCTCATACTTGGGGTCACCCAGACAACCTGCTGTTCCCTGAGCATGCTGTCCTCTTCCTGGGGCTCCCTTGTCCTTTCTCCTTATTTGGTGAACTCCTGCCCATTCTCTGAGCACAACTCAAGTGTTGCCTCTTTTCTAGAGTCTTCCTTTACCCCATAATCAGACACCTCTCCTCTGTGTGCCTGTCATTCATACGTTCCAGTTTCTTATTTCTGAGTAGCAAATACTCCAGAGTGCAGCTGCTTAAAACAACTATTCTGTCTCACAGTTTTGTGGGACAAGAATTCAGGCAGGCCTCAGCTAGGTAATTTTTTTGGTACCACGTGGCACTGATAGAGGTCACACAGTGGTGTTCAGCTGGCAGACCGACTGATGGGCAGGGTCCAGGATGGCTTTTCTGCATGTCTGCTGCATTGGCAAAGATGGCAGGGAGGCTGGGCTCAGCTGGGACTGTCCCCTGGGTGCCTACACATGACCTCTCCAGCATGGTAGCCTTGGAGGAGTCAGTCTTCTTACATAGAAGCTCCAGGCTCCAGGGCCAAATATATCCATGAACAAGTGCTCTAGTCTCAAAAGTCACATGGTGGCTTCTACCATATGCAGTTAGTCCAAGCAGTCCTGGATTCAAGAGAAGGAGACAGAGATCTCCACCTCCCAATAACCCTCTCGAGAGGATTATTAATGAATGTATAGATCAGTTTTAAAACTGTCACAGTACACCTCTGTTACCTTTTTTAACACTTACCAGATGATGATTACCATGATGAAAACTATTTGTCCACATATTTGCCCCAACATACAGGATGGCCTCAAGAGGGTAGACTATGTCTTCTTCATCATCTACCATTTATTGAACACCTATTATGTACCGGGCACTGAGGTTCATCTGTAATATATCTAAACCTTAAAACAACCCTGCAAGATGGATGTTGAAGCTCAAGGCAATTGAGTACTTTGTACAAGACCAAGTGGTGAAGTCAGAATTCAGATTTGGTCCATCTGCCTCCAAAACCAATCCTCTTTGCTTAGCCTCTGCACAGTCTGGCAGATTACAAAGACCAGTGGAGATTTGGGACAGCAACACAATTAAAAAACTTTCCATCAGGTCCATCTAAAATGGGTCGTCCTCATACTCCCAGAAGTTCCCTAGCAGAACCGCTCTCCTCTCTGGACCCTCCCTGAACTGAGAGAGGACACGTGTCTGTGCCCCTGAGACTTTGTAGGTCTGCCTAAGACCTGTGGGCATGAACAGTCCTGTAGGTGTCCTCAAATATCTGTTCCATCAAATCTTGCCTCTTTTCTCACCTATTTTCTCTAAAAGAAATTGTAAACTCTGTTCAGTAGCACTTTACTCTCAAGCATAGAGTACCAGGCAGGAACCCCCCTGGGTGTTCAGGAAATACTAATAGAAGTGGAAATGGAGCCCTGTGTGCCTGGGGATCTGCTGGGCCTGAAGCAGCCCTCAGCGTGATGTGCCCTACATTTATTTAATAGCAAGAGTAGAGGCTGAGAGGACTCTAGCTGAGCTGGGAGCCTCCCCATAGGCTTTCCAAATTGCCATTCACATTTATCACCATTACTCCCCCCAGCCCACCTGGCACCCTCCTCCTACAAATGGAACTCTTCTCCACTATTCCCTGTGGTTGGCTGAGTCTTTGACCCACGGCAGTGGGGAGGGAGCCCCTTACAGCTCATCTGGTCCAACCCCATCACTTCACAGATAAGCAGACAGAGGCCAAGAGGGCACAGGCCTGGTCCAACATCACTCGGCTGGTGCGTGGCAGTGTCAGGGCAGATCTGAGGCCTCCTCACCGCCAGGCCAGTGTGTTCTTGCTGCATCCAGTGCCTCACACATCAGCATATTCCACTGGAAGCCAAACAGAAGGGGGATTTAAAAGAAGAGGAAAGAAGAAGAAGAACCTGAACTTCTCGGAGAGCCACCGCAATGGGCTTTTCTCATTAGGCCATATTGATGTCTTCTTGCCCTGCCATCTTAATTAGGGCTTATTTTCAAGGCCAGCATAAATCAATAGGCTGATAATCATACTTAAGAAAGCCAGCATAATCATCTTCTTGGGTTTTTATAAATTGTGGTAAAATACATATAACATGAAACCCTTTTTAAGTGTACAGTTCAGTAGTGTTAAAAATATTCATGTTATGCAACCAATTACCAGAACTTTTTCATCTTGCAAAACTGAAACTCTGTACCTATGAAACAACAATTCCCCATTCTCCCCTCTCCCCACTCCCTGGAAACCAGCACTCCACTATTTGTGGAAGTTGAATTTCTATGAATTTGGCTACTCTAGGTGCCTCGTGTAAGTGGCACCACACAGTATTTATCTTTTTGTGGCTGGCTTGTGTCACTGAGCATAATGTCCTTAGGGTTCATCCGTGTTGAAGCATGTGTCAGAATTGCCTTCCTTTTTCAGGTTGAATAATATTCTATTGCTTGTATATACCACATTTTATTTATCCATTCATCTGTTGATGGACATTTGGGTTGCTTTCATCTTTTGGCTATTGTGAATAATGCTGCTATGAACATGAATATACCTTGCTTTCAGTTATTTTGGATATATACCCAGAAGTGAATACCTGAATCCCATGGTAATTATATGTTTAACTTTTTGAGGAACCACCATACGGTTTTTCACATTGACTGCACATTTTACATTCCTACCAACAGTGTACAAGGCTCCAATTTCTTCTCCACATCCTGCCAACACTTGCTATTTTCCACATTTTTATGGTAACCATTCTAAATCACGCATCTTCTTATGTATTTCAGTTATGTCCATTCAAAGAATCAAGTGAAAGATAATACACACAAAAAATGGCTGGTATACAGTAGGTACCCATTGAATATTATTTCTTCTTATTATTATTATTTTAACCTTCTTCCCTGCCTGTCATCCAGCTTTCCTTCTTCATTAGATTTCTCCCAATTTTGTGGTTCTGAGAAGGTCAGACCCCAACATGAGAGTCTTAGAAGAGAACTAAAAACCAAAAAATGTAGAGAGATTCTTGACTCCTAGACAAAGCAAGTGACCTTGATCATTTCATAGGAGACTCTACCCCCTGTCCAGATTTCTTTGCCTATCTAAATGAATAACACAGAAGCTCTTCACATTTCCTCCAAGGAAAACTTTGCTTCATCTTGACTCTGACTGGAACACTGAACATTCATAGCTTGGGGCCTGGTCCCAGCCTCCCTCTTAGTTTTGAGCCTGGAATGGAAAGTACTTTCTGACAGTGTCTCAGCCTCTCGCTACCTACTGTGAACCGGCCATCACATCTTTCCTCCCACCCCGTGTGGCAAGGTCCCAGCAGCCCATGCCTGCTGCAGCTTCCTCAACAGCCCACCTTCCCCAGTTAGTGCTTCACTGTACGTGTGAGTGTGCAGCCATCGTCCTGAACTGGGTTGGCAGCACTGAGTGAGGTCTTTAGACAGAGCAGGCCACAATCACTGCAGTGAGCCTCTTACGTGATTGGTTTTTATATAGAGGAATCCCAGCTATGTACACATGGAGCCATGGGGGTTGGGACTACATGAAGTCCTCCTCAGTGAAATGCCTTTTCTCAAAAATACAAGTTCTAAATTGTGAGTAAAACATAAGTCCTGCTTCTGAAACCACTGCCCAAAGTTATTTACTGAAGAGTGTATATAACCTATTCTTTTTTTTTTTTTTTTTTGCAGTACGCAGGCCTCTCACTGCTGTGGCCTCTCCCGTTGCGGAGCACAGGCTCCGGACGCACAGGGTCAGTGGCCATGGCTCACGGGCCCAGCCGCTCCGCGGCATGTGGGATCTTCCCGGACTGGGGCACGAACCCATGTCCCCTGCATCGGCAGGCGGACTCTCAACCACTGCGCCACCAGGGAAGCCCTATAACCTATTCTTTTAACAAACTTTTATTCAGAGCCCACTATATGCCAGGCACTGTTCTAGGAACTGGGAATTCAGCAGTGAAAACACAGACTAAGCTCTCCATCTATCCTCTTAATGCTAGTGGAGGAGAAAGACTACCAACAAAACGAATAAGGACATTGTATATTTGCCCAACTGTAAGTAGCAAGGAGAAATAATACAGCAGGGAAGGGAGACAGGAAATGTCTAGGGTGGAGTCAGGGGAGAGACTTTAGATCAGGTCACCAGGGAAAGCCTCACTGAGAAGGTGACATTTCAGTAAAGACAAAGGAGGTGAGAAGTGAGCCTGTTGTGGCTTCGGTGAGATCCTATGGGAATGTCAGGTAGTTAATAATAAAAATAAAATCTTAATCATTTGCTACACTCACTGGTTTACAGAGTACTTTTCCATAGCTATCTCCTTTGACCCCAAAAGCCTCTGATAAAGATGAGATTTTTGTCCAGTCCAGGGGATAAACTATGAGTTCTGATATTCAAGTCCTATCTTATTCCCCTATGCCTGGACCGTGTCTTAGCACCTACCTGGTACATCGCTCCCCTAAAAACATTTGACCAGCACTTGAGGGGCCAGAAGCCAGTCCAGAGCCTGAGCCAGCCTCACCCTCCACCCCTCCACATTCCCAAGACTATGGGGCCTCTGTCTCCAGCTCATCTTCTCTCTGTCACTCCACTTGCTTGCAGTCCGCCAGCCTCCCTCTCGTTTATTTCTGGGGCTACTAACATGGCCTTTTCCACCTGGTAGGTCTAGCATATTGATTAAGGTCATGGGCTTCAGAGTCAGGTAGACATAAAATCTGTCTCTATGACCTTGGGTCCCAGTTTCCTTCTCAGTAAATTGGAGATAATAACTACTTCATAGAGTTGCTGTAGGTCTAAATAAAATGATGCGTAGAAAGCCTTTAACACGGTCCCTAGAAGATGATAAGCACTCCGCGAATGGTGAGGGTGGTAGTTATTCCCATCGTGACTGATATCTGTATCAGCACCCAATGGCTATCTTGTCTCTTCATCAAGCAGCCGTTCCTTCCACCATGGCTTCCATGGATGGAATGGAGGCAAGATGACCTCCCATCTGTCTTCAAGAAGTCGAATCTCCCCGACTCCCTTCTGTGGAGGTGCCTCATGGGACCACTCCCCCTAATCAGCGTTCCTGTCTCTACTCCTCCAGTCTGAATGATCCCTACTCCCCCTCGCTCTCCATCCCAAGCAGCCTTCTCCACTGTGTAATCTGCGTAGTCCCTCCAGTGGTCTCAGTTGTAGATGTAATTTGTTTGTGATTAGTATTAATTCTCCAAGGTGCAACTGGAATTGTTCATTGTTGACTGAACAAACGAGGAGAAAATGACGGTGTAAGGGGAGCTGTGGTGCAGAATGGTTAAATGTCGTCGCCTTTTAGGGAGCTTAATGGTAAATGTGCACGGAGGTCATTTATAAACATTAAAAGTAAAATTATTGCTTTGCCTTTTCAGCAAAGCCGTGAAGATGAATGTCACATAGAGAAACCTTGGGAAAAGGACCATGCAACAAAATCAAGGGGTGTTGAGGCTACAGAGAGAAAATTTTTAATTTTTTAGGAGAGCTCAACCGCAGAAATGAAACACATACTGCTTTCCTACTGATGGCCTGTAGGAATCCTTGTGGTTCTTCATAAGTTTATATGAAGACCAATCCTGAGGGACTGGGATTTTGAAACCAACTCTGTCATGTCAGCTGGCAACCATGCTTTCACCCTAGCACCATCCTTGATGTCCCCTCTCCCTCAGCCTCACCTCCAGGCCATCAGCCTGTCCTGTCAGGGTCACCTCCAACACGAAGCTCACATCACTCACTTCTCACCAGCTCCACCACCAGCAGGCTCAGGCAGGTTGCCTCCATCACCTGCTTGGTCACTTACAATGGTCTATGAGCTTGTTTTCCCACTTCTATTGCCCTCTCTAATCCATTCTCCCTAAATCGCTCAGAATGACCTCTTTAAAAATCAGTGACAGGGCTTCCCTGGTGGTGCAGTGGTTGAGAGTCCGCCTGCCGATGCAGGGGACACGGGTTCGTTCCCCGGTCAGCGAAGATCCCACATGCCACGGAGCGGCTGGGCCCGTGAGCCATGGCCGCTGAGCCTGTGCGTCCAGAGCCTGTGCTCTGCAACGGGAGAGGCCACAACAGTGAGAGGCTTGCGTACCGCAAAAAAAAAAATCAATGACATTATTTTCAGTCTCTTGCCTAAACCCCTTAAGCAAAATTCACACCCCTCCTCACAGCCTGCAAGATCCTGCCCAACTAGGCCTCGGCCTTCCTCCCCAGTGACCCTTCATGACCCAACCCTTTGTGACTTTTTGAGCCACACTGGCCTTTGCTCTGTTCCTAGATCATTAGCGTCATTTCTCACCGCCAGCAATGCACTCCCTACTCCTCCACAGCCTTTTCACACGGCTGACTTCTCTTATTTTTCAGTATCAGCTCAAATATCTCCTCCCCAGAGAGGGCTCCCATGGCCCACCTATCAAACTAGGTCACCCATGTCACCCTCTGTTCACTATTCTAACCCCAGGCTCTTAGTAGAAGCTCTGAACATAGTCATTCAATAACTGTAAGCTTGAATGGGATTTGGCTGCGGGGGGATGTGTGTGTGGAATTGCTGCAGTATAACCTAAAGGAATTAGCAGTTTCCAGAATGCAAGGAAATCCTACCTCACCCTGTTCTTCTGCTTAAACCTGGTGATCTATCTTGTACTTCAACATGCATTCATTAGCGCTTGCCATGTGCCAGGCACTCTCCAGGAGATAAAATAAGTACGAGAGACCCCCTGCCTCAAAGAATTTAGAATTTAGTGGGAGAAGCTAGCAATGCAGACATAATTGCCCAATGCGAGAGACGAGTTCACAGTTACAGGTGTATAGCGATTGCCAGAGCGCCCCAGAGGGAGGCACATGTCTTCCTTCAAGAGAGAAGAACAAGCAGCTGGGGAAGGTTACACCTGAGTTAGGAGGAGTTGCTCAGATGGAGAAGATGATTCTAGCCCACCCAATCGGCTTACAAAAAGGCTGAAGCCGTGGCTGCATGTTCAAAACACCGCAAGTCATGGTCTTGAGCTGAAGATGCAAAGGAACACGGTGATCTGGGAAAGTGGGCTGTTCCGGGTGTGCTAAGCCTCAATTTGGACTGAATCCCGAGGAAACCAGCAAAGGTTTGGATTCAGACCCGAAAGGAGCTGGGCTCAGAAAGCTAACTGGTGGTAGGGGTGACTCCAGAGACAAATAATCTTGAAAATTCATCATTGCAATTACTCTTCATAGCTATTATTTATGTTGCAAATTACCACTGCGTTTGTTTCTGCCACTGCTTTGCTGAAAAGGTCTGGCCCTGTAGATCGTCGCCTCTACTGTGTGATGTGAGGGATCCCCAAAGGTGCTCTCTGTTCCCCAAATTTGGCCTGTCCAACGCCTCCACTGACCACTTCCCACCCAACTTCCATGGCCAATTCTCCCAAACTCCTTGGGACACTCTCTAAAATTAGCTCATAAGAACCCCACATACTGTTTTATGTACCCAATGTCATTTGATCCTCACAGAAATCCTGTAAATTAGATAGCCTCTCCAACTTGCAGAAGAGAGAAGCCTGTGAGCTGTGTCAGGGTTCACACCACTAGCTAGCAGAAGAGAAGACTGGAAGCTGGTATTAGTTTCTCTGTACCTTAGGGGTCTCTTCAACACAAACTAACGAAGTGGTGCCTTGGGCCTGCTGGAGTCATAACAGAAATGGAATCTAGGCATGAAAGGAGCTCTGACAGCTCTGGACCAAGGAAGGAATTGTCACAGTGAGGGAGAGGGTGGTGCTGGAAGGCTTGGGATTCTTCCAAGGGGAGAAGGAACTGAAGATCCATTCATTTCCCTAACACTAGAAGTCCTCAGGTTGTGGTGCACCCAGTTTTCACCCAGGGAGCTTGTGGAACATGCTGGATCCAGAGTCCCCCCGAGATGTTCTGACCCTGTAGGTCTGCAGTGGGGCCCCGGAAGCAGCCTGATTTCCAAGCTCCATGTGACGGATGCAGAGGGTCTACAGACGCACCATCAAGGCAGTAGCCTAAGCCCATGGTCAGTGTGAGTGGCTGGCTGCGGAGAGTCTACAAACAAGGCAACTGAGGCCCAGAGGAGTGACCTGCTCACAGCCCCAGAGGCCTCGTGGCAAAAGGCGAGGCCTCGAACCAGCTCTCCAGACTTCCAGCACAGCACTTCCTCACCCAGCCCGCTGGGCCCTCTGTAGCCGGGCCCTCTCCTCACTGATTTATATTTTAAGTAGGAACCCAAGATGCCAGTTCTTTAATGAGGTTGTCCACACTACAATTTATGAGGCCAAAGCCCTCAGCAGGACTGGTCTCTGCCAGGCTTAATTTACACAGTTCTCAGACCTTCCAACATCCCCATTAACGTCCGCGCAGAGGCGGCGGCTGTTAGCCTGTGAGCACTGTGGCTACGTCCTCATCATGTCACCATCCATTTTCACGTCTCTGGGCTTCTTTACCCTTGAGCACCTGATTCTCCTCGTCCCGCGAAGCAGTAAGTTTCCACTGGGAGCCTGGCCCAGCCTCTGGGCTCCAGCCAGCCCCACTCCTGACCTCCCCATGCTGTGGAAGTCAGCCTCCTCCCACACGTCATCTCCCCTTCTCTTTAATTAAGAGCAAGACCCCCTTCTCACTGATGCAGCACTCAATTTTTCCCCCTTTAATGTGTGTCATTAGTTAGGCAAGAGCAAGCAGGTGGGAGATGGCCTGAAAGCTGATACAAATGCGCCTTTTTTTAATGCTACATAAATCACCATAATTAAAAATTAATTAAGTGCCCTAAAACTTGACATTTGTTTAAAAAAAATTGAGTTAAGAGAGTTGTGTAGATTTTGTAGCATCAAATCTCCAAGACATGATTGAAGGAGGGGAGTATGTGTGGGTTTCTGTTTTGAATGCGCAATTAGGGAGAAGGAATCACTCCCAGCGAGTGAACCCAGTGAGTCACCCATGGTGTCAAATAGAGGTTCATGTAACCTCACCCAGGCCACACGTGTCTCAGGTGCAAATCTGAACCGATTTCTACTGCACCCAGAGGAGAGAAATGGGCAAGCAAGTGTCATGCTGTTTCAGGAGAGATGTTCCAGGATGCAAATGACAGATGACTGAGACAGGAAAAGCCAGCATGAGGAAACCAGGGGAAGCTTGGTGGGTGAGTGACTTGGCAGCAGGCTCCAGGAAGTCATTAAATGGTCAGCATTAATAAAGACGACACACACTGTATCAGGTCAACCCTGTAAACAGAGAGCCCCCAACAACCATTGCTCAGAACTGCAGAATCAGGATGTCGAAGATGGAAGGGGTCTTGGAGGTCGGGTTTGAGGCCACCCCCCCTCATTGTACCAGGGGGCAGTGGAGAACCCAAGGGGTAAAAGACCCACCTAAGACACACAGGTGCTCAGGGGCAAATCCGCCAGCCTCCAAGGAAGTGGTTCTCAACCCTGTGCTCATGAAAAGCATGCCCAGAGCTTTTAAAACCACCAGTGCCAAGGGCCCGTCCTCCAAAGATACTGGTTTCATTGGTCCAGGTGGGCCCTGAACATCAACAGTATTTCCAACTTCCAAAGTGACTTGCTGGGCCGTCAGGGTGCTGCTCCAGAAGACGATCTAATCCAAGTGATGGGAGAAGAACCCCACCCGGGATCATCTGACCAGGTTCTGGGCCTTCCCTGTGGTTTACTAGCTGTGAGACCTCAGGCAAAGCACCTAGCAAGCAATTGGTTGCATTTTGTAGCACCTTACTGCTTAGAAAGAATTTCTCTATCCATTATTTAATCTCTTGAGTCCTCAGTCTTCTGATTAATCAAATGGGAATAATAATAACTATTCTACCAGTTTTTTATGAGGTTCAAAGAGAGAAGGATTAGGAAAGCACATTGTAAGCTCTTACAATGCTATACAAAGGTAAGGAGTGGTGACAGTTTACTACCCCCAGTGACTTATATTGTTATTCTGGGAAGAGCTACCTTTTCAAAGGTAATAAATAAATTTCTGTACAGAAGACCCTTGCTAACAAAAGGTCCCCAGGCAAGAGTTCTCCCCAGAGTGGCTTGATCTTAGCTCTCCCTAATCTTGCTGTGATTAGGGCATTTGGTGTTTCAGTGGTTTCCAGGAATCACAGGCACTCGTGGTGGGAAGGCATCAGGATATGCCAGAAGAAAGTGGGTGCTGGATCTTCTTGTCTAAGCTCTGCCCCTTCCTTGCTGCATTGGAGCAGGTTGTGACCATCCAGGGCCTCAGGTTACCCTATTCCACAAGCCAGAACAATCATTTCACAACCACAGAAAGGATGCTGTTTCAGAAACTCAGGCCCTTGATTAAAACCATTCACCAAGGGTACTTTCCTCCTTGGAATTTATGGGGCCCGTAAAAAAAAGAACTGGAGAAGACAGAGCACTTGTTTTTTTGTTGTGCTTCATTAGTTTTGAGTTTGGGCTGCTAGAAGAGATCAGAGTACTAGGCATCCATCTAATTGAATCTCTCACAAGCATAAAGTTCCCTGTGGTATGGAGGAGGCTGTACGTCTCCAGCCAGGGAGAGGAGGTAGGGAGGGGCAGGTAGAAGCAGGGCCTAAGGGGCTGACTTCTCTGGGCTGTGGCTGTGCAACAGAGAGGTCCTGGGGATAAACACTGGGGCATCCAGAGAGTGGAAGCGGCACACCCCTCCCACGACTGGACCCCTTCTTTGTCCAGGTTTGGGAGTAAAGGGCAGGGATACTGACTCCCTGCCCTTTCATACCCATTATCACCACTCCTGAGGACACTCATCACCTGGGGAGGGGGGACCCCATAGGCAGACACGGTACAAAGGATAGAGAACAAGATGTGAAAATGTGGGTTTCCACCAATCTCTCCAGCAGTCCATGTAACCACTCAGAGCCTTTGTATTCTCAACTATAAAATGGGCATGATGATAGCTTCAATGGATAAGTTCAAGTCCCAAATATTGGGGTGGGGAGACCTCTATACAAGGTACTGTTATAGATTCATGGAGATAAGACTTGATCCCTTCCTTCAAGTCACTTAGAGTTTGGTGAGGAAGACAGGCATGCAAACAGCTGGTTATAACGTATCAGCAGAACGTCTGCCAAGTTAAATGCAAGAAGAAGTACTGTGCTGTGGTATCCCAGGGGAAAGGACAGTCCATGGATGGGGAGAGAATGGGAGAGTCCATGAAAATGTCACAGATGAGGGGCTGAGATCTGTATCCCCATTGCTGAAAGAGGAGGAGTTGGTGGAAGACGTTCCCTGATGAGAGGGCAACCTTAGCAATGAGAGAGCAAACCAATGACTACGAAAGGCGACCCACACGTTACCTACCAACCCCACATGGAACAAATTCTCTAAGGTGCAAAAGAAGAAGAAGAAATCACCAAGGAAAATATGGTTAGGTTTAGATTACATACAAATTTTAAACTCCTAGATATCATTATAAACAGAATGAAAATACACGTAAAATACTGGGGGAAAATGTGAAGCATGTAATAAATAGTTTCACATCCTTATTAATAATGTCGTACAATTCAATAGGAAAACGTGAATACCCTAACAGATAAACTGGCAAAAGGAAGGGGGCAATTCCCTAAAAATCAGAGTAAAATAAAGCTAATAACACGTGCAAAAAAATATTCACCCTCGCAATCACAGAAATACAAATAAAACAGCAGGGGGATACTTTTAGTTAAAAATAGTGATAATATTCAGGGTTGGCCAGGATGTAGTAAGAGGAACATGCATGTATGAACACAGCTGGTGAGAGTGTAAATTGGATTAATTTCTAGAAAGCAATTTGGCAATATGTGTCAAGGGCCTTTAAAATGTTTATACCCTTTGATTCAGTAATTCCACTTCTGGGAATCTATCCTATGAAAATAATCTGAAAAGCGGGTGAAAGTTTATGCTCAAAGATACTCTTCAAAGTGTTATTATAAACAATCTAACACTGCAGTCATTGACTGATGTTGAAATAAATTATGGTATGTATCACGTAGTATTATAGCCATTAAAAAGTATTCTTATGAGGACTTTTTAAGCCCTTGGAAAAGCTTGTGATATAATTTTAATTAATTTAAGCAACATACATATATGACACAACCATACACACCTTTAAAGCACAGGCCAAAAAACACGAAAGAGAAATCTACCGAGATGTAAAAAATGACGGCTTCTGGATAGTGGGATTCTGGGCATTGTTTTGTTGATTTTTACCCTGGTTTTGAACTTTAGACAATAGGCATATATTTTTCAAGTGAAGGAAAGTAAAAGAAACTGTAAAAGTAAAAGCTCTTTGGGGAATGACAAGTAAGTGGTATATGAAACGTGCACGTGTTCGTGAAAACACACGATGAGAAACAAGGCCTAATCATAAGGTGTGAAGAAAACAGGACACAGCTTACATTTGTTTCCAAGTTGAGGAAGGCTTGACAGGCATTTTATGTGGCTCATGTTTTCTTCGGTCGGGCTGGGAATGAGGGCCATAAGGTCCTAACTGTATTTCGTGATCATGTACAAGGCATAGGAAAAAATACTTTGGAAACTAGAAATCACCAAGCAAAAGTGAAGGAGAATTTTTCTTATTATCCTAAATACGTTGACGTCTTCCTCACATTACTCCAAACTCTTGCTGCTATCACCAGGTCTACTTCGTACTTTGACCTTCTTGTCACCCTCCTATCAGAACCCTGTGATTATATTGGGCCCGCCTGGATAAGCAGGATAATCTCCCACCTCATGATCCTTGTCTTGATCTCACCAGTAGTCTCTCTCACCACATAAAGTAACATATTCACAGGTTTGGGGGATTAGGATATGGGTATTGGGGCAGGGTGGGGGGACACAGCATTATTCAGCCAGCCACAGAAGCATAACCTAATGTGCAGGGTTTTTGTGAACCCTCCCAGGGGCCAGGCACTGGCTAGGGCTGGGAACACACAGAGACTCAAGCAGCTTAGTGGAGAAGATGGGAGCATACACGTGTGTTCTAGTGCCAGGTTGCAACGAACCAATGCCAGATGCATCTAGAGCACAGCGTTCATGGGGAGAGACAGAGAGAGGTGAGACGGGAAAGGAAATTTGGGCCCACATCACAAAGGACCTTTAAGAACAGGTTAAAGGGTTTGGATGTGATTCCCTGAAGGAAGAAGGGCCTGTGTTTCCCATGCCCAGGAACTACTGAGAACGCCCAGCCAGGCTGGAGGCTGGTCTGACAATGCCAGGTAGCCATCCGCCATCAGCTGACACATTGAGCCTTATCTGGACTAGCCTGTGAAAGAGGGCCCAGGGCCACCTCCAACATCCCCTTCCATGAGATGGAGAGACCAGCTTTGCAGTCTGACAAGCTGGGTCTAAATCCCACTTATCAGCTGTGTGACCTTAGGCAAGTCACTTAACCACTCTGACTCCATTTCCCCACTTAGGAAATGGACACTATTAAGACTTGCCTGGCTTCTTTACAGAACCAGGTGGGCTGAGGTATACAGAGAGATTCTAGAAGTAAAGAGGCTGGACTTGATGTTAGTTTCAGTGCTGTTGGGAACCAGAAAATCATGGAATTTTAAAGATCATCTAACCTGGAGAGTCCCACATCACAATCAGCTGTAAGGTTTTATTAAAATAAAATTTAGTAAAGAAGAGTCTAATTTCACAGCCAGGATTAAAGAAGCCCGCCCCTCATGTGAGGCCCAGAGAAGCTGTGGGGCTTGGCCAGGTGAGGGTCCTGGTTCATCCTCTCCACCACCCAGCTGAGCATTGAGGTAGGTAGTATGGGGGTGGGAGGACTGTTGAGGCACTAGCTACCATCGGGATAGAGCTAGGAAATAGGACAGAGAGCAAGGCAGCCAGACCTGGGGGGTGGGGATAGGAGGTCAACCCAGGTGGGCCCTGCCCTCTCATCTCCACAGGGGCTAGAGGCTCCCCCATCCCATACCAACCGAGGCTGGGTATCAGGAGGCACAGTCAGAAACACCAGCCAGGCCCTTGCTAGGTGGTCCCCAGGCAAGGGACCCATTCAGTAGGCAGGCTGGGCCAGGCCAGCTGAAGCTTGGCTCTCTGAGGTCACAGGTTAATAAATTACCATAACTCATCATTCTTGATACAAAAGCAAATATCTGCTAATATGTTTGCTATAAACTGCCCCCTCTCCCTTCCTCCACTGGATAATATGACTTATCTAAGAATTTCAGAATCGGACAAGACCTTGGAAATACCATCAAAACCCCTCCTTTTGTAGATGGGGAGACAGGGGGCCAGAAAGAGAAGGAACAGGGTCAGCATCACACAGCCATTCATGGAGGAGCCGATCCAGGGCCCAGAGCCCTGCTCTTACGACGGCGTTCTTTTCATTTCAAAACAGGAAGTGCTGTGTGTTTTAGTCACTCCAGTGGTGGAATCTGGGGTCAAGAGCATGGGGACGATATACTGGACCAGATATGCCTGTTGGTACCCCAAATTTGACCTTGAGGGGAAAGCTGTCTGTGTGCAAATGAGACTCCACCTGTAGCTGTCCACCTGGCACACTAAAGCCGTGGGTTGGAGGACCCCAAAGTGTTGTGGAACATGGCTCAAACCTCGGGCCACTCTACTACTCACATCACAGCCAGGGGGCCGGGGGGTTAGGGCTTTGACTTCCTCTTAGCCTCCTGGTGTTGACCCTGGTTTCGGCCAGATTAAAATGGGGTAGTCTCAGACCTTGAGATGTGAACGGCGTGGGAGGGATGCTCTCCCCGCAGCCTTCCCATGGGGCCACCCAAGCTGACCAGTGTCATGTGTCTCTGTGTGCTCTCCAGGAACATCCCCGGGCTCCAAGATGGCCTTGCAGAGTTCCTTCACTTGCTGGAACGGAACAGTCCTCCAGCTGGGGCAGGCCTGCGACTTCCACCGGGACTGTGCCCAGGGAGAAGATGAGGGCCAGCTGTGCAGTGAGTAGATGGGGCTGCTTTGCCCGCTCTGCCCCACCCATGCCCACATGCCCTCCTTCCCCCACCATCAGAGGCTTGAATGACCTCCCTTATGACCAGGGCCACTTGTGTCCTTCTGGTGGCAACTTTCAAAAGTTACACAGTCTTCAAAAGACAGGGCTAAAACCCATGGTCTAGAAACAGCATATAATTAAGAACCAAGCAAGATCTTATAAGTTTTGCTCTCAACAGCCTCATGTATAGAGAAAAAGTGCAGACTAAAGCCCAACTCTAACGTGACATGAGAAGCCCTCTACGCCAGGACCTCCGTCACATTTTAAGCCTTTCTTTCATGACCCACCTGCCTCCCTCCTCCCCGCAACCTTCCATGTACCCCAGCTCCAGCCATATCAAACCACCTCTCAGCTCCCTCACACCTCCCTGGCTTTGTTTGTGTCCTATCCCTTCCCCAGAATGTCCTTTCCCATCTTAAGTCATATCTGCTCCTTCCAGACTCACCTCAAGAGTCAGTCCTTCTGGGAAGCCTCTTCTGACCATTTCCCACAAGTATAGTTGGTTCTTCTCCCTCTGGAACCCGCCCCCTGGAATCCATGCACCGTAACATTCATTACTTTTTAACAGCTTTTTAAAGATATAATTTACATACCATACAATTCACTCGTTTAAAGTGTACGATTTAGTGTAGTCACAACTGAGCAACCATCACCACAATCTAATTTTCGAACATTTTTATCACTCCAAAAAGAAACCCCTCGCAATCTCTCCTCATGTACCTCCAATCCCTCCCCCCCACCGATCCCCTCACCCATTGCCTAGCCCTAAGTAACCACTAATCTACTTACTGTTTCTACAGATGGGCATTTCACATAAATGGAATCATATAATATGAGTTCTTTTATGATTAACTTCTTTCACTCAGCGCAATGTTTTTGAGGCCCATCCGTGCTGTAGAATATATCAGTACTTCATTCCTTTTTATCGCCAAAAAATATTTCATTGTAGGGCTGTACCACATTTTGTTGATCCATTCATCAACGGATGGGCATTTGGGTTGTTTCCACCTTTTGGCTATTATGAAAAATGCTGCTGTGAACATTCATGTATGAGTTTTTGTGTAGACAGATGTTTTCATTTCTCTTGGAAATGAAATTTCCTACCTAGGAGTAGAATTGCTGGGTCGGATGGTGACTCTATATTTAACATTTGGAGGAACTTCCAAGCTGCTTTCCAGAATGGCTATACCATCTGACAGTCCCACCAGTATTGTGTAAGGATTCCCATTTCTCCATATCCTCAGCAAAACTTACTCTTTTCTGCCTTTTTTTTTTTTTTTTTTTTTTTTGCGGTACGCGGGCCTCTCACTGCTGTTGCCTCTCCCGTTGTGGAGCACAGGCTCCGGACGTGCAGGCTCAGCGGCCATGGCTCACGGGCCCAGCCGTGAGAGAGCTTTTCCCGGGGATCTTGTGGGATCTTGGGGGATCATGTGGGATCTTCCCGGACCGGGGTGCGAACCCGCGTCCCCTGCATCAGCAAGCGGACTCCCAACCGCTGCGCCACCAGGGAAGCCCTATCTGCCTTTTTATGTTAGCTCTCCTAGTGTGTGTGCATCCGTCACATTTCATGGAGGTGGCTTCCATGTCTCTCTCCCTCACTGTGGACAGAGTGGGCCTGGTACTCTTCCCCATACCAAGATCTCAAACGATTTCTGGCACAGCATAGGTGCTCATTGACTCTTTGTTGATCAAAATGAATAAATGGGTTGGGAAACCTGGGTTCCCTAGAGGAAGCCGTTTGCTGAGGTCGCACTGGTAGTTAGGGGCAGAGTTAGACTCCCAGCACACTGCTCCCTCCACTTGAAGACAGTGTTCTCAGCTGCTCCCTGGCAAGGAGTAAACACTCTAGAAGTTTTTTCCAGGGAAACCACGGACACTTCTAGCACACATATATAATGAGCTAAAAAGTAAACTGGAGCAGGGACAAGTAACACGGCATCTGTCCCTGTAGTGCTGTAAATCCAACACAGGGGCAGGGAGTGAAACAAGGGTGTTGTGGTTGGGAAAGGATGCAGCAGCCTGGGGTGCTGTGGGGCTCGGACACCCAACAAATGCCCCTCCCCTCAGATACACCGGCCCCAAGATGCTGTGACCTGCCAAATAGCTTTTAAGAAGGTAACAGTGTCCCCCAGGTCATTTGGAGGACAGATCTTCCCTTAGGGAAAGAAAGGTTTTATTTATTCCCTTTTAAATGAAACTATAAAGAAATCCATTTTTCAATTTGAAAATCGTCTTTTTTATACAAAACTTTCCAATGAAGTTTTCCAATAATCATGGAATAGTGGTTGGTCAGATAAAGCTCAGTAAAGAGTTGCAGGTAAAGCCCTTTGCTTGTTCCGCACTGTTCTGCTCCTGGCTTCCTCTCGGAGCTCTCACTACACACGTGGACCAAGAGGAAGCTAGGCCTGCCCATGTTGCCCTGGACAGGGACCTGTCTGTGTGTCTCTCTAGTTATTTGTCTCTGTATTATTTCCAGCAGTGCCTCTGAGCTGTGTGACTTTGCTTTGGCCTTTTTAAAGTTTTTGATACCCACTTCCCAGCTGAGACACAGGTCAGGGAGTCCATGTCCTGATTTACAACTGGGGAAATGAAAGCACAGAGAAGGTAATTGATTTGTTCAGGGTCACACAGCATGTCAGGAACAGAGCCATGATTAGAGCTTGGAGCCTGCAGGATCCAGCCCATTATTGTAGACTTAGGGCACTTTCCCACCATTTCGGGGCTTGCCATTAATGTGTTTTTAGAACCAACTCCAAGCTTGAGGGCAGCCTGGTCCCAGTAAGGAAGGCAGGCGCCTGGAGCCCAGAAGGCTTTTCAGCCACACTTGAAAAGCTGTTCTGACCAGCTGTCAGAATGACCACTCCGCCCTGAAAACACCCCCATGGAGCTCTTTGCTACAGAAATCGGTTGCTAGAAGGGACGGGAGTTCAGTTAGAAGGAGGATTCTTCCAGTCTTTTGGCCACTCTGAGCTTGGCAGTACTCAGTAAGTATCCTTTTCCTTTTTGGGCACCCCACTCTCTCTGGCATTTTTGCTGTTTTCCCTACCACACTGGCTGATGTTGATTCTGGAAACCATCCCCATGAAAATAACAACAACAATAATAATAGTAACAGCTAACATTATTGAGTATTTTCTATATGCCAGGAGCTGCTCCAAACACTCTTCATGCGTTAACTTATTTCATCCTCACAGCAATCCTATGTGATGCTATTATGCCCATCTTACAGATGAGGAACCAGATTAGTCCATGATCAGACTGTTAGCCAGTGGCTGAGCAGTGATTCAGACCCAGTCTGATTCCAAAGCCCATGCTCTTAATCACTGCAAGCCAGTTTCACTTGTTTCGTGAGTTTCCAGCAGTTTCTAGCACAGCCTTCACTGCATATCTACCCAGGATGAAGGGACGAGGAAAAGGCAGGGAAGGTCCAGGGCTCTTCTGGGGGATACTCAGATCATTCGTCTCCACCCTCTAGGCCTCACTTTCCTCGCTTCTAATATGAATTGGAACATGATGCCCGCTGACGTGCTGACGCCCATGATGCATTAAGGGCAATGCTCTTGACCTCACTTGGTCCTTCCCAGGTGGTCTGGAACCTGTTAGAACATTTTCTCTGAGCAATGGTCACTTTAAGCCTGTTGGGGATGTCCAGGTCTTCTAAGGAACCCCCATGAGGGTCAGTAATCTTGAGCGAGAGTTTTCAACCAAAAACTGCCACGGCTAGAATTTGGAGGGAAAACGTAGGTTGTATCCTGTCAACTCCCAGCCTCAGCTCCCCACATTTTCTCTGGAAGGAATTACACGCACACACTAGAGCTTATTCAGCTTACCAGACGCAACCTTGTGGGACATTTCTGGCTGGGATAAGTAGGGGACCTGAAATGGAGGTGGTACCGCCCTTGCCCTTCTCCATCCGATCCGTTCACACCCCGTCCTCCAAGCCCACACACCATACACCGCACACCTTCTCTTTCTAATTAAACATTGCCGATCCATGTTTACATTCCAGGATGCTGTAACCCACTGAAGGGTGTCTTCAAGGTTCCCTGTGTGTCTTGAGCAATGGCCTCGACGGCATGCAGTGCCCCAGAAAAGGGGCAGGTGGCCCCGCTTCATCCCTTGGTTGGGTCATTGACTCTCTCAGTATTGCAGGCAGCTCAGTCCCCCTCCACGTACTCAATAATCTCATCAGTTTGGTGGGCATACGCTTCCTATCAGGCAAAAACAGGGTTTTTTTTAAGTTTATTTCTTTATTGTAAAGTAAAATATGTTGGTTGTAAAACATTTGGAAAATCAAAAAAGTACACAGAAAATAATTATTACCCATAAGCCTCCCTCTCAGACATTCAGGGATAACCATAATATTTTGATGTATTTCTTCTAGCACTTTTCCCATGACTCTATATTTTTCAAGGAAATGTATAACACATATTTATCAAAAATGTTAACAGCGGGGCTTCCCTGGTGGCGCAGTGGTTGAGAGTCCACCTGCCGATGCAGGGGACACGGGTTCGTGACCCGGTCCGGGAAGATTCCACATGCCGCGGAGCGGCTGGGCCTGTGAGCCATGCCCGCTGAGCCTGCGCGTCCGGAGCCTGTGCTCCGCAACAGGAGAGGCAACAGCAGTGAGAGGCCCGCGTACCGCAAAGAAAAAAAAAAAAATTGTTAACAACGTTGTCACACAGGAAGGAAAAGAAGTAGTGTCATCTGGCCTGGAGTTTATAGTTGGCAGCTCCTGGCAGCTGGTGCTAAGGTCACATCTCTATGACTCTATCAATTTGTGTCTCTTAGAGTGGAATCAGGTGTCATAAGTGCCAAACGTTCTGGGATTGATTGACCCACACACAGCCGATTTGGCCATCCAGCCAACAGAATAACTGGCTGCAGCCCAAGAAGGGGGTGGGTTAGAGCAGCGCTTCTCAGACATTAAGGTGCAAAGGAGTCACCTGCAGAGCATTAAAAATGCAGATTCTGATTCACTAGGTCGGGAAGTAGGAAGGAGAGACCTGAGATTCTGCACGTCTAACAGTCTCACAGGTGATGCAGATGTGACTGGTCCCTGGACCACATTTTGAGTGGCAAAGGGTTGGGAGACTGAACCCACTCCCATGTCATTCGGCAAATAAGTATTTAGGTCCTACAGTGTGCCAAGCACTGAGCAGGCGATCAAAGGGGGTGACACCTTAGACGCGACACTGGCGCCAACACTGCTCAGCAGTGGACTTCCCAACAATTTCCCCAACCCGGCCTGATCTGCCAAGGGCTCGGTGCTGGTACCCACCCCACCATCGTCCTCAGAACTGGTCCTGCTGAGCACATGCCCTGATGTGCTTACAGTGTTGGAAATCCTCTCGGCACTCCTGCCCACCCTTCAAGGTTTTAATTGGCACGTAAATTGCCCGTTGACCTAACTATTTTTGCCTACCTCGTCTCCTTTTATTCAGTCAGCCAAAAAGAAAGGGGCTTCCACTCCCAGCTCACCCTGGACCCTTTGTCAAGCTGGGACAAGGACAGGCCTCCAGAAGGTGGAGAGTGCCAGTGACTTTCCTCATTCCTGTCCCAGCGGGAGGCATAGGCATTTCCAGAGAGGCAGCTGAGGGACCTGGCTCTGCCTCTAGGGCAGTGTTGGCAGTTTCAGCCTCTCCCCTGCTGATAAGTTTCCTTGTCCCGGGTATGAGTGATCATTAATAATGCCACCGCCGCTCTATGTTTGCTCAACTCTGTTTGCAGAATGTTTCCACTCTCTCTCCCTTACTTTGTCCTCAAAACAGCCCTTCAAAATATACAGTAATCTTACCCCACTGTATAGATGAGGGAGCTGAGGCTCTGAGGAAGGAAGTGACTTACCTGAGGTCACAGAGCGGAAAGCAGTGAGGCCAGGGCCAGAGCCCAGGTGTCCGGTTCTGATGAGGTACCAACACCCATAAGTCAGGCTAAGTTCTCTGCCTCTACCTCCTAAAAGGGTAAGGAGGGAATGATACACTGTGCAGGACCCAGCTCAGCCCTGCCTCTTCCTTCTACCAGGGGCCCATTGCCTGCTAGAATCTTCCATCACAGTGTTCAGTTTAAAGCATATGTGTGAAGGACGCTTTGTGGAAGGTCACTTCCAGCTACCAGTTAGTTTTTGCTAAAGAAGTGAATGTGAGATCCCTTGAGGGGGGCATAAAAAATAAAATAGAAAGATCTCCTTAGTTTTTGGATTTTTAATCAGGGGAACATGCGGCGCTTGCGGGAGGGATGATTTCTTCAGGGGGGTATAAATGGGAAGAGTTGCTCAAAGTCAGTGACAGCCTGTTTTAATTTATAATTCTGCCTCTGTGTGAAATGCACAGAGAATCAGGGAGAAATGAGTAATAATTCACTAAGGTGCTGTCACAGCCAGGAAGCGGTAGGGCCGTCTTTGTCAGCCTGCTGTTGCCAAGAAGGCTGAGACAGAGGAAGGACACTGAGAGCGGTGGGTCCGGCTCGAGAGCTGCTGTGTGGAGACAGGCCTGGCCGGGGCTGTTGGGTACTATCAGGGTAGCCGCCTGGAATGGCCCACTAGCTCCTCGGGGCTGAGAGCCTTCCCTGCAGCCGTTCTCCAAGTAAACTGGAGCAAGGGAGCTCTCTCTACCCGTCTCCTCCTGTCCTCCTCCTTCTGTGGGCAGTGGGGGAATATATGGTGTGTAGAACTGACTGTGGCCTCTTTAATGGGACCCGAGGTCGGGCTGATGTAGAGAAAAGCGTTAACAGGGCCCTTGATGCTGAGCCAACAGATGATATAAAGAGGCCCCAGGGACTGGGATTGCTTAGTCAGGATAGGCTAGGTTATGCGGCAGTAATAAACCATCCCCAGATTTCCGTGGCTTAACATAACATTTACGGCACCTGTCCACTAAGCGCTGGGGTGGGAGGGGCCTCTACTCCTTGGATCTCGCCTGCTGGCAGAAATGCCACCATCATGCAGCAGCCCCAGGAACGAGAACTCTCCTTGGCTGCTTTAGCAGAAGAGAGAGTCTGAAAATGACACCAGGGCTTTTCACAGCCTCAAGCCACAGGAAATGCACAACACTTCCACTCACGTGTCATTGGCCAGAACTAGCCATGTGGCTTCACTTAACTGCAAGGGGGTTGGGAAATAAAGGGGAGCAAATAGATAGTTTTGAGCAATATGTGTCTCTGCACGCAGGGGTGATTCGAGGGACCCAAACCAACCAACCCCCAGCCAACACTACCACTGCCACCGCCACACTCTTATCATTGTGCCATTAGAAAGGCCTTTCAGTGAGTTATACACTGGCTTTTCTAGGATCATGTTCATGGTGGATCTGTATAAAGAGCACAGAATTTAAAAGCAGAAGAGCTGGGTTCAAATCCCAGCTGGGTTACCTGTTGGCTGTGTGACCTTGGTCAGGTTGCTTAACATCTCTGAGCCTCTGCTTTTTCATATATAAAACTGGGTTAGCAATACCCCATATTATTATTTTCTGAAGATCAGAAAAGTATAAACCAGCACACGTACAAGTTAGGGATTGGGCTTCTCTTCACTATGAGCATGATTAGACATTGAGGGTCTGGCTGGGGAGCTATCATTAACGAGGATGGTCATGCCTGGCTAACTTTACTTGCCGTTGGCATATTTTGCCTTTAGCAGTCCTGGAAATGACTGTACCCCTGTGCTCTCCCTGAAGGTAAACTCCCTGCTGGTTTTTACTGCAACTTCGAGGATGGATTCTGTGGCTGGACCCAAAGCTCACTGTCACCCCACACGCCCCAGTGGCAAGTCAGGACCTTAAAGGATGCCCAGTTCCAGGACCACCAAGGTACCACCCTCTCTTCCCTTCCCCTGGTGCTCACCTGGCCAGACAATAGACTTGGGGTACCACCCCAGAGGCACTGGACCTCCCCCAAGGACCTGCCCTGGGGTACACCTACACAATTCCCTCTTCACACTCTCTTGAGCATTAGAATGATTGAATCAAGCCAAGGCTAATGTCACCTTTTGATCCTTAAAATGAGAACTTTGATCAAGGATTAGCTGAAAGATAAGAATAAAAGCAAGAACAATAATAATCCATTCATTTGACAAGTGTTTGTTGAAACCTATTACGCATCAGGAACAGAAATCCTTGAGAGATAAGGAAAACTGTAGCCCTCTTTATGACCGGGGAGGCTAAGGCTCAGGTAGGCCGTTGCGTCATTTGCCCCAGAACTGTGCCCTGGGAACCTTGCCCCATATCTAGACCATTGCCTGCGGCCCGCCTTCCTCAGTCATACCCCCCCAACCCCGCATCCAGCTGCCCCTGGCAACTCCCACCCTCCCCTCATTAGAGTCCCTGCTTGACTGCCAGAGGGGCAGAGGGCCTCCACACACCCAAGAGATGCCACCCATGCTGGGCTGGGCTGACTCCACGCCCGGAGGAACTGGCCTCGGGATCAGAGGAGGTCTGTGAGGCCAGCATATCTCCAAGAGCTGGGCAACTGGAGAGGCCAGACCACCCAGCCATGGGCCTATCCTAGGTCTGTACACAACTGCTAGGACTGAGCAGGCCCTGGGGCCCACTTCTCTGCAGGATGGCGGGCAGGGGCGTCTCTCTCCCTTCCCCTCCCCTGTATCTACCTGCTGTTTGTGGAGCTAGAGTCCCTTGTACCAAAATTTCTCTCTTTCCAAGCAACGATCATACATCCTACAGATTCCTTTAAAGATTCATAATAATGATAAATGTGAGAGAAGACAATGTCCAGATCAACCACTGAGGATCTCAGAGCCCGTGCAGTCCTGTCCTCGGTCCCCAGAGCTGGCTGCCTCTAGTGAGTTGGCTTTGGGCCCCGTTAAAACGGAGGCTGAGTCATGGCACCACGGGGGAGCGCTGCAGGGCCCTCCCCAGACGTGGAGGCCAAGAGCACCTGCTTCTCCTCCCGGCCTCCTCACCGCTCTGTTGAATACCTCTAGTGACAGGGCTCTCATTGCCTCCAAAAGTAGCCCTTTCCATTGTTTAACAGGTCAGAATCAAACACCGCTTTTCTTCGTCGAGCCCCACCCCTCTGTAAATTCTACTCATTGGCCCTGATTTCTGTCTCCTGGAACCCCACAGAACTGGACTATGCCCTCTCCCACAGAGGCAGCCCTTCAGATATTTGAAGACAACCATCATGACCTACCGACCACGAAAGGCCTTTTCTCTCCAGGGTCACATAACCCCAGCCACTTGATGTCTCCTCAAGGATGGGCAGGGTGCTTTCTAAGATTTCTGGCCTGGCCTAGTTACTCAGCTCTGGACCCACCTGAATTTGTTACTTGGTAGTAACTCTATAAAGACTTTGCTAAGAGAGAAAAATAGAAATGAAGGACTGAATTCCTACTTGGGGTTCTCTGAGGCCCCTAAAAAGTCGTGAGCTCACTCTGGCCCCATCTCCATAGCACCTACCAGCTACAAAATACTCCTGGAGGTTTGCAGATGCTTCTTCCCACCACCACGTGGGGCTGGGGCTCATGTTCTGCCAGGTTTTCAGGCAGGTCAGTGCTTAGAAAACAATAAATGAGTCTTCCTGGTCAGGGCATGGGGCACAGGATGACCTGGGCTCCGGAGAGGGGAGAAGACAGTGAAGGTTTAGAGACCATTGGAGGGCAAAGCGCTGGCATGACTGGATACGGGGGGCAGGGGTGGGCCTGGGGGAGTCCAGCATACTTCAGGCAGCTCCCGGGCTAGGGGCTAAAGCTGGTGACCTTGGGAGATCAAGGATGCAGTAACCCAGATGTATGGTGCTGGGACATTGCAGGCCATTTGGAATGAAGACCTTTGCATGAGCCAAGTTTTGTAGACAGTGGTCAGCAGGCTGTCTTCTCCATTAGAGGCCGCAGAAAACCTGTATCCTTAGAGATGTCCTGAGGCTAGAGAAGCATGGTGCAGGGCCCATTAACCCTGCACCCCGAAGCCCTTCAGTGTGCGAGGTTGGTGCGTCTTTGACTCTTTTCCTCTCTGCCCAGGCCACGCCCTGTTGCTCAGCACCACCGATGCCCCCACCTCTGAAAGTGCTACGGTGACCAGCGCTACGTTTCCTGCACCGATGAAGAACTCTCCATGCGAGGCAAGTCTCACTGTTCCTCTAGTTCTCTGCCTTCTCCTCCCACCTCTGGGCACTTCCAGATGAACCCACACAGATGAGCAAAGTAGCCTGACGGTCGGGCTGCTTGTTCTCTTGCAGGAGGACAAGAGGGCCATTTGGGCCAACTTCTAGGCAGACAGTACCCACCAACGTGGTAAAGTCCCATCTGCAGAGAATCTTACCTTAAACACCATACTCAGCTTCACTGAACTATTTGCAATAGGACCTTGATTTAAACAAAACCAAAAAGTATTTCCAAGGCACAGCAGGGGAGGGTAACAGCGACTTGCTACCGAATCCTTTTTAAAAATGTCAATCTCTTATAATACATTTTAAATATTATAGAACATCAAAACTTTGACTTACATAAATTTCTCTAAGGCATCAATGGCATTCAGTGAGGTACCTCCAGAGCCACTTAACCAAATGATTCGTGTAGCTGTTACCTCTTTAATGTGAAGACTGAAGGTGCCATGATTCTTAACACAAGGTCACATTCTCTAGGGACCAGGAGATGTGCTAGACCCCAGCAGGGCCCAGTGATTAAGCTCGTGGACTCTGGAATCAACTACCTAAGTCCAAGTCAGGTTCCATCACTGACTGGCTGTACAATTTGTTTGATCAGCTAATAACCTCTCAGGACCACAGTTTCCCCACCTGGAAAGTAGAGACAATAAGAGTGCCTACCCCAAGGAGGGGAGGCTTAAATGGGTTAATATATGTAAAGGGCTTATCACAAGGTCTGGCACAACGTAGGTACTACAATAGTTAACCAACAGTCTCTGGTACCCTGTATAATTATGCAAAGGAGAAAGGGAGAGAGGAAGAGGACTTAGCCAAAAACCTGCCTCCATGCTCTTGGAGAGCCGGGCCACGCCTGTGCTTCTCTGCACTCCCACCAAGCACTGCGTCAACGCCTTGCACACAGTAGAAAGCCAGCACAGAGTTTACATTCGTCTGTCCTCTCTTTCTGGAAACTCATAGGTGAAACACCTTTCTGGCTTCATTTCAGGAAAAGCTCTGTGCCCTTGGAGCAATTTGTTCCCTTTGAAACAGTGGGCATTGTGAAACCGACTAGATTCACTTCCCTCTGAGGGGCTGCCGGCAATCCCAGGCAGGTGGGGCTTTGACCAGCAGAGATGCAGGAAAGAGCCTCCCCCTGCTTAGGGGTACAGGCAAATTCAAGCCCTCCAGGCTTTTTGTGAAATAAAAACCCACAAACATAAAAAAAAAGAATGGAAGAGATGTATCAATGATTTTTTTTTTTAATCAGAAGAATGGTCAGATTAAATCTCAGGCTTTACCCAGTAGGCAGATAGGGGTTCATGATGTGTGGTTTGTAGCAGCCTTACTCCTGGTTCAATTTTATAACTCTACGTTTGCCCCATCTTCCTTACCCTCTCCTAGTTTATGTTATCTGGCTAGGTTTTGTGTATCTCTGTGAGCCACCTTAAATCCTTTCTTGAAGAAGTCAGGGCACAAATAAATAGAGTCATTATGTTAAATTGTATTTGAGAAACCACGCTTTCCGGTGCAGATGATGGAATTACTCAGTCATCATTGATATTTCTCGGGTGCCACAGAGCAGCACCTAGAAAGGGAGGCTTCTTAAGAGGAAATCTAAATGAGGAGAGTTGGTTGGCCCATCTGAGAGGTGAGGGGGATCCTTAAAAGCATTTCATCTTTAAATCTATTCTTCACTGGATTTAATATGAGGCTGATTTCAGAAAAAGAAATGTCAAGGTAAAACTGGCATTTTTCTAATACTTCATCATTTCTCTAATAACCTTTGGGTTGATCAATAGCTTCAACAGGTGTTTTGTTTTACTCGCCTGCTCTATTATTCCTCCAGTCACATTTGCTCTGGGCGGTTTCCGCTATTTCCTGCCCTTTTCCAGAACTTGGCTCAGCACAAGGAGTGAAGGGAAAGCAATGAGTCCAGTCCGCGATCAGCTCAGTTATTTCGCATTCGGGTTTCAGACTATTCATCTCAGGCTGATGGGTCTTTGAATTCCCAACGTTGGGGGAAATGTTTTCATCAGAAAAATAAATGACCAAGATAGAAATATGCATTTCCAGGTTCGTAAGCCCTGCCATCGGTTTCACTCGAATCCTAAATGCCGAAGGCAGGAAGTTGATTTCCATCCCTCCGGCTGGCTGAATGTCAGCGACGGGGAAACGGATGTTGCATTGCTGTGTGAGACTGTGTGAGGTTAACCCCCCAGCCCTAAAGAGGCCTCCGATGGCTGTGGGGCCCTAGTGCAGGAAGGCGGACACCGGATAGAGCCAGGGGTGAAGGTCTCTGATGAGGGGCGGGCCCACGGGAGCAGGCGGTTGGCTGAGCTGAACTCCAGGCTGACACCCACCACTGAGCATCTTCTCTAAACCCTAACAGTCCTGGTCCATGGCCTCCAGGGAGCTGAAGTAATTGCAGAATAGCTCAAAATACCCCAAGAAACCCCACAGTCGTCAGTGGGTTCCATCGGGGAATTGGTGTCACCTTCGATGCCTTTCCTTGAAAATCTAGCTGTAAGCGGACTAGTAGGCCTAGGTTTCTCCAGCTGCGGTCACTTGGAAAACATGACAAATGCAGATTCTTGGGACCCACCCCAGACTTCCTGAATGACGTAACTGACAGGGGCCCGGGGATCTGCATTTTCAAACCCACACTTGGTGATTTGGATGAGACTTAAGAGCGACTGGCCATAGGCGTCCTTGCCAGTCGTGACCGAAATTCATTCTGAGCCCACGCTGAGAGTTGTCCTCCATTACCTGGGACTCCAAAGAATGTGCTGTGATTTGCCTTTTAGAAAGATGAGTCACAGAAGGGGGCAGAAATGACAGGGCGGGGGACAGACGTAGTAGAGACAGAAGGGGCTGGGAGAGCACCTCTCAGAGCCCGCGTGGAGCCGGGTCAGGTGCCCACCGACGACGGAGACAGGGTGTGTCTTTGTGCCAACCAGCTTGCAGAGCACTCAGAAGCCTTCCAGCTCCGGCCTCCTCCCTCCAGACCCCTGCAGCACCGCAGCCAGCCGCCTCTCTCCACCGTCTGCTCTCGGTGCACACGCTGCGTCCACCCCGGCCTGCACACTTGCACGAGGGGCTTGAATATTTAAAGACTTCCGCCCAGCCCTGCCCCGCCCACCTACCACCAGCTATTCCCTGCGGGAAAGTGAGGCACCACTTATGATATATTCCAATTTTATTTTATTTTTATTTTGCTGAGCTCCAGTTCAAATAATTAAAGTTGCCTCTGGGGAGGGGAGCCTCACGGTGGCTTTCCTGCGCTCGCTTGCTGTCAGAACTGCTGGCCTCCGCTGTGGCTGGGAGACACACTGGGATGTGTTTAGCATTGCAGCTGCTGGTAATAAAAAGGACGGGAGAGTGGCAGGGGCCGTCTCCACCCCTCCCCTGCCTTTCACACATCCTAGAAGCCTGAATGTCTCAACAAGCCCAGTGTGGCTTGAAGTTCTATTTTATTTGAATAGCCTGCCTGTGACTAGAATAGTTTATGCCATGTTCTCAGGACAGAACAAGGCTGGGGGGGGTGGGCGGAGAAATGGGCTTCCCTCAATCTCCTCCCCCCTCCAAAACATGGAAGTAGTTTTTCATCTATGAGCTGCAGGAATGAAAGGGACACAGGAAGCGGCACGTGAGCCACTTAATTTGTAATGACAGCCTAGGGCAGGCCAATTCCTGGCTACTGGTCTTCTGATCTTGCCAAAGCTGCAGCCGCCTCTGAGCTCTCCCTGCACACGCGTGCGAACACGCAGGCACACACACGCTAGGGCTGGCGCACGGCCGGTCCTTTCTACTCCTGGCATCAGCCCTGTGGTGATAAAAGCTTTCATTAGCGGCTAGGAGCTGCTGAGATGGGAGCAGAAGGCGACCGGAGGGCCTCCTCCATGTCGGCATAGGCTATCTGGCCTGCAGGGAAGGAGACCTCAGCTCCGTGTCATTAAAACCAGCAAATGTGGCCAGAGGAACGTGGGAGAGGAGGCTGGCATCTGGAATTACCTTCTGCCACCTGTTAAGTTCTGCTCAAAGGCCCACTGAGGAGGAGCCCGCTACGCAGGCAGGGCCCCCAAGGCTGGAGGCGAGGGAGTTGTTCAGCGAATTGCACTCTGGTTGATTTTGTAAGGCTTTCCAGGCTGCTGGTGACCATTCCTGGACACAGGGCCCATCCTTTCCCAGGGACTTGGCTGGTGGGGCATTCTCCAGCATCTCGGTGTAACCCACAGTGAGTGTCATGGCTGTGCTGATGGGGCCTGGTCAAGCTGGCCTCACCCCCTCCCCATGGGCAGACAAACAGGACTTCCAGATAGGAAGAAGACAGGAACTTCGTGACTCCTGTGTTTTAACAGTTTATTAAATTCAATAGCAAAATCCCCCTTGGAAAGGCAAAAAAAGGAGAATAAGAGTAACAATAATTCCTCTAGGATGGCTTGAGGTAGAAAAAAATGCAAAACCTGAATGGCTCTTCCTTTGTCAGCCCCACCAAACCCTCAACAAGCAGGAGCTAAAGATGCTAAGAATATTCTATGCAGCTCACTTTCTGGAGTAGATCCTAGGTGTCAGGGGCCGCCCCGCCCGTGATCTGGGTCAGGGTTCATGCAGGGCTGCCCAGGGGATGGAGCATTCCATCTGTTCAGGACAGGAAAGAAATGTACCCAGAGCTGCACAGCCAGTACATACAAAATCAGGATCAAACTCAGGCCTTATGACTTCAAGCCTCGTGCTCTTTCTGTCACATTGCCCTGTCCCCGGCAATGGTGGTACCTTCTCAGTTTCTGGGGAGTTGATGTGGGCCTCAGAAGCATCCCTGAGGACTGGCATGGCTCTCACCTAACCCAGAGCCCTCACCCTACCTCACCATAGATTCCTCATCTCCAGAGGCAGGAAGGGAATTCATAGCATTTTGTAGCAGACTAGTTACCCACTTTGCCTCTCCTCAAGCTGGGACTAGTTGCTGGGTCTAATTCCTGAGCAGCCGAGGCGACACTGCCACTCACCTTGCATGTGCCTTGTTCTCAGCCCCACGTGCTCTCACTTATTTTAGCGAATCAGGAAGGAGAAGCTACCCCAAGGGGCTTCACGAGCTTGATCCCGAGTAAGGCTGTCATTTCCTGGATTCACTCAACATTCTGCCTAGAACATGGGCCCACCTGGGGAGAAGCAAACTTCAGCCTTCCCTTCTCCCTACTTACCGTCCTCCCCTGTGTCTCAGCTGAGTGCTGACTGGTGGAAGAGCAAGCAGTTTCTTCCAGAGTCCACCTAGGACAGCCTCTGCCTTGTGTGGCCAAGTAATGCTGCACAAACACTTTGTGGTGGCTGCAGAAACCCTCTTTGTAAACAGTTAGGGCTCAATGCCAAGCTAGGGGGGACTCTGGGGCAACACCATGCCTAGCTCCCCTCCCACAAGCCTGAGCACCTTTGCACGGTGTTTGAGGTCTGGATATCCAACTCCCATCTCATCTAATGCTGTGACATCCACTGCAGTGACAGAACGCTCACCGACTCACAGGCAAGTCCCGCTCGTCTTCGGACAGCTCCAGGCTTCAGTGTTTGCTTAAACCAAGAGCGAATCCAGCTAGACTTGCCAGGGCTTGCTTTTGCACCCTCTACTCTCTGCATCCCTCCTCTTCGGCTTCGAGGAGCCTTGAAGAAGCAGGGATAGAACTCCATGCTTCCTGTGCGACATCCAGCTGGGCTGTCCATCTCTGTCCAGGACGTCATGGTGGGCCCAGCAGGAAGCACAGGGCCCCTCTGGCTCCCATGTGGTGATGCTGACATCTCAAGCAAGTCAGAGCAGCGCGGTGGCCCCAGGCAGCTGCCTCCCCCCCTGCCCCATGGCCCGAGAGTTGTGACATCTCCCATGTCCAGGGGAACCCAGCTGGTCATTCGGGGTCAGGACAAAAGGAGCATCACCAAGGCAGTGTGACGTGATAGGAGAAGCAGCACGTTGAGGTCATTCAGACCTTGGTGGAATCCTGCCACTTTCTAGCAGGGTGACCTTGTGCAAACACCTCACTCTTCTCAGCTTCAGTATCCTCTGCAGGGCTGTTGGGAGAAACGAGTAGCCAAGATAGAAGAGTGCCCGGCCCGGATCTGGACACATGGTAGATGCTTAATAAGTGTGGTTTCTGCTCCTCCACTGCTGCTATTACTATTATTACCTTTTTTTTTTTTTTTTGCGGTATGCGGGCCTCTCACTTTTGTGGCCCTCTCCCGTTGCGGAGCACAGGCTCCGGACGCACAGGCTCAGCGGCCATGGCTCAGGGGCCCAGCCGCTCCGCGGCATGTGGGATCCTCCCAGACCGGGGCACGAACCCATGTCCCCTGCATCGGCAGGCGGACTCTCAACCACTGTGCCACCAGGGAAGCCCTACTATTATTACTTTTGTGATGAGTCCAAGGTCAAAGGCCAGAGCCTGCCCTATCCTGAATCTGGAGAACTTGGTCAGGGGTGGCACCCTCAGGACGAGATACATGGCAGCTGCCAGGATGGGACCAGAAAGGCAGCGTGGAACTTGGCTGGGTTGGATGGGCACACAGATGCCTGGTGGGAGCACTGAGGAAGGGAGGGGCACAGAGGGTCCTCACTCAGGCGGGGAGCCAGCGAGTATTCATTTCAAACACACCATGTGACCAGCCATGCAGGAGACAGACCGCAGGAATCTGGGAACTTTTTAGTGTTTATTCAGCAGAAAAGTTAAGAACACTTACTTTCAGTATGACAGGTCCTGGTCTCCAAGTTACTTATGAACCACGTGGCTATGTTACATTAAAAAGCAAGCCAAAATTCTTAAATAGAGCCCTCAAACACCCTAAATCTTTGTACTCCTAGGAGAAAGAAACCTTCCCTTAGTCTGGGGCTAAGGGAGGGACCCTTAATAACTGTAAAGTAACTAAAGGAGTACGGTAGCCCCCCCTTATCAATGGAGGATACGTTCCAAGACCCCCAGTGGATGCCTGAAACCACAGATAGTACCAAACCCCATATACACTATGTTTTATCCTATACTGACACGTGGGTAGTGTATACAGCATGGATACACTGGCCAAAAGGATGATTCATGTCCCAGGCGCGACAGAGCGGGCCAGCAGGAGATTTCATCATTTTGTTCTGCTATTCAGAACAGTGCAGAATTTAAAACTTATGAATTGTTTATTTCTGGAATTTTCCATTTAATATTTTTGGACTGCAGTTGACCTTAGGTAACTGAAACTACAGAAAGGGAAACCGCTGATTAAGGGGACTACTATATTTTTTAAATAGTGATCCCCTCCTGTGTGTCTGGCACTGTGCTAAGCATCTCACTTGCATTATCTTATTAACAAAACAGACTTGTGAGGAATTGTTACCCCCATTTACTGATGCAGAATCTGGGGCTTCAAAAGCTTAAGTAACTTACTAGTCACCCTTGCTAGTGAAAGGCAGAGCCAGGATTCAAAACAGGTCTGTCCAACTCCAAAGCCAATCCTGCAAACACTCTAAGGTCACTGGACTAGACTTAGGTCACTCAAGTCAGTCAGTCTCCCTAATTGGGAATAAAACTGCCTGTGTTACTCGCTCGAGGATCAGATGAAAATAGGAAAGCTCTTTGTAATCTCTACAATATTTTATGAACGGCGGAAATTATTATTATCCCTCTTCTTACTCTGCATAGGCGTGAAGAAGCCACTGCTGACATAAATTCAGACGTTCTTATTTCTCCTCTGGGTCAATTAGCAACATGCAGACAGCTTGGGAGCATTCTTTTGCACAGTTCCTAGTATTAGCACCAGGGGGATGTGCCCAATGAACCTGCTTCATCATAATTAATTAATTAATCGTGCAGCTTCTCAATCGTGAGTATAACCTTGATCCAGGATGAGCGCAAACAAGGAGACTCCTCATCGATTCTCAAGGGTCCAACAAATATAGCCCTACTGAGATTTGGAGTCCAAATAATTCTTACCTCAGTACCTAGAGCTGGGAAGCCACTGGAACCTAGCATTCTGTCACCACTTACTGTAATGTGGTTGATGCCGCCAGAACACATGCTAATGGGCTGAAGTAATCAACAGCCATTGTAATTACAGTCAGACATAATTAATTTAATACCTTTGAGTCATTCAAACTTAATACCTCAGCCATTACATGATGAAACTGAGGCATAGAAGAATTACTGTCAAGGCTCGTGGGTGTGAATAAAGTCCTCCTGGGCACTTGGCGGAGATTTGGGTCCGATTCCAAGTCCACCTGTTCATCATACGCCCCCTTGTGGCTCCCACTAGTGGTGATCATTATAACACGTTCGTGTGGTCCACATGCACCGGCCATCCTGTTGAAAGCACGCTCTCCCCAGCTGTCAGGGCATAAACACTCCCCAGGCGGCTTTGCGACTTGCAGATACTCTCGTGCCTGGAGTCCATTCTCTTTCTGATGGCTGTTCATGAAGGTTGTAGGAATTTCATTTCACAGAGTCAATCCTGTTCCCCAGCTAAAGGATTTCAAAGCTATTTCTCAGCATCATCTCTATCACCTACAGAGAAACTGAGGCACAGAGGAGGTTGTTTGCCCAAGATCACCTCATTACAATGTAACTCAAAAGAAAATATTGTTTTCTTCCCACAAGACTGGAAAGATAATTCTATAGGGAACCTGGAATATAAAACACTGGACTGAAATTTTTAATACAGCATCCTTCATCCTGTCCTATTCTGCTTTTTGTGAACTGTTTATCTCTGTCATTGTTCCCTACCTGCTTTTTCCAATACAGGAAGAGGAACTAACATTGATAAATGTATCTGGTAAGCTGGGCACTGGGCTCACATAATCCTATTAAAGTCTCCTAGTGACTCTATAAGGAGAGTACGGTTGGCCCCATTTCACAGTTGAAGACTGAGGCCCTGAGATATTATGTCATAAATAAAGACAGAAATGTTCTTTCTGATTCCAGAGCCACAGCATGACCCCACTTCATTCCCCCAGAAGCTCCCACCTTCCCTTGGTCTTCCTTGCAAAGCCCACAGTTCAGGCCAGAGAACCTGATCCTCCCCAAAGCGGTGAAAAGACAGCACTCTCTTCTCCCACTTTCCAATGATATCGGAATCCTCCCTTGATGCCTTTTTTAATGCAGCGTTTATTGTTTTTTTCTGATTACAGAAATGCTCTGCATTCATTGTAGAACATTAGGAAAAACTAAAGAAGAAAATTGAAATTGCCCAGTCTTACCCTCCAAAGATAACCCCTGTTACCATGTTTGTAAATTTCTTTCCAGGCAGATAAATGTAGATTTGAGCAGAGGGATAGATAGATAAAGGGTTTATACAAATTTGGTATCATACCGTATAAGCATTTTGTGCCTTCTTCATTACTTAATATTGTATTTTCCTAGATCAATATCATTCTTCATAAATATGATTTTACCCTAAATATATTCATTTTGTTCTAGTTATCAAAAGTAATGGATGTTCATTGTAAAAAATTTAGAAAAGAAAGAAAATACCAAAGAAGGAAAAAAATACCCGTAACTTCGTAACTTCACCAGCCAGGGTCCAACAAATATATAATCTTCATTGCTTTTCTTGCTGTGTTTTTGCAAAGGGGGCATGTGGATGTCCCTGGCTGGGTGTTCTGTGGCTTCAGTGTGATGCCTGAGAAAGAAAGAAAGACATGGGGTGCTGTTTCCAGAAAGGATCTCAACGTTTTAAGTCTCTTACATGGCCAGGAATCCTTATGCCTCCGTAACTGCAAGTATTTCCCAGCATATTTTATTTGCTTGTTATCAGAAATCCGCATCTGGCCTGCTTCTTGCTGAGTCGGGTTGATTTTTCATTAGGCTATTTATAGCTAGAGAGTTGGTGTTTATTTTTTCAGGGTGAATTAGAAGCTGGTGTACAAAACACTGAGTTTTGCAGTGAATCAGTACTCTCAGTTAAAATTAATAAGACCACATTGAAACCAAGGACCTCTTAAAATTACAAATTCAACCAAGGGAGAAAGGGGGGTGGTGGGAGGAATTGGGAGATTGGGATTGACATATACACACTATTGATACTATGTATAAAATAGATAACTAATGAGAACATACTGTATAGCACAGGGAACTCTACTTAATGCACTGTGGTGACCTAAATGGGAAGGAAAAAGAGGGGATATACATATATGTATAGCTGATTCATTTTGCTGTGCAGTAGAAACTAACACAACATTGTAAAGCAGTTATACTCCGATAAAAATTAATTAAAAAAAATAAAATTACAAGTTCACACCCAGAATTAACAGCCCTGTTGCATCTTAGATTGGGAAGAAGCTTTAACCTCCATTCAAAGCTTGGATGTCCTTGACGACATCCCTAATCCTGGCCATCCAGTGAGTGCTGGGTGACCCATAGTGTGGGGAATATCGAAGGAGTACCCACCCCACTGCCACAAACAAGCTCATTTCTGAGCATCTCAGTCTGTTAAAATGTGTTTTCTTCTGTTTAAGTGAAATACGCACTAGAACATCCATTCTTGGTTTTGTCTCTACTGCTAGAATACATGCAGCCCTTCAGAAATTCAAAGAAACGTAGCACCTCCCCTTCATAGCATTTCCTGTATTTGGGGGTGCTGCCTGCTAGTAGACATTATTTGATACCATTGAGTCTCTTTTGTCCAACTTCAGCCTAAATTCCATACTGATTTTTTTTTAATTGGTTCAAGAGAAACTTGTGAAGTTGCCACAAGATATGCATAGCGAACAGGGGGCATATTCTAGACATAAAATTGCAGTCATTACCTCTGGAGGAGGAAAGGGCCGTGAGAGAAATAATAGCATTAGGCCTGGCCACGAGGCTGCTCCTGCTTTGCATACAGAACTTTAATTAATAAAATGACAAACACTGGTAGCACATAATTGGAAAGTCTATTGGGCCCCACCAAGAGGGAGGGAAAAATGGCCCAGAAAGGGCAGGCTGGGGCCAGAAAATACAATTGCTGGTGGCGTGCTCCTGGCGTTGTCTCTTTTCACTTGTCTCATTTGTTGTCTGCATGTAAAAGGGTTTATTAGTCAAAAGCTGTCACTTATGATCTATATCTATTAGAATGGGTCTAGAAAGGATCAAAAATTTTATTGTTACAGGCTCCGACAAGTGTTACTTCCCACAAATATTATGTAGGATTTGTATAAGATTTCCCATATTTGTGTGAATACATTTGAGGTACACCACACACACACACACACACACACACACACACACACACATTTTTGACTATTAATTGTCTGGCAGAGGCAGAAACAAAGGTTGTAAATGGTTTAAAATGCACTATATCGGTAACTCCCCCAATATGAAGATGCTTCTATGATAAGATCTTATTAAAATATAAATTCTGATTCAGCAGGTCAAGGGTAAGGCCTGAGACCCTACATTTCTAACAAACTCCCAGTCATGCCAACACTGCTGGTCCACAGACCACACTTTGAGCAACGAGTATCTGGAAAACCTTCACAAGACACACCCAAAAGATTTATGTATTACCGTAATATGTTACATGTGTATAGCTCTATAGATACGGTAGAAGGAACATAGAACCTAGTATGGAACCCAGGTCTGCAGCATATGGGCTTAGTGACCATGCATGACATACTTAACCTTTCTAAGCCTTAGATTCCACATCTGAAAAATGGGTATGATAATATGTACAGGAAGGGATGTTGTGAGTGTAAAATGAGACAGCATGTACGAGTGCCTAGTATAGCTCTCTAGTATTCAATAAAAAGTCAGTTGATGCAGGAATAAATTGAAGACATAGAGAATGGATTTGAGGACACGGGGAGGGGAAGGGTAAGCTGGGACGAAGTGAGAGAGTGGCATGGACATATATACACTGCCAAATGTAAAATAGATAGCTAGTGGGAAGCAGCTGTATCACACGGGGAGATTAGCTCGGTGCTTTGTGACAGCCTAGAGGGGTGGGATAAGGAGGGTGGGAGGGAGACACAAGAGTGAGTGGATATGGGGATATATGTATACATATAGCTGATTGACTTTGTTATACAACAGAAACTAACACACCATTGTAAAGCAATTATACTCCAATAAAGATGTTAAAAAAAAGAAAGTCAATTAATGAAGTGCTTTATCCTGTAGGCCACCCAGATAGAAATTGGTCTCATTAAGATCAAATTCCAAGAGAGTTTTTTGCCTACTCTGGGTACCTGAACTTGACTGTCAAGATCAAACCAGGTCTACCTGATTTGAGTATCCATATATAATGACATCAAAAGGGTTGTTTAACCTAGGGCTATATAAAGAAAATGGAAGACTTCAAAAAGGACTTCAGCCTTCAATCTGTTCTGGGAATCACATATAGTTGCTCTATACACTTAGATACAAGTAATTAATAAGGGATATTCTGTAAGAATTGATATCCGTCCTCCAGTTCTATTGAAGAAATTGTTGAGGACCTTATCCTGGAGGTCCAAGATGATAGTTCTGGTCCTGTTTGCATCCTCAGATCATCCCTGCTCACCCTCAGCCCACGGATCTCTCACTCTCAAGGTCATTCTCAGGCTTTGCCCAAGGATTGTGTGGCAGCCACATGAAGACCCTCTGCTGAGGACTGTGTCCTCCCCCACTGCAGGAAAAGCACTCCTTCTATACTTTGGTGGTGGTGAGCACAGCATAAGCCATTTTTTAGCTATTTAATGATTGCCTTTTACTCAAAGTCCAAGGTGAAAATGGACCCCTCATCGAGAAGGCCAGGCTGCTTCCTGCACTAAGTAGCCCCATCTTCCCAGTGGTCTCAGCCTGGCTGCACTTTAGAATCACCTGGAGAGATTTGAAAAACGGTCAGTGCCCAGGACCTACCCAAGGCCAATTAAATCAGAATCTCTGGGGGTGGAGCCCAGATGTGAGTAGTCCTGAAAGCTCCCCAGGTGATCCTAATCTGCAAAGCATGTTGAAAACCACAGGTTTAACCATTTCATTCACTATATGTGAGCTCTACTTTCACATTCTTTCGTTCACTCAATCTTTTTTTTTTTTTTTTTTTTTTTTGCGGTACGCGGGCCTCTCACTGTTGTGGCCTCTCCCGTTGCGGAGCACAGGCTCCGTATGCACAGGCTCAGCGGCCATGGCTCACAGGCCCAGCCGCTCCGCAGCATGTGGGACCTTCCCGGACCGGGCCCGAACCCATGTCCCCCGCATCAGCAGGCGGACTCTCAACAACTGCGCCACCAGGGAAGCCCCACTCAATCTTTATAAGCACTTTTAAGGCCAGCAGGGATGGTATGGTTATTATCACAAGTTTGTCTATAAGAAAATAGAGGTTCAGAAGGGGTAAGTGGTTGGCTTAAACTCATACAGTTAATTCTTTCTGGCCTTGGAGAACAAACTCCAAGTTATCCCATTGTCAACAGGCAAGGAAACAAGGAGAGTCTGACAAGCCACCTGAGAATGAATGTTGATACAAAGAGCAGTTGCTTCTGGCATGTTCTGGAAAGGCAGTGGGACGAGTGATAGAAGCAGAGGGGCAAGGCCCTAGAGGCTGCTCTCTAGTTCCATGCTTCTCTGCAGATTTTGATGCAGTAGGGCTGGGGTCGGGCCAGAGATTCTGAATCTCTAACGAGTTCCCAGGCAACATGGATGACACCAGCCTGAAGAGCCCTCCTTGAGTAGCAAAGCACTGACTGACTCTTAGAAGCAGAATCTGGAATCACTGGCTTTAAGTACAGGTGAGAAATGGTTAAGTGAAAGGCTTTAGGTTCTGCACTGCCTGTATCTTGAGAAAGAACAGCATCTGCCTGGCTACCTCACATCTTACCAGACACTCAGTGGATGAAAAACATAAATGGCCAAAAAGCATGCTTTGCTAGCTGCTCACTGACTGCCAGCAGGCAATCTTATTCCAAACCATTTGCATCCATTTCCAGAACTAGACTTTGCTGAAACTCAGACAGTGCACAGCTCGGCTTGAGCTCGGCTATAGGTACCTGTTTCCTAAATAAGTGGTAATATTGTAAGATGAAAGTTAATTTTTAATTCTTCTATTTATTCATAGCACTAAACTGGATTAAGCGGCCATCTTGACCCAAATCCTGACTATCTTATGTCAAGTGTCTTGACTTGACTGTCTTATGTCCTCACTGTCAAGTGGCTCTGATTACTTTCCCTTTTGCTGTACTCAGCACAATTGCAGTTACTCATTTAAATTCAGACTTCCTGACTAGACGATAAGCTCCTTGAGGGCAGGGAAGATACGCATAATGTACAGCACAGAGTAGGTATGCAATAAGTATTTGTTGAATGAATGGATGGTCATCTCTCTCAAGGACTGATACCCAGAGGGAGCCCGGTAGACCTCTTAAGGAGCTAAGGATGCCATCCTAGGCACCATCCCTTGGCAGCCAGCCCAGTTCTCTCTTGCCCAGGCTTATTGTCATAAAATACAGCGCAGGAAGATGGAGAAACTCAGCAGTCACTGGTCTATGGCCCCGTGTCTATTGTATAAGACAGGACTATATCTCACCGACATGCTCATGCCACTAGCAGAATCTACTTCAAATGTAGTTTCCTAAGAGCAACTGAGAACTATACAGTTTGCCTACAGCCAGTTGGCTGTGAAGTGGGTAGACCCTTCCCCCTTTCCGGGAACCTGACCCCTGGAATGCAGGCAAATGCTAAGGAGCTTCACAGGATGCAGAGCTGGTTTCTGTCCCTGAGAGGGGGAACCTGGTAAAGAGGAGGGTCTTCTTGTGTATGTATACATTTTTATTCCTTCTTACATTGATCGGCTCCTACCATGTGCCTACACTTGACAACTACTGTGAATTCAAGATGAATAAGACAGTCTCTGCCTTGAAGCAACTTGTGGCCCAAGGGGGATGAGGGTAGGAGGGAAGACAAGGCAGCAGAGCTACACCCCGTGATGGTCCCACCAGCCTCCGTTATAAGAGTTCAGACAAGGGGGATGTCATTTCTAAGACAGGTTAGAAGAAATGGCTCCATGAACAACAAAAAAAAAAAGATTTATTTTTTAAGTGGCAAGAAGGAAAGAGGAGGTAGAAGAAATGGAAGGATCAAAAGCACAGAAGCAGAAAAACGTGGCAGGTGCAAATCTGGCATGTAGACCTGTGGGGGGAATCTAGGAACCCACACTCCTTTAGCCCCAACCTGTGGACTCCTGGGTGAAAACTCTGGCAGTTCCCACGACTTATCTGGTCACTCTAAGGTAATACACACCTAAAGTCTCTTCAAAACCCAAAACACATGCGTATTGAGAAATCAAAATTCCCATCCCGTCAAAACTTCTGTCTTGCTTAAAGTCAGGGCTTCTTCCTTTCCCCTCCGCCTACCACTCTCGGCCTTGTTGCAGATTAAAAGCCTGGAATCTGGGAGACGGTGATCATTGGCCTCTTTCTTCTTCATCCAACTCTCCTCCTCTTCTTGCTAACTTCTGACCCTTCAAGATCTTAAGTGCAGGGAAAGAGAAGAGGTAAGGAGAATAGGGAAGCTCTTACTTGGCCCAGACTGTTATAGTGACCTGCGTTGGTATTCTCCAGATGTGACAGGTATTTAAGGCTTACTATTTCTCACAGGGGGCACTTTTGCGGTTTGTTTGGAGGTCTGCCTTTCTCCCCAGTCCCTCCACTATGGCTGGGAATCTTTTGCCTTGACTAGGGCATATGTGTCTCCCATCCAGTTGGTCACTTACTGCTTACTCTGCCTTTGGGCATCTCAGGATATCTGCAGCTTCCTTCTGCTGAGTTCTATTTACCCCTCCAAGCAGCCCTTGCAGGCAAGATCTAAAATGACTGACATGGGCTCCTTTGTACACGGCCCCCTCTAGTGTAGTTTATGTGCAGCCCTCATGCATTTTTTTTGCCCCAGCAAACTCTGGGAGCGCAGGCCACCCAAAATTGTCACTTCTCCCTTGTTCTGCCATCAAAGCAGCTAACCACCCTCTTGTTCATACTTTAGATTTTCCAGGTGAGAGATTGACACTAATCCGCTGTGCTCCCAAATTGCAGGGGGTAAATATTGAGTACTTGTTATGGTAGCACTAAAACCACTCTCTCCTGAGTTGGGATGAAAAGGGAGCCTTCTTCACAGGAAGGTGAAGTGAGGTGAAACTCATGATACACCAGAAGCACCTTCCCAAGACTCTCTCTTAGGAGTCAACCACCAACTTTTTTATATCCAAAGTCTGGTTGAGGGATTAAGAAGTGTGTACCCTATTTTCATCCACATCTCTTGAAAGCCCTGTATCTCGCTATGCTGTCAGACTTCCCATTGAAATGTAATATCTATTGCCTCAGGGCTTGAGCCAAAATTCCTTTTTAATATTTTGTTGCACTATGTATTATCTCATCTAATTGGCCCTATAACCTTGTAAGGTAGATAAAACAATTCCCTTCTTAGAGAATAGAGAACTGAGCTTCAAATTGACCAAAGTGGCAAGAACAAGTTTTGAATCCAGATCTCTCAGACTCTAGAGCTCTTAGACCATCCTAGGAGGATACATGTGGCTCAGCAAAAGTACTTGATAGATATCCATTGAATGATTGGAAAGTTGATTTGTCTAGATTATAGAGGAATGTGAATGGCTTGATATTAATTGATAGGGAGTGAGAAACCATTGCAGAGTCACAGATGGCAGTGATAAACAGGAAAATGTGACAGAGATATACTGAAGAATTTAGAAGGGAGAAAGAATGGATAGGGAGAGGCACTTTTGGAGGCTATGGAAAGAGTACAAAGAGAAAGTTATAGAGGACGTGGTGAATGTTACTTTAGAGTCATGAGGGTAGAAGCCAGATTGAAGGAATTTAAAGAGAGAATGGGCAACAAGGAAATAAAGGCAGTGGTTACGTACCAGTTATCCAAAATGTTAACATCTGAATGAAGGTACAGAAATAGGTTGCAAGCCACAGGAGCTATCAGGATCAAATAAAAAATATTTTTCCAGGATACGTGAAACCTGATCTTGTTTGTAAATAGAGGAGCCAGAAAGTAGAGAGACTCTGAAGGTACTGAAGAAAGGAAGAGCTGTTATTGAGAGCAAGGACGAGGGTAGCAGGGTGGAAAGAGAAGGGGTTAGAAGAAAGTGAAGGACACATCTTCCTATAAGACAGGGAAGGAAGAGAGAAGGTAGGTAAATAGATAATTATGCTGTGGGGAAAAAAAAGAGGTTGAAGGAGATTGCACCTGGTACAGTAAATCTTTATCAGTAAAGTAGGAATCAAAATAATGGATCGGGAATTGGGGACCAAGAGGTGACAGCATCAGTTATTGAGGAAGAGTTTGCAACACCCACTGTGCTATGTGTGTTAAGAAATCAACTGTGGAAATCACCAGTGGATGAATAAGTACCATGAACATGAACCATCCAGGACATTAAGGTTCAACAGTCCAAATCAGCAATATTCTGTGGCCAGGGAGCAAAAGGAGAAAAAGCATGTAGCAAGCATTGCCCCAAGCTGGTCGCTGCAGGATAATGAGCTGAGGGCTGAGAGGGTTTAGTTAGCAAGAGTAGGATTAAAATTTCCAGTCATGGCATCCAGACTGCTCAAGAAAGCCAAGTGGGACCAGTGAAAAAATTTAACAGATTTGTGAGATTATCCTAGGACATGCAGTGGAGACAAGTATTTGCTACACTGGATTTGGGAAAATGGGAAAGGTATAAGCGAAGAGGTTATATGGTTATATAGACCAGGCTTACCAGGCTCAGGGGTGGCCTTCTTAGTGAAGGGTTGATATGCAACAGAGCCGGGAGTCTTCTGCTTCAGTGCCTCATGGTACGTAACCTCTTCGATCAGATTGTGAGTCAACCATGAGTTTAGAGTCTAGGAGAAAAGCAGTAGTTGTTTACAGAGAGGCATGTTTTCAAACAATGAGAATCAGAGAAAAGGAGGGATCATAGCTGATGAAAACTCCAGGTTGCCATAGGACATAATTTATCTTCCTTTCTATAATAGCCATTTTTATTACAGGATCTGAACAGGAATATTTAGGACAATGATATGCTGTAGTTGTCCTAAGTTTTAAATGTTGTTTATAGATTGTCTATCAAACGTACAACCTCTATTATTTTAAACACAAAGACCAGAGACCTTGTTTGTAGTATATAGTGCCTCTGGGCATGACTGTACTTAAACTTTCTGAGATAGATTAGTTACAGTTCCCTTTCACATGTCTTAGGGTACAATGCCATAGAAACCTATAATAAAGACACAATGAAAACATATAATTATATCTTGCTTTAGGCAAAGTGTGCACCCTCATTCTGAAAGATACCACGTTAAAAGATCTTTATAGGTAGATTCTTATCTCACTTTTGCCCACCAGTGACCACAGGTATCAAGTCATAGGGTCTCCAGTTAGCTAAGACATGACATGGTACCATTCAAATAAGATTATGACACTCTTTGGGGAAGGAATAAAAATCAATGATTCCTAAATCACTAAAAGAAATTGAATCACAAAATCACTTGCCCAAGGTCACAAAGTGAATTGGGGCCACAGACAATAATCTTTGGGTCCTGTTTAGGAAGTTCATTTAATACCTTGTTGATCTCGATATACCCTTAGAGGCAGAATCTTGTGAAGTTTAAGATGATGACATCAAACTGAACAAAGTTCCAAAATTGCCCATCAGTTTCCCCCTCTCACCTCCTTGAACCTTGGTGAAAGCCACTTTGGGAGACCGCGAGTGAGATCAGGCTGTGAGTGACCAGCTCTCCTCACGGGGAAGACCCTGGCTGAGTCTCCAGCCAAATCCTTGAGAATTCCAGGAAGGTAAGTAACACCTAGTCCTTCTGGCTCTTCTCTCCCTTGCAGCTCCGAATGTCCTGGCTCATCCGTGGAGTGTTGCAGGGAAATGTCTCCTTGGTGCTGGTGGAGAACAAAACCGGGAAGGAACAAAGCAGAATGATCTGGCATGTTGCCACCACGGAAGGCTTGAGCCTGTGGCAGTGGACGGCGCTGCCTCTCCTTGATGTGGCCGACAGGTGGGCCTTTACCCAGCCCCATCAATCCCTTTTCCTGTATCAGCCAAAATGCAGAGGGGCCCTTGTCTTCCCTCCCCCTATTCCTTCTACCCAAGACACACATCCAGATACGCACAGACACGTGCACACACAAATGTGCACACACATTCTTCCTGCAGACTTACAGGAAGCACTGAGTTTCTCTGAGGGGTTTCCATGCTAATGAGATGAGTATCTCTCACACCTCTGGCCTGGCCTGATTGGCTGCCTCCAGTATCTGTAGGAAAAAGTAGAACCGAACAACTCATATGACCCCCAAAGAATAATCAGGCTTTATGTGTATATGGCATTTGCTCTTAATTAATGGATTTTGCCTTACTTTTCCATCTGACGTTCTATTTATTCCTTATTAACAATAAGAAAACCTGTGACATAGGTAGGACAGACCTTATGGAGCCTCATTCCTGCCCTTTTACAGGGTTCTCCTTCACTGAGAACCAAAGAGGTGAAGCAACAGCAAGTCGGCATTGGAGTGAGGACTGGTGCTCTGGCCAATCCCAGTCCGTGCTCTGTGGAGCCTGGTCCCCAAAGCAGGTGGATGAGAAATTCTTCAGTAAACAGGGGAGTGCTTCTACCAAAGGCCCTGATTCCTAGTTAGATTCTAGGACTAATGCCCTTTGTAACCTTGAACTTCTCTGGACCTCAGTTTCCTCATCTTTAAACTGAGAGGGTTGGACTAGAGGATCATTAACTCCGCGTGGCTCAGAAATGGAGCAGTAACTTCTCTGCTCAGCTGCCACTTGTCTCCTCAGGATGGCACCAGTCTGCCACCTGCAGTCGGCCTGGAGCCAGCAGTGCCTGACCAGCACAGTTGCTAATATGATGCTCCACTGTGTCACACTGAACTCTCACAGTTGGTGCTGGTCTGTTCCGGACCAAAAAGTGACGGGGAGGGAGGGACTCATTTATATAAATGGGACAGAAAACTGGATCTGGAAGGGCTCTTTAAGCCATCTTTACTAGGCTAAATGTCAAAGCCTACGATCCAGGGCAGCCTCTGCTTTTGACTCCCCAGTACATTCAAGTTGCTGTTCTAGTGGATCCTTCGAAAAATGAGGGCAAAGAGCTTAAGACAAAGTGGAGGGTGATGCCCGTTGACACACAGCTTTGTAAATATATAGCTGGGTCCCAAACTCTTCACCCAGATTTCAGAGTCTGCTATTTCCAAGAGCTCATAACTCAAGCTGTGCTGTCATACGAAGCTGCCATCAACCTCTAAGCAGCAGCTTCCCGCTCCTTCAGACGTGTGTGGGTTAAAGATCAAAGCACTTGGACATCCCAGGGCTCACTGCTGCCCCCAGGACAAATGGATTTAATTAAAACAGAGGAAGGGGCAGTGTGGGCGCCCTCACCAAAGACTAGTCTTTTGTCCTTCGGGATTGCAGGGGCTCGTGTGCAGGGCATGGGGAACAGGTGGGTAATGCCAGAGTCCTCCCTCCTGGGAAATGCTAAATTAATTCAGATGAATCAAAAGGTTTTTTTCTCCTCGATCCAGCAAGTCCTCTCTCTTTCATAGCCACTCCAGGGGATTTAAGGCAAGTAAGATGTTGACTCTGTTCACTCCCGTCGGCTAGAGTTTTGTTTGAAGGAGACTTTGTTCTTAGCCTCCCTCCTTCCTGTTAAAGGCTGTTTACCAGACTGACATTTCCAATACTGATATTGAGACCAAACCGTCCTGTGGGGATTCAGACAAAGGCCAGCTTGGTTGAATGATGCCTCGTGACCTAATAAATGTGCAATTACACAAGTGGCCCCATTCACCGGGCGCCTGCCCACCACTGACATGCTCTGATGTGGGATGCTGCCCTCCCCACTCCCTGGAACTAGAGATGATATAGGAGGCATCAAGACCCAGAGGCAAATGGAACTGGAAGAGAATGAGGCAGAGCAGCTTTCACTCGCTGAAATCCAGCTAGGCTGTAGATGTGACTGCCCCATAAAACCAAAGCAGACCTGTGGATGACAGAGCACAGGCTTTAGAGTCAGAGAGTCCCAAGTTTAAACACTGGCTCAGCCACTAACTAGTGTGACCTCGGCCAATTACTGAACCTCTCTGGGCCTTGGCACCTACATCTGTAAAATGAGTATAACATCAGTACAATTTTACAGGATTATTACAAAACTAACTAAAGTAACTGTCAAAAGCATCTATGTGTAGTACATGTCAGTGAAGTTTATTTCCCACACCCTGCATCATCATCCCTTAGTTTTGTGGCCTCAGATAATTTACTGAATACGTGGTACAAATCACAACCGCTGATCTTCCAAGTCAAGTCATATGCTATTATTTTTTAAATGTATTTATTTTATTTATTTATTTTTGGCTGCATTGGGTCTTCTTTGCGGTGCAGGGGCTTATTGCAGTGGCTTCTGTTGTTGCGGAGCACAGGCTCTAGATGTGCGGGCTTCAGTAGTTGTGGCATGCAGGCTCAGTAGTTGTGGCTCACGGGCTTAGTTGCTCCGTGGCTTGTGGGATCTTCCAGGACCAGGGATTGAACCCATGTCCCCTGCATCAGCAGGCAGATTCTTAACCACTGCACCACCAGGGAAGTCCCAAGCCATATTCTATTAAACAAAGATAATAAAGTCTATCTCTTAGGCTTGGAGAAGTAAAGTGCTTGGTGAACTGCCTGGCTCACAGTAAATGCTTAGTCAGTAGTAACTACTAACAATAACTATGATATTATAATAATAATAATAATAATAATATCTCCCCATCTAATGCCTCAGAAAAGGCTAAGATGGACAGTTTAGCAATAATAACCAGTCATGCAACCCTAAGATGGGGGTACGTGTTCATGTGAATTTGTGGTCGTCAGTGCTCTGTAGACTTCTTATAAAGGGGAAGCACATACTCCCTCTTACTTTCAGGGAGAGTGAGCTATAGCTGCCCAGATTGCCAGAAAATGAAAATGGGAGGATGGAGAAGGTAGAGGAAGAAAATAAATAAGGGAAAGAGACAAAGAAAATGGATAAAAGGCAAAAACCAACTCCCTTCCTCCCGACCCTGAGATAGACATTGGCACCTTACCATCTGCCCACATGCCATGAAGTGTCATTAGGCAGGTCCTGGCTTCAGCTATTCAGCACCTGCCTCTTGGACAGCTCTCCAGCCATGGACCTTGAGAGGGCAAGGACTTCATTCCCTATGTTGTCCCAAATCACCTCTGCTCCCAGGTTCCCCAACCTCCAGACATTACAAAGTTTTAAAAGCAACTTTATTAGGGCTTATGGATTAGCCCTAAAGAGCTCCCAGGCTCTAGAAACTCGTCATAGCCCCCAGACATTACATGAAACTAGCCTCCACCTAGATATGGCAGTGACCTCCTGTCTTGTCTCCTTGCCTCCATTTTTTATCCCCACCCAATCCAGTCTACACAAGGAAGCTGGAATAAACTTTCTGAAATGTAAATCTAATTATTTCTCATTTTTTACATCCTTCCATGGCTTCTGTGGTTTTTAGAGTGCCTTTCAGTTTCCTTTAAAGAGACCTTCATTTAGGCCCACATGTGCTCTATCCAACCATAACCTCACCAGCCCCTTTTTATACACTCTTCTATTACTCTACCTGGTAACCTCACTAAACTTCTTTCAACTCAGTTGCATCATGATAAGTTCTTACTTCCAGGCTTTTGCACCTGCCATTCTCTCCACACGCAATGTTATTCTACCTTCCATCTCCCTGATTACTACCCTTCCTTAACTTTTTAAAGAAGTGTCCCCAGACCCCTAGACTGTATAGTATACATACAATACAGTCTCATGACCATTGAAACACCCTTATAATGACTTATCACTCTTTGCTGTCTGTTTTTTTATTATCTAAATATACACGCCAACAAGGCAGGAATCAGGCCTCTCTTATATTGCGGTTTCCTGATTGTGTAGTACCATACCTAACACATATGCCCAATAAATGCATGTTGACACAATAAAGTATTGAGGGAAATTGCATGTATTTTCAAATTCCAGCTGAATTAACTGAGAATTTCACTTACTGGAATCCATCTAATATTCTTCCTCTCTTCAAACTACGTCTAACAAAACAGATAGAATCACATTTTAAGAAATACTACTATACAGTGTTCTGTATATCAGAACAATACCTGTGTCCCATCAGATGAACCCAAACAGCATTTGTTACTCTTGTGACAGGGAGTTCTCTTTAGACATTTGCCTGGTACCTGCACTCTCTTTGTCTCTGGGCACTGTCCTGCCACAATCACTTTGTAAGAAAGACTTTGATCTTAATTGTGTGCCCTGGTCCTTGTGAGTAGGGAGACCCAGAACTGGGCACTTGAGAGTAAAGAGCTGTATTCAGATTGCTCCCACCTCACAGTAGTCCTTCTGTCAAGACTCAGAGAATGTGCCATAGGTGTATACGGGCCGCTGACAGGGAGGCATTGATCCATGGAAGGATATTTCTTCTGTCCGCTTACAAACGGGCAAAGTGATAGAAACAATGCCATAGTCTGTCTTCATCATGAAGTGATAGGAACTTTACAACCTACTATAAATAGTAGCAAGAAAAAGCTCCAAAAGCCATGCCCAAGATGCTTTGAGCAGTGGCAATGTCCCTGGAGTAGAGACATGTGCTCTCAAGGTAATTTTTTTTCTATTTTTTTAACCTTTCTTTTTTTTAAAATTTAATTTTATTTACTTTTTTATACAGCAGGTTCTTATTACTCATCCATTTTATACACATCAGTGTGTACATGTCAATCCCAATCTCCCAATTCATCCCACCCCCCCCACCCCCCGCTGCTTTCCCCCCTTGGTGTCCATATGTTTGTTCTCTACATCTGTGTCTCTATTTCTGCCCTGGAAACCGGTTCATCTGTACCATTTTTCTAGGTTCCACATATATGTGTTAATATACGATATTTGTTTTTCTCTTTCTGACTTACTTCACTCTGTATGACAGTCTCTAGATCCATCCACGTCTCTACAAATGACCCAATTTCGTTCCTTGTATGGCTGAGTAATATTCCATTGTATATATGTGCCACATCTTCTTTATCCAGGCGTCTGTCAATGGGCATTTAGGTTGCTTCCATGACTTGGCTATCGTAAATAGTGCTGCAATGAACATTGGGGTGCATATGTCTTTTTTTTTTTTTTTTTTTTTGTGGTACGCGGGCCTCTCACTGTTGTGGCCTCTCCCATTGCTGAGCACAGGCTCCGGACGCGCAGGCTCAGCGGCCATGGCTCATGGGCCCAGGCGCTCCGCGGCATGTGGGATCTTCCCGGACCGGGGCACAAACCCGTGTTCCCTGCATCGGCAGGCAGACTCTCAACCACTGCGCCACCAGGGAAGCCCTGCATGTGTCTTTCTGAATTATGGTTCTCTCTTGGTATATGCCCACTAGTGGGATTGCTGGGCTGTATGGTAGTTCTATTTTTAGTTTTTTAAGGAACCTCCATACTGTTCTCCATAGTAGCTGTATCAATTTACATTCCCGCCAACAGTGCAAGAGGGTTCCCTTTTCTCCACACCCTCACCAGCGTTTGTTGTTTGTAGATTTTCTGATGATGCCCATTCTAACTGGTGTGAGGTGATACCTCACTGTAGTTTTGATTTGCATTTCCCTAATAATTAGTGATGGTGAGCAGCTTTTCATGTGCTTCTTGGCCATCTGTATGTCTTCTTTGGAGAAATGTCTATTTAGGTCTTCTGCCCATTTTTGGATTGGGTTGTTTGTTTTTTTAATATTGAGCTGCATGAACTGTTTATATATTTTGGAGATTAAGCCTTTGTCCGTTGATTCGTTTGCAAATATTTTCTCCCAATCTGAGGGTTGTCTTTTCATCTTGTTTATGGTTTCCTTTGCTGTGCAACATTAGGTCCCATTTGTTTATTTTTGTTTTTATTTCCATTACTCTAGGAGGTGGATCAAAAAAGATCTTGCAGTGATTTATGTCAAAGAGTTTTCTTCCTATGTTTTCCTCTAAGAGTTTTATAGTGTCCCATCTTACATTTAGGTCTCTAATCCATTTCGAGTTTATTTTTGTGTATGGTGTTAGGGAGTGTTCTAATTTCATTCTTTTACATGTAGCTGTCCAGCACGACTTATTGAAGAGACTGTCTTTTCTCCATTGTATATCCTTGCCTCCTTTGCCATAGCCTAGTTGACCATAGGTGCATGGATTTATCCCTGGACTTTCTATCTTGTTCCATTGATCTATATTTCTGTTTTTGTGCCAGTATCGTGTTGTCTTGATGACTGTAGCTTTGTAGTATAGTCTGAAGTCAGGGAGACTGATTCCTCCAGCTCTGTTTTTTTCCCTCAAGACTGCTTTGGCTATTCGGGGTCTTTTGTGTCTCCATACAAATTTTAAGATTTTTTGTTCTAGTTCTGTAAAAAATGCCACTGGTAATTTGATAGGGATTGCATTGAATCTGTAGATTGCTTTGGATAGTATAGTCATTTTCACAATACTGATTCTTCCAATCCAAGAACATGGTATATCTCTCCATCCGTTGGTATCATCTTTAATTTCTTTCATCAGTGTCCTATAGTTTTCTGCATACAGGTCTTTTGTCTCCCTAGGTAGGTTTATTCCTAGATATTTTATTCTTTTTGTTGCAACGATAAATGGGAGTGTTTCCTTAATTTCTCTTTCAGATTTTTCATCATTAGTATATAGGCATGCAAGAGATTTCTGTGCATTAATTTTTTATCCTGCAACTTTCCAAATTCAGTGATTAGCTCTAGTAGTTTTCTGGGGGCATCTTTAGGATTCTCTATGTATAATATCATGTCATCTGCAAACAGTGACAGTTTTACTTCTTCTTTTCCAAATTGTATTCCTTTTATGTCTTTTTCTTCTCTGATTGCTGTGGCTAGGACTTCCAAAACTATGTTGAATAAAAGTGGTGAGAGTGGACATCCTTGTCTTGTTCCTGATCTTGGTGGAAATGGTTTCAGTTTTTCACCATTGAGAATGATGTTTGCTGTGGGTTTGTCATATATGGCCTTTATTATGTTGAGGTAGAGTCCCTCTATGCCCACTTTCTGGAAAGTTTTTTATCATAAATGGATGTTGGATTCTGTCAAAAGCTTTTTCTGCATCTATTGAGATGATCATATGGTTTTTATTCATCGATTTGTTAATATGGTGTATCACATTGATTGATTTGCATACATTGAAGAATCCTTGCATCCCTGGGATAAACCCCACTTGATCATGGTGTATGATCCTTCTAATATGTTGTTGGATTCTGTTTGCTAGTGTTTTGTTGAGGATTCTTGCATCTATATTCATTAGTGATATTGGTCCGTAATTTTCTTTTTTTGTAGTATCTTTGTCTGGCTTTGGTATCAGGGCGATGGTGGCCTCATAGAATGAGTTTGGGAGTGTTCCTCCTCTGAAATTTTTTGGAAGCGTTTCAGAAGGATGGGTGTTAGTTCTTCTCTAAACGTTTGATAGAATTCACCTGTGAAGTCATCTGGTCCTGGACTTTTGTTTGTTGGAACATTTTTAATCACAGTTTCAATTTCATTCCTTGTGATTGGTCTGTTCATATTTTCTATTTCTTCCTGGTTCAGTCTTGGAAGGTTATACCTTTCTAAGAATTTGCCCATTTCTTCCAGGTTGTCCATTTTATTGGCATAGAGTTGCTTGTAGTAGTCTCTTAGGATGCTTTGTATTTCTGTTGGTGTCTGTTGTAACTTCGTTTTCATTTCTAATTTTATTGACTTGAGTCCTCTCTCTTTTTTTGATGAGTCTGACTAATGGTTTATCAATTTTGTTTATCTTCTCAAAGAACCAGCTTTAGTTTTATTGATCTTTGCTATAGTTTTCTTTGTTTCTATTTCATTTATTTCTGCTCTGATCTTTATGATTTCTTTCCTTCTGCTAACTTTGGGTTTTCTTTGTTCTTTTTTCTCTAGTTCCTTTAGGTGTAAGGTTAGATTCTTTATTTGAGATTTTTCTTGTTTCTTAAGGTAGGCTTCTATAGCTATAAACTTCCCTCTTAGAACTGCTTTTCCTGCATCCCATAGATTTTGCATTGTCATGTTTTCATTGTCATTTGTCTCTAGGTATTTTTTGATTTCCTCTTTGATTTCTTCAGTGATCTCTTGGTTATTTAGTAACATATTGTTTAGCCTCCATGTGTTTGTGTTTTTTACATTTTTTCCCCTGTAATTGATTTCTAATCTTATAGCATTGTGGTCAGAAAAGATGCTTGATATGATTTCAGTTTTCTTAAATTTACTGAGGCTTGTTTTGTGACCCAAGATGGGATCTATCCTGGAGAATGTTCCGTGCGCACTTGAGAAGAAAGTGTAATCTGCTGTTTTTGGATGGAATGTTCTATAAATATCAATTAAATCTATCTGGTCTATTGTGTCATTTAAAGCTTGTGTTTCCTTATTAATTTTCTGTTTGGATGATCTGTCCATTGGTGTTAAGTGAGGTGTTAAAGTCCCCTACTATTATTGTGTTACTGTCAATTTCCTCTTTTATAGCTGTTAGCAGTTGCCTTATGTATTGGGGTGCTCCTACGTTGGGTGCATATGTATTTATATTTGTTATATCTTCTTCTTGGATTGATCCCTTGATCATTATGTAGTGTCCTTCCTTATTTCTTGTAATATTCTTTATTTTAAAGTCTATTTTATCTGCTATGAGTATTGCTACTCCAGCTTTCTTTTGATTTCCACTTGCATGGAATATCTTTTTCCATCCCCTCACTTTCAGTCTGTATGTGTCCCTAGGTCTGAAGTGGGTCTCTTGTAGACAGCATATATATGGGTCTTGTTTTTATATCCATTCAGTGAGCCTGTGTCTTTTGGTTGGAGCATTTAATCCATTCGCGTTTTAGGTAATTATCGATATGTATGTTCCTATTACCATTTTCTTAATTGTTTTGGGATTTTGTTTTGCTTTGTTTTGTTTTTGCGGTATGCAGGCCTCTCACTGTCGCAGCCTCTTCCATTGCGGAGCACAGGCTCCGGACGCGCAGGCTCAGTGGCCATGGCTCATGGGCCCAGCCACTCCGCGGCATGTGGGATCTTTCCAGACGGGGCACGAACCTGTGTCCCCTGCATCAGCAGGCGGACTCTCAACCACTGCACCACCAGGGAAGCCCTGGGTTTGTTTTTGTAGGTCTTTTTCTTCTCTTGTGTTTCCCACTTTGAAAAGTTCTTTTAGCATTTGTTGTAGAGCTGGTTTTGTGGTGCTGAATTCTCTTGGCTTTTGCTTGTCGGTAAAGCATTTGATTTCTCCATCGAATGTGAATGAGATCCTTGCTGGGTAGAGTAATCTTGGTTGTAGGTTCTTCCCTTTCATCACTTTAAGTATATCATGCCACTCCCTTCTGGCTTGTAGAGTTTCTGCTGAGAAATCAGCTCTGTTAACCTTTTGGGAGTTTCCTTGTATGTTATTTGTCATTTTTCCCTTGCTGCTTTCAATAATTTTTCTTTGCCTTTAATTTTTGCCAATTTGATTACTATGTGTCTCTGTGTTTTTCTCCTTGGATTTATCCTGTATGGGACTCTCTGTGCTTCCTGGACTTAGGTGACTATTTCCTATCCCATGTTAGGGAAGTTTTCGACTATAATCTCTTCAAATATTTTCTCAGGTCCTTTCTCTCTCTTCTCCTTTTGGGACCCCTATAATACGAATGTTGTTGCGTTTAATGTTGTCCCAGAGGTCTCTTAGGCTGTCTTCATTTCTTTTCACTCTTTTTTCTTTATTCTGTTCTGCAGCAGTGAATTCCACCACTCTGTCTTCCAGGTCACTTATCCATTCTTCTGCCTCAGTTATTCTGCTACTGATTCCTTCTAGTGTAGTTTTCATTTCAGTTATTGTATTGTTCATCTCTGTTTGTTTGTTCTTTAATTCTTCTAGGTCTGTGTTAAACATTTCTTGCATCTTCTCAATCTTTGCCTCCATTCTTTTTCTGAGGTCCTGGATCATCTTCACTATCATTCTGAATTCTTTTTCTGGAAGGTTGCCTATCTCCACTTCAGTTAGTTGTTTTTCTGGGGTTTTATCTTGTTCCTTCATCTCGTACATAGCCCACTGCCTTTTCATGTTGTCTGCCTTTCTGTGAATGTGGTTTTTGTTCCACAGGCTGCAGGATTGTGGTCTCTCAAGGTAATTTTGAAGGACAGCACCAATTCAAATACTGTGTGATGTGTACTTAAAAGTTATCTCATTACTTTATATCTCCCTCGTATAACTGGTTTTCTCCATTCTCTCCCCACTTCATCAGCTTCCCCCCTCCCCCCGCCATTCAACTGCCACTCCTTCTGTTGGAATTAATTCTACCTTTTCTCAAAATGGAAGAAACGCAAGTTCTCTCCCTTTATTCTAATTGTCAGTCTCTTGCAGGGACATACCCTAGTTTTCCTCTTTATAACTATATATCCTAATAAATTAAGCACAATCCTCCCACACCATCCTAAGCTTTGACATGCTTACAGTGCAGAAGCAGATGCTAAGTTCAACTCATTACGAGATGGATTTGGAAACACCGTGAATCAAGCCATGCCCTACAAATCACTGCAATCGTACCGCCAAATAGAACGTACATAACTTATCACACGTATGTAGGCTCTATTCCCCAGGACTATCACTGTAGAGGCTTTTAGCCACACAGTTTAACAAGAAGAAAATGTTCCCTCTGGAGACATTTAGATTTCTGTTCCCTTTGCATCCTTGGTCCTAATGACAAGTGGTGTGTTTCACAAAGGCATCTTTCAAATGGGATTAATTAGACTGAGAGTTATGGCTTCATGTACTTAGACCAAAAACTCCTCAGAGTCAAGATTTTTCTCCTAGTCCATTCTTGTTTCTCATTCACAGAATCCCTGTTTTATATACACAATACCTTCTCTTTGTGTAGCATCTTCTGTATTGAGAAGGGCATTAGAGGGACATTTTCATTACTTATTCTTACCTGAGTAGAGAAGTACTCTACTCAGTGAGTGAAAATCCAAAGTGGAGATCCAGAGATTTCTAATGAACGTTAGTTTGCAGGTCTAGTTATGCCCCTGAAAGAGTTGTGTTTGATTCCTATTTTTGTAAGTTGAATCACAGCTTCCTCATAGAGCCATGGAAGTTATAAATGATGATGATTAGAGCTAGCATTTGTTGAGTCCTCACTGCATGGCAGTCACTATAACAAGTACTTAAAATACATTATCTCATTTCATCCTTAAAACAGTCCCTTGGGGGTAGATACTATAATTAATCCCTTTTGTATAAGAGGAAACTGAGGTCTAAAGAGGTGAAATAATTTTCTCTTGATCCTGAGGCTAGTCCGCTTCCTATGTACATGTGTGAAGAAATGAAAGCACAGTGCTTGGCATATAGTTGAAAACTTGGTATATAGTAGCCATTACAATTAACAAAATATTTTGGTTTGGGGATTTTTTTAGGCCACACCTCTTACTCATTTTGAGTTAGTTTCCTTTGCTTCATCCACCCCCTGAGATCCATTGTCTTAATTCCCCGCCACCAGCTCCTGCTAGAGACCTCCCCCGACCCAGCCCCACCCTGCCTGCCTTCCTTCTCTCACACCTCCAGCGGGGCAGCATCACAAGCCCAGGGAGATTCTCCACTCTTCCTTCCAGAGAACACCATCAGGATAAGCAGAGGCTTCGAGACAGGAATGGGGTTTTTTTGTTTTGTTTTGTTTGTTTGTTTTTTGCGGTACACGGGCCTCTCACTGCTGTGGCCTCTCCCGTCGCGGAGCACAGGCTCCGGATGCGCAGGCTCAGCGGCCATGGCTCACGGGCCCAGCCGCTCCGCGGCATGTGGGATCTTCCCGGACCGGGGCACGAACCCGCGTCCCCTGCATCGGCAGGCGGACTCTCAACCACTGTGCCACCAGGGAAGCCCCGAGACAGGGATGTTTTATGTGCGTTCAAGAATAGCCAAGTAGGCTGTGTCAGAGAATCCTGAGCCGTCTCCTTGGAGAGGGTGGCTGTGGATATTAGGTCAAGTATCTTGGACTCTGGGCTGTGGGGAATAGAGAGCCATGAGCAAGCAATGCGATGGAGGATGGGAAACTGAGATTGAAGACTGTTGGAGGCTCTTGTGAGGGACCAAACATTATCTGAGCCTCAGAGTGGAGCTCAGAAAGGGAGAAGAGGAGCCGCAGGAGGCGCTGCCTACCAAATGGCACCATCAGCCTGGGACAGGCTTGGGTCAGGCCTCCGAGAAGAGGGAGAGAGTGGCTGGGGTCTTAGCAATGCAGTGTGCAACCAGGCATTGGCATACACAAATCAAGCATTCATAACTCTGGAAGGATCTGGCCTTGTTTCTTTCTCAGAAAACATCCCAGATCATTGGAGCAAGGAGTAGATTAGCAGCTCTGAGCTTTAAATCCTATTTCTAACACTGATTTACTGTGATGTTTGGAACAAGTTGTTGCTTTTGATTGCTACATTTCCACAATCAAGAGTGCAAAACAGTGAGACAGATCCGGCCTGTGAGGCTGGTTTAAGAAGTAGTTGCTCAAAACAGCAATAAGTGAAGCCCTTTAGAATAACAGGATGTTCAGGTCTGCTCGAGATTTTATTGGTCATATCCACAGCTCAGTTTACAAGAAAAAGGCATACATTTTTCTTAATTCTTAGTGCCTCTGAAAATGTAGCCCTGTGTTCTCAGCCCCTTCTCTTCCCAGGCACAAGGTCTGGAATTGAGGAGATACCAGGGCTGTTGCTATTTGAAGCAAAGGAGCCGGATTTCCAGCCGCCTGATTGACTTCCCACCCACACCTTCAACCTGGCTCCCAACCCCACACCTCACTCCCGAGTGATTCTCCTGTCCACAGCACTACCATTCTTTTCTAGGCATTCAGTTCTTCAGTCTTCCTTGACTTCTCTCACTGCCCAGATTCAATGTTTTCTCAAGTTGTGTAGACTCTAGCTCTATGGGGGCAGAACCAATAGGGACTTGACAAATCTCATGGTCAGAGAATAATATGAATTACAAGTCTGTCTGTATTCCTCAAGGTCCAGTTCCATGTCTTACACATCTCTATACTCCCAGCTACAGACACAGTGCCTGACTCATAGAAGGTGCTCAAATAATCTTTGCTTGAAGGCAGAGGAGGAGATATGTAACTTATAATACTGCCCGAGGAAGTACAGATTTCTAAAAATAATATAAAACAGGAACAACAAACTAGAATCTCCCATACTGAAGAAGGGCTTCCAATATGAAAGTACTCATATTACATAGATTTTAAAAAACCATAGGTGCACCTGACAAGTTTCAGTGACTTGCCCAGGGTCCCACCAAGTATACAGCCCATTCTTCACCTCACTTTACCTTTTGAGACTCTGCTTCCACCACGCAGAGAAGGCTGCTACTTCACCCTCATAAAGATATTTGTGTCAGGGAGAAGGGAACCAGCAACCACCCTTTCCCTGGATCTCCTCTCCATGGGGAGGGCCGCCATCTCTGGCACCATCTGAGCCCTCCAAGCCACAGGCTAGCTCAGCAGCAGTGGGTAGAGGATGAGGCTAGTGTTGGAAATGTCTGTGTGTCCTGAGAAAGGTGGAGCAGGTGTCCCAGTCTTTCTGAGATGAGTGGGTATAGGCGCTTTCTGGCTCTGAGGGGCTGATTGTACTTCACCAGTAGTATGGAGGACATAAGAGGCTAAGCGAGATTAAAAGAGTTTGGATGGTTCTGCAAGGGATGGCAAAAAATAGTGGCTGGGAAAGCAAGAGGCCTGGGTTCCCATCTTCCCTCTGCTACTGTCTCCCTGTGTGACCTGGCAAGTCAGATGATGCTCCCAGGAGGTCCCTGCCCTTCCTTTTTCAGCTCTCTTCTTATGCTGGTGCCCCCAGAGATAATCTAGCCTCAGTAACTCAGAAGGGGACATCAAGCCCGAGAAGCTCGCTCTCATGCTCACTCTCTCTCTCCCTCTCTCTCTCTCTCTCTCTCTCTCTCTCTCTCTCCCCCCCTCTCCACCTCTCCCTGGGGAAAGTACATTAATTCTCCTCCCTTGGGGCACTTGACACACTCTAGCCTGTGGGGCAGGGTTTTTTGTGCACAGATACCTCCCGATGGGCCAGGGCTCCAGGAAGCAAGATTTCCCTTTCACCTTTCCCCTGAAAGCCTGGGGCCGAGGAATAGCTCAATATATGGGACACAGAATGAGAGAATGAAAGAGCAAACTGGGAACTTGCTGGAGAAGGGCTTCTCCCCGCTCTGCAGTCTGGCAGTACATCCTTGTGGTGGGCCTTTCCGATAGGAGGCAAGCCAGAGCAAATGTGGGCGCCAGATCCTTAAGAGTCAGCCTCCAAAATGAGCAGAGACAGCCAGTGCCTGGAAGGCTGGGACTGGGAAGGTTGGAGCGTTCTCCATGCTTGCTCAGCCGGACGGAAGATTCATTTTCTCCCCAATTTCACCCCAAAGCGCTCCCTCACAGAAGCCAGATTCACTGTGAAAGATCTGTGTGGCCCTTGGCAGCCCTGGAATTGCTCTGTAATGACTTTTCCCCTCTCTGTTCTTGATGTCATTATGCCCAGAGGGGAGACCATGTCAGGAGATGGTAAATTACTCTGCAAATGGGACTGCCGGGGAAGCAGGGGGCTCCCAACTGCTGAGTGTGGCCTAGAATGTCCAGCCCACCGCTACTCTACCGTGCCGGAGCCAAAGACTCCTAGCATCAGGGCACACGTGCCTGGCCCTGGCCGCGTTGATCCTAGCCAAGGCTGGTCCCAGGCACCCAAGGCTGGCCATCAGCCCTTCTTCTTCCACTGGTAACTGAAGTCAATTATGCAGATAATAGGATGGATGCAGCAGGACTTTGTCATCACATACATCGTTCTAATAGAAATGCATACAGCGACCCGAGCTTTGCGACGGTCCATTTTAGAAGCCTTTTGCGGAGCAAGTCAACTGCACGGTGAGAACTGGAAGAAAGCGTGTCTCCTCAGCATATCTGCCAGCCCGATTCTAAGCAGCCAGAGCCCGGAGAGCCCCAGCTGCAGAGAGGGATGCGGGACGCTCCCACCTCCCAAGCCCGCTGAATGGTCCACAGAGTAATCCAAGACGTGCAGAAAGGGATGCGGGACACTCCCACCTCCCAAGCCCGCCGAATGGTCCACAGAGAAATCCAAGACGTGGTGCCTAGCCATCAAATGCCTGTCACCCAGCCCGCCCATTCTTTCTTCTCTCTCTCCAAAGCCTTCCTATTCCCTCAGTCCACATTCAGACACACACCTTTTTGTCAGCTATTTAAAATCAGTAAGTGAACTTAATTAGGTTTGTCAATCCCTAAGGCTGGCAAGGTGGCAAGTAAGGCATTATATCCACCGTCCATTAACAATCTGTGGCCTGAACGAGGTTGTGCGTTTCTGAGCTCTGCGTGAGCTGCCTCCGCACCTCCCATGCAGACATCTGCCCCGTGGGTCTGGGCGGCACCTGATGCCAAGGCCGCCCCTCTACCCTGGCCCTCTGCCCCAATGGCCAGCTCACAGAAGCCCCCTGGGTCAGCTGTCAACAGGCCTCTCTGTAAAGCTAAACGAGACAGAGTCGGGGGGCTGTTCTTCATGCAAAGCCAGGCTCCAGCCAAGATCTCTAGCCAAGTCTGTGTTAGCAACAAGCTCCAAACCCCACTGGCTGGAAAAGAGGGAAAAAGCAACGACCACCCAGGCAATCAAAAGCGTCTTCTTTGGAGAAAGAGAAAGCCCTGAGGAGGCGTGAACTGTGGAGGGGCAGGGAGTGAAATCCCCACGGCTGAGGGCCAGACGGAGGGATCTCAGCTGCCACGCTCTGAAGTGACACAGCTCAGTAAGGGAGCTGGACAAGCCCCAGAGAGCTGGCTTTTCCTTGTCGCTGACCAGGCTGCCCACAGAGAGGGAGAGGGAGGCTGTGCCGGCCCTGAGGCTCTGCTTCCTTTCCCCACACAGAGCTGAGGCTTTGGGGCAGCAGAGTAACCTGTGCACTTGTTAGAACCACCTGGCCCCTGCCATCCTGGCAGTAATGTGGCATGGACCTTGTTTTCTCTCAGACCCAGAGCAGTCCTCCTGGTATGTGCTAAGACCCAAGACCTGAAGCCGCGGCTGACTCTGGAGCGTGACTTGGTGTCTGCACTTAGATCGGAAAGACTCTGAGAGCCTTGAGGGAGTCTCACCCATCCCCAGCTAGGAGAGGGCAAGCAGAGCCAGGAACAAACTCTCCTTCACCTGAGGTTCAGGCAAAGATGCTCTGCGAGGTACCATCCAAAGTAGAGAAGGCTGGGTCTGGTGGGCCCTGATCGCCACCTGGTCTCCTGGCTAGTGGTCCCACAGAAAAGAAGCTCCTAGGTTGGGTCTTCTGTTCCCTCCCTGCCCCATCATCCCCAGACCCCACTCCCCAACTGCCTCTGCTTCACCCCTGCCCCCCCCCCACTTCCCAGCCTGATCCACCTGTCCCCTCCCTGCATCCTCCAGAGTCTGGAGCATTTGGGGGAGGGTTGGCAGCATGGCCTCCTGGGTGGACAGAGGCAGCATCACATGTTTACATCTGATTCGGCATCTGACTGAGTCTTCCCTGATTGTTATGAGTGTTCCTGACTCAAAATATGTGCAATTCCCAGTGTCAGTCAAACTCTTTGAGACAGGAGCTGCCACTGCCGTTCCCTTGTGGAGCCCTTTAGAAACTCTTCTATTTAGGAACCACTCCAGCACCAGCATGCATCGTGCCATCCATGCTAAGAGGCCCAGTGGCTGGATGAGAACTTTGCAGCTCTAATCTCTCAGTAATAAGAAGGAAGGCAAGAGAGGGGCAGGGAGAGCAGAGAGGGAAGGGGAGACATGCATTTAGGGGAAGAGATCAGTTAGGGGGAAACAGGGGTTTCGGCCCTCTCCCCCATGCTCGATAGGCACACAGGTGTAACTTACTTTCTCATGTTCCCCAGGCCCTCCTGGAAAGTACTCCCATGATGCACCTCAGCACTGAAATCGGTGCCTGGCCTGGCCCCTTGGCCTATGGAGGACAGTCTAGGAGATGATGAGTCTGAGTGGAGAATTGGAAAGGTGGACGGAGGGCCCCTTCCCCGCTGCTGTGCAGGAGCGTCGGGCAGATTTGCCTCCCTGATGTTCCACCAGGGAACGTGATTCTTCCTAGTCACCCTCTCCAAGTAGCTCTAAGCACCTGTTTTCTTGCTGCCTGGGAGCAGTCTCTCCCTAACCCTGGCAACTGCTGTAAAGAGAATGAGACAGCAATATTAGGGCGCTTGTTTGCCCCTTGAGAATCCCAGGTCTGGCTGTGCCTGGGGGTTACACAGGCTCCAGCTAGGAGTTCATCTGTAGACCACGTCCCCTGTGGAGATCCAGGAAAACCACACCTCTGACCTCGCCAAGACTCGTGGAGAAACCCAGTGCAGGTGTACTCCCCATCTCCGCGGCCTGGTGGAATTCTCCCTTCCTCTGAGTTCTCAGAGCATCTTACCGCCACCTCTCACGTGGCATCCACCTCCTTCTAACTGATTCTACACCGACATAGACACCCTTTGTGTCTCCACTGGTCAGCAAGCAACTTGAATGCAGCATCTTGTCTGATTTCTTTTAGAATCCCTTGTAGGTCTGAAGTAGGACCCAATACATATACATGAGAGGTGTACGTGAAATGAAAATCCTCTCAGTGGGTGCTTGTCAAGGTCATCACGAAAGACGCCTCTCAGAGGCCTGTGCCAACAGCTGGCTGGACAAGTTGGGTGGGTTCGGCCCCTCCTGCACAGTCATCCAGCCCAGAGCAGGATCTGGGGACTCTCCACTGGGCACTCTTCTTTCCAAGCCCAGCCAACTGCCAGCCCTCTGTACCGGTCTATCCTAATGGAGGCACGTGGGCCCCATCATGGGGAATACGGCCTGAAGGCGCCAGTGCGGTTGGCGTGAGTACAGCGGGTTCAGGCCTTGCCTCTTCAGAATCAAACCAGGTTTGGGCCCCCTAATCGTGACTTTCAAATAAGAAGGATTATTTGTGATCGAACAGATTTCATAAGACAGGTAAAGGCATAGACGGATGTACGGAGTAGCCTGGTTAAGAGTAATTGATCACAAAAACACTATTTAGATAAAAGTTTGATTTTGTTTTCAAGTCTTTCCCCCACAAGAGGCAGTACTTCTTCTCTGGTCCCAGCATTGAGCCCTTCTACGTGTGGATCAGAGGCCATCCGCTCACGGGCACGATGGGGGCTTCCGGCCTCTGTGGCAGTTCACGCACTGACTGTAAAGCTTTGCTGCCCTCACTGCAAATCATAAGCAGACATTCTTTCTCCTCAGGTTTCTTTCCTTTGTGCCTCTCCTCCCTCTGCTAAGGCTGTTTCCTGTGTTTGCTCTGCTCTCTTTGCCCCGCCTTCTGCATGCTGTCAATCTCCCACTCCTGCCAGCGCTTCTGTGTTCTGCTCTTGCTACCCCACACTGCCAACTCCACTGTCTGAGTTCCCTCTCCCCTTTTGTTATACCAGCATTTTTGAACTATAATTTGCATACCATCAATTCACCTGTTTTAAGTGTGCACATCAATGACTTTTAGCAAATGTACGGAGTTGTGCAAAGAACACCACACTCCAGTTGCAGAATGTTTTCGTCCCCCCAGAAAGAACTCTCGTGTTGGTTTACAGTCAATACTGTTCTCCTTCCCAGGAAACCGCTAATCTGCTTTCAATCCCTATAGATTTGCCTCTTCTATACGTTTCATATAAATGGGAAAATGTAGATGAATAGTGTCGTGAGGCCTTTAATTACCATCTGGCTTCTTTAACTTAGCGTAATGTTTTTGAGATCTATCCATTTTATAGCCTATAACCATGCCCGTTCTTTTATATTGGGGAGTAGCATTCCATTGTATGGCCACCGCATGCGTGGTTTATCCAGTCACCCATTGGTGGGCATGGGTTGTCTCTCTTGATATTTTAACATCCACACCAGAGACTGTGCCTGCTTCTGTGCAATCTAAGGTCATGCTGGATTGACTTTCTGAAAGGTGGGAGAGGGTTTTTAAGTTCTCAGGAAACTCACTTTACAGCAGGACAGGGCTGGCTATCTGAAGTCTTCCAGGAGGATGACTTCCCAGGAAACAGATGAACCAAAGGTATTTTCTATTTATCCCACTCTAAAGCCTTCCCTGGCCACAGTCCCAGGATCTGATCCTCCAAGGCTGTGAAAGAGATGGAAGGAAACAGTACGTCATGGGTTTACTGTTAACATTTATGGCCCCCTCCGTGTTGCTTACAAACACTCCCAGGGATCACACTCAAATCATTTAATATTTAACAGTCAGTCGGGCACTGCAGAGACCAACCCCAGTCAGAACTGACACTGAGCAAGACATGGGTTCCTCGAGATCCCTCTCTGTGTGAGGAGTTAACCTTTCAGTTGCTGGATAATGAGGAATCCAGGGGGCTCCAGGGACAGAGCCGTGCTGCCTGAGGCAATCAACAAGCAGAGGACACGTGGGGGACAGAGGCGCTTTATCAGTTGGCACAGGAGCATCTCAATAGTTTAATAATGTCTTCAGCCCCGCCTGTGAGCACCAGCTGACACGAAGCCTAGCCCTTCTGCCCACCCTGCACACCCAGAACGCACAAGAGGTCTCCTCAGAGTATCCGGGAGTCCTGATCTCAGGCCCCAAGCTCCAAATTCCATTAACCTACAGAGCAGTCCCTCAGAAAGGGACGTGCCCTGTGCTGGAGGAGCAGGGAGATGTTGACTGCTCCCCGCTCGCCGCCTCCCTGAGATTAGATGAGGCTGATAACAGCTACAGTTGCGAGCCGGGTCATCAGTGCACATTGGGATCGTGCTGGACGTTGAATCCAGGACATGACCCACCCGCGTAGTTTCTCACACCCACTCCTCTTCACACGCTTACAGGTTCTGGTTGCAGATCGTTGCCTGGTGGGAACAAGGATCCAGAGCCACCGTGGCTTTCAACAATATCTCCATCAGCCTGGACTGCTACCTCACCAGTGAGTGCACCCTGTCCCCAGCACTTGCCCCCAACCCAGGCTATCCTGGGCCTCACAGTCCCTCTTAGACCCAAGCCCGTGGTCTCTGCCACCTTCCCCAGGGCGCGCTCATCTCTCTCCCTTAAGCCGAACCTCACTTAACTCAGCCCGTGGGGTCTTCTCTATTCTAGTTGGTGGGGAGGACAAAATGCTGCAGAATATGGCACCCAAGTCAAGAAATCTGTTTGAGGGAAACCCAAACAAGGAGACAAAACCCTGGGAAAGCACACCAAAAGAGAACCCCGTCTTTGACCCTACAGGTAAGGGTTCAACTTACATATCTGAGCAAAGTGATCTTATGTCGCAAAAGGTAGAAGAAAGATATGTGCTGTGATTGGGGTGGGGAGAGGTGTTCGTAGAATAAAATAGTCGACCTTTAGAAAGAACATCACCTACACCCTGGCTAATGGGCTCCAAGAGGAAGCTGTTTGGTTGTCCTGTTCCCCGGGGAAACGGAGCTTCTGAAAGTTGTGCAAAGGAGCAACTGTCCTCCATGGCTGGGAAGTACCCAGGCCCCGGCACAAACAGGGGAACCAAGCTGGTACCCTTCTCTCAACTCAGTCCTTCGAAACCACTCCCCATTTACTGAACAAAGCAAACCTTCCATCGATTTCTTCTCCTCATAAAGAGGGCTGGGCCCAAGGCCAAGGTTATCCGTTGCTCAAAGGCAGACTAGCTCATCAGTGGTAAAACCCCCCAAAGCTTCAGGTTCACCGCATCTCCCCAGAGCTTGGCTCCCTTCTGAAGCTGCTTAATTCAGCATCCCCTGTGCTGAAGGACTTCTCGTGGGGCTCTTGCTGCTTCACACATAGGCCTCGTCAGCCTCTGGCCCTAAACTGCGGGTGTGACTTCTCATTAAGCTTTATTTGGGGCAATATGAGGACGATAGCCCAGGAGACGGCATATCACGTAGCTCTGAGAGACTGCTCTGAAGAGGCAGGGGGGACAGTCAGTGTATATGTGGTTTTGGTGAAGGGGGAGCACGTGCAGTGCAGCACACAGGACAGAAGGTTGCTGCTAGTCTCATGAAGGTTACAACTAGCCACAAGGAGCAGACATTACCACGAAAGATTTTAGTGCTTTCTCTAGATATAAGGAGATGCAAGGATTGGGCTCATAAAATATTCTCCTGTGGCTTCCCTGGTGACACAGTGGTTGAGAGTCCGCCTGCCGATGCAGGGGACACGGGTTCGTGCCCCGGTCCGGGAGGGTCCCACATACCGCAGAGCGGCTGGGCCCATGAGCCATGGCCGCTGAGCCTGCGCGTCCGGAGCCTGTGCTCCGCGACGGGAGAGGCCACAACAGTGAGAGGCCCGCGTACCGCAAAAAAAAAAAAAAAAATTCTTCTGAAAGTATCTAACTATTTGAAGGCCTGTTCTGCCAGTTTTTTTAGAGCACAGAGTGTCTCATTCCTGATCTACCCCCTGAACTCCTTTCAGGGTGACTGGAAGGTCAGCGGTCACAGCAGCTTATGATTTGATCCTTGTAGAGGTAGATGCCAAGTGCCAATTTGTAGTTGACAAGCTTAACCTAACTCAGAGCTTCTACCCGGGAGAGGCCCCTGGAGAGGAAGGGAGGGCTGGGGGCAGAGGGAAGGGGAAGGAAAGAACAGTCAGTGAGCACACCTGACCCTGGGCTGGGGCGTCTCACACATCTACTCCTCTAGTCCTCACTCTGGCCCAGGGCCCGCTGCTGTTATTAGAACTGCAGGGAGGAGAGCGATGATGGGGAAGAATGTAAACATCCCGCAGCTGGTAGGAAACGGGCCCGGACGTAGCCCTGAAGTCTGCACTCTTCAGCCAACTGAGCTACTGCGAGTATCTAATTCTCCTATCAGAGATCAGTGCTGTAGACGGAAAAGAGCTGGGAGAGTGGCCCAGAGAGCCCCTGCATGATCAGTAAACAGATCTGCTCCCAGCCATCCCGACAAAGAACAGAGGAGGCTGGATAATAAGATTTTCTCCCCAAAGTTCAGCACTGTCAGTTTCTGCTGGGCTTGGAACAAGGGTGGCTGGTGGCATTTCCACTCTCCTCCCGGCAGGCTTTCGAGCAACTCCTAGAAATGCAAACGCCAGTTGGGTCTTCTGAAAACCTTCGCTCACAAAGCTTCCAAATTTCTAAACGCTCCTCACGTCCCCCAAGCCAGCCCTTCCCTCTGATGAGGGCCTGACCCTCTGGGTCTGGGGATTTCCTTGCGCCCAGCCCACGGGGCAGAGCTGAGCTGCTGTAGCATCCAGGCAGGGAATAGCCTGTCAGGTGCTTCACGGAACATTCTCGGAAGCCTCTGAGTCACTTCACCTAATCAGATGAAGAAACTGAGAGAGAAATGGGGCAAGTATTAAGGCTGAGAAATTACGTTTGTCCGCTTTGCACATACAGTCACACTAACCATATGGTTGGATGATGCAATCACAGGCTGCAGAGCTCGTGCGCTCTCTCTCTCTCTCTCTCTCTCTCTCTCTCTCTGCCCCCCCCCGCCCCCCAGCAGTAATGACCACTGGGGTGAGGAGGTGAATGCAGGCTCCGTCACCTTCTCTCTCTCTAAAAGCCCAGGTAAGGACAGGCGGGACCTTCCCCCGACCCCGGGCCAGATGGCTCTGCCTCAGCTTCCTAACCCATCTCTCCTCTTTCGAGCTTACATATTGTGTAGGAGGGCAGGATGGAATCAGCTCAGTTTACATGCAAACAAGCCCAACCCACAGGTATCCATAACTTGCAGAACCCTGGCATCAAGCCACAGTCTTGCCTTTGAGTTGGTTGGTGACAGTTGGTTTACTGTATTCTGAATACACGTCTGTGCCAAAGGTTGGTGGGGAGACAATTAAAAATGTGTGGAAAAGAGCACTGGACCAGGAGTCAGAACTCCCGGCTGGCCTACACTAGCAAGCTGTGGTCCTAAGACAGGTCTCACCTCTGTCCGGCCTTCCATCCCCTCATCTGATGGCTGGGGCACGTCAGCAAACCCTCAGGTAACAGTTCATGTTTGAGGGAATAACGCAAACACAGACAAAGGAGAGAAAACTGCTACTTTTGAAAATCAAGGTTGAAGTAGACAGTCTCCAGGTCCCTCGCCATCCCCAGCTCCATGGTTCTAAGAGCTGAGGGGATATGGCATAAGGGAGCCAGAGCTCTCCTTGGCCCACTGCTAATGTGCCCAGAAGTGAGGGTGACGCACTGTCCATTTCCACACACACTCCTATGATTCAAGGACAGATGCCAATTCCAATGAGAAAGTTTTATGTGTTTCACATAAATTGATTGGGTCTATTTCTGCTAAATGCATTATCCGTTCACCACGGAACAACTATTAGAGTTGATAGAATTTGTAGCTAGAGCCATTATGCTCCAAGCACACCCTTCTGGGGATGACAGCATTATTGGAAGGCAGGCTTCACGGGGCCTGGCCTCGCTCACTCAGAACTGTCTTCTCACTCACTGGGGGTCTTTGTTTCCATCAGAGCCTTTCGCACCTGCAGGCCCAGCCAGGCTCATTTCAGCGGCATACCCCTTAGTGAAGATGTACCAGTTCCTAAAGAAATGCATGTGTCTCATCCAGTTCCAGAAAATCCTATCGTCTTATCAGCTGTTGGCATTGCAGACAAGCTCATGCCAGGTTGGAGGTACAGAGGCGGCTGGCATCCCTGCTTTAGCCATGGCTCTTTACTGTGTGCCAGTTTTGAAGGCAGGAGGCCCCCAAAGCATTGGGAGGACAGGCAACAAGTAAAGGTAGACGCCCCACTCACTCCGGGGGGACCTCAGAACAGACTCCTAAGTTCATTGTGTCATTAACAGCTTCTTCCAGAAATAACCAGTGACGAACTGGGACTGCATGAATGCAGCAGCGAGCAGGTCGGCTGTTGGGGACCTAGATCTGGCCCAGGGTTTCTCTGCGTCATCACGTCATCTGCTTCTGGTTACCTGGCTGGGGGAGGGAGGACCCACAAGCGCTCCTGGTTAAAATGCTGATTCCTGGGCCCCACGGACCTGTGTAATCTTAATGTCTGAGAATGAGAGGTCAAGCTCTGCCTTTTTAACAAACTCACAAGGAAAACCTGGTTTGAAACAGAGTTTAGGAACCCCAGGCTGCAGCCCGACCTCCTCGATGCAGATGGGCGTGGACCTTGGGATGGAGAGGAGGCGGGCTCGAGGCCACACAGCATCCTCCGAGGGTTCAGCTCTCAGACAGTGAAGGCCTCGCCTCATGCGTCTCCTCTTTACACAACAATAATAACCACTATCACTGAGCACCGCCGTGTGCTGGGCTCTTTCACGTGCATTATCTCATTCGCTCGTACTATAATATTACCCCCCATTTACAGATGAGGAACTTGAGGCCCACAGAGAGGAAGTAACTTGCTCTAAGTTATACAAGTTGTGTAAAAGGTTAAAATCACATGCAAAGTAAAGTTTTCTAAGTCAAATAACATTTGGAAGGGCAAAGTTTCCTTCAAGAAACCTTAAAGGAATCCCACTGTTGAATCGGTCTTCTAGAGGAATCTCTCTTTGAAAAACCCTGAACTGAAAATGTCAGTTTTTGCTTAAACAGAGCACATAGGCATCTTCACTAATATTCAAAACAGCACACCAGGCGTACAATGCACCTCCGCACATGTAAGAAAGCTGATCATTGCAGCTAATTTGCGTCTCTCCGTGCACCCCAGCCTTCGTGGGTGCACATGAAAGGCACTTCTGTCGGCACCCGTTCAACTGCGGGGAGCCCCTCTTTGAGAGCTGGGCCGGCACGGGGCTGTAGATATAATCCTCGGAACCCGTTCGGGCACTGGCCGTTTCCCTGCTCAGCTGGCCTGCTGTTTAACCATGTGCTGCGCGTTCTCTCTTATCCACTGATTTTAGATTATCACCTATTTATAGCCAGAGTACTAGTGATAACGCGTGAAGCACCAGCTCTAACAAGGTTCGTGGGCCCCCAGTCACTGCGGCAGGCTCGGCGCCCTCCAATTAGGATGTCACTCGTCGTTTGGGTGCAGCTCCCTTCTCCAGGAGCTAGCGCGGCTGTGCTCCAGGGAGAGAGGTAGCTTGGAACTAATTCGTGACTCACAATCCCTGTTACTCATGTTAACAAGTCCCTCCCAGAGCAAGAGGCTTTGCAAGCTGGCGCGCCAGTCAGCATCCCCAGGAGCTGGCCGACACCAAGACCCAGGGGCAGCTTGGTGGCCGAGGGAGAGACAGCACTTCTGCAGGGACCCGGTGATGGTGGCAGGGAGGAACTGAAGGCTGGCTAAGAAGCCATGCTCCCTGAGCAGAGCACCCACTGGCAGCAGAGCTTCACGGGTTTGCAGACGGCCCCCTTCCCTCTGCACGCCCGTCTCCAGCTATTAAGCACACTAGGTGTCTCTTATGTGATCCTTACAGACTCTCCCCACCAGTCCCCCAGGAGAGACATCACGGTCCATCTCCCAGCCCTGCCACCTGCTTAAAGCCACTCACTTCTCCTTTCTATGCCTTTGTTTCCTCACATCCAGAAAAATGGCGCTTATATTGTTAGGGCTTCCATCTCATAGGTTTGAGGAAGGGATCACATAAGTGAATTGGTGTCAAGGGCTTAGAGAGGTGCTTGACCCAACGTGAGCTACATGAGCTGTCATTATTTTCCCTATTTTAGAATTGGGAAGACAGAATCAGAAAGGTTATGCGGCTTACCTCACCAATCAGCTGCAGAGCCAGGGTTCCCACTCAAGCCGGCTCACCCCAGAGTCTTCCCGCTCTAGCCCCATGCCCACTAGGAACAATCCCAGATACCACCCAGCTGCTGACTGCGGTTAGGGAGAAGCTCTTGCTACATCCAGACTGGGTACATCCATCTTCTCTTTCCACGAGGAGATTCAGCTCAGCGTTCAACACAGAAAACCTCATTGCTTTCTAGTTAATGTGTTCACAATTCCCTGAATTGAGCCGAGTTTAATTTAACAGGCCTGTGCTGGTGCCCGCTCCGTGCCCTGTCCCGTGCTGGGTGCCTTGGGGCCCGCAGCTGCGAACAAGCCAAAGCGCCCCTCATGGAAAATGTACCAGCCAGAGCGGGGCCCACATAAGCCTGACATGAAGCCACTGTTACCCCAGTACAAGGGAGTCTCTGCATCCCTTTTCAGGTGTCCAGTTCTGGTCACAGCTGGAATTAGGACAGGTGCCCCCACTCCCCGGCTCTGCCTTTATCCTGCCCTGGATGGTGAAAGGGTCTCCATCCAAGACTGGTGCCTTGCAAATTATGCTGAACTGATCATTTTTGAAAAGAAATCCAGTGTCCTTTGAGAAAGCAAGGAATCAACAGTGTACTTCATAACTGCCCGACCCTGGGCCCCACTGGAAAAATAGTGCAGCAGCATCCAGCTGTGGCAGACTCAAAAACGCTTCACAAACCTCCAGCCTAATACGACGTGCTGGTTGGCATTATGGCGAAGCTGCAGACAAAATGCCTTCACACCATGCCGTGGTTCCTCTCAGTAGCAGAGAGGACCCATTGCCTTTCTCTCTCCTGGCTGGCCTGAGAAAACATGTTGTTTTTCCCATTTGTTTTAGTGAAAGATTACATAAGTGAGAGACAGTAAATGACCTGGGAACTCTGAGCTCGGCACGCCTTGATTAAGATCGTTTAGCTCCAAGACTAACAGGACGCAAAGGCCCCTCCATCAGTGCAGGTGCGTTAAGCACTTGTTATTTGGGAAGTCCGCTTTTAATTGTTGTCCTTCTCTCAGACTTGCTTGTTCTGCCTGCAAAATAACCCTGCATCCCCCCGGAGCCTATTCAGCTCTTTGCTTGTTAGAGCAAAGCTTCAGCGATCCTGGACAGAGAGGATTTTTAAAATTTATCTGGACCCAGAGCTGGACAGTGGAACTAGGGGGAGAAAGGCTGAAATGCTAACTCTAGATCCCAAAAGGCTGTTCCTCCCTGCTTGCCCCTATGTTGCCAAAAGGAAAAGGAGCAAGAGGTGGAATCACCTTAGCCATCACTGAGTCAGGGAGAAGAGAGAGGGCACAGGGAATAAATGGGCCCACCAACGCCCTCCACACTGGGTGCTTACCAAGAAGATGAGGCCAAAGAAACATTGGTTTCTGGGGAGGGCTTTGGGGTGTACAGATAGGTATCTATTGCTTTGTATGAACTACCATAAAAATGTAGTGGCTTAAAACAATACACATTTGTTATATCAGTTTCTGTGGGTCAAGAAACCAGGCACAGCTTAGCTGGGTCCTCTGCTTCATAGTTTCTCATAAGCTTGCATAAGATGTTAGCCAGGGCTGGGTCTCATCTGAAAGCTCAACTGGGGAACGAATTACTCCTAAGCTCACATGGTTGTTGGCAATTCCTGGAGAAGCTGATGATGAGAAAGAGAAAGAGAGACAGAGACAAAGAAATAGGGAGTCTACTAGCAAGATGGAAGTTACAATCTTATGTAACATAGTCATGAATGTAACATCCTGTCACCTTTGTCATAGTCTGTTGGTTAGAAGCAACTCACAGGTCTCGCCCACACTCAAAGGGAAGGGATTATGCCAGCGTGTGGCTACCAGGAGGTAGAGATCACTGGGGCCACCTGACAGCCTACCTGCAGTGGCTTTTGTGTGTCAACCAGTCACCAGGAAACTTTGAGAGCTCATTGTGGATTCTGATGGGCAGAATTCCTGGCAGCAATCTCAAGCCTCTCTGTTCAACATTCCACAGACACTTAGATATTCACTAAGTACCTACTGAGTGCCAGTCCATAGCAGAATGGAAAATGGATCAACAAAGAATTCTAGAGACCGTGTTTCCAGCTGCGGGACTTCAGGAGAGTCAAACCTTCTGAGCCCCAGTTTTTTCTTTATTCATAAAGTAGTGATAATAATTACCTGCCACAGTTCTTTTTCAGAGCTGGCTATTGTAGTGAGCAAATGAGATCATTTGCTTTGAAAGGCACAAAAGAATATGCTAATATAAAATGTGTGATATTATTATTAACATTATTAAACTACATAACAGAAAAGACTAAGCCAGTTCCCTTGTCCCTCATATGTTGCCTTCTATACATTTTCAGTGTATTTATAATCCTCCTCCTCCACCTATGAGCTGTGCACTCTTTTATTTGTATGTAAGTATGTGTTCTGGGCATATTTTTCCTTAATTTTTTTAATTTAATTTTATTTTTTTTGCGGTACACGGGCCTCTCACTGCTGTGGCCTCTCCCGTTGTGGAGCACAGGCTCCGGACACGCAGGCTCAGCAGCCATGGCTCACGGGCCCAGCCGCTCTGCGGCATGTGGGATCTTCCCAGACCGGGGCACGAACCCATGTCCCCTGCATCGGCAGGCGGATCCCCAACCACTGTGCCACCAGGGAAGCCCTCCTTAATTTTTTTGCGAAAGTTTCAAGCACATTCTAGTTTTTGCCCTCTTAAAGCTAACCGTCTTAAGAAAAAAGGGGGCAGTATTTTGCATGTTGGGTCCTTTTGTTCAATCAATTCCCCCAACCCAGCTGATCACCAATTTGTAGGTGAAACCCTCAAACTCCACTTGGGGGAAATATGTGACTTGAGTAAGGACATAGAAGATTGCCCCCCAAAAGGCCCACTCATCAGTATAAATTGGAAGAGGGTTTCTAGTCTTTTAAAGCTTGCCAAGATCTCAGAAATAATGGGGACTTCAGGACTTTCTCCAGGGACAGCTTTTCAAACAAGTCCCAGGTGGTTGGATCTGAGAGGCCTGATTTGGTTTTTATAGTGAGTATTGACAGTGACTGCATAATAATGTGAGAGTATATTTTCTTCTTTTCATTGTTATTTTTTATTGAGTGACTGACAGACTCAATGACCCAGTTCTGGGATTAATGTTCACAAGTAAGGAAAATAAGGTACAGCTTGGGCTTCTTCAGCAACCCAGCTGAAAGTCAGAAAAACTCCTGGGCCTCAGAAGAGCTCCCTGAAAAAAAGGAGTATTTCTTTTCCTTCACCCAGATTTATGACTTGGAGCCTACTAACTGGTCCATTCAGTCTAACAGCTGATCGGCTCCCTCAACCGTGGGGCCGGTGGCGTGTCCACACTGATAAGGAGCAGGACTCGACTGTTTCCTTAGAGACGTGCAGGGCTCCCTGCCTCTCAGTTATGTGGGTGTGGGTGTGCGAGCGTGAGTGTGTGCTGGTGTGTGTGCGAGTGTGCGAAGGTGTGTGCCGGCTCCTTGGGAGCCTACCCCCTCTCTGCTGTGCAGTCATGAGTAAGACAAAATTTGCCTTTCGACACATCCATTTGTACCATCAGAACGCCTCCGGTCCACTCCATCCTATGATGTTCTAACCCTAATACAAGAACTCCAAAGGGTCAAAGATGCTTCCTTTGAAGCATGCACAGTACCCGCAGCATGTGTGAGCTCCCCCTTCTAACCCCTCAGGTGGGTTTGGCGGCTGGCGTTTGGCCTACTCTCTTTTTTCTATTTTTTTTTCTTGGTTTTGTTTTTGTTTTTCATTTAACAAAGGTTTATTAACTATCTTCTGTGCGACTAGCACTGTTTTAGGTCCTGGAGACAAACAGTGAACAAAATCGGCTAAGCTTCACTCTTGTAAAGTTTGCACACTAGAGGGAAAAACAGGAAACAAACAAGTGTACAGATGATATAGTTTCAGATGGTGATGTGTTGTGAAGAAAATAAAGCAAGTTAAGGGGACAGAGATGACAGTGGCAGAGCATGTGTGCTATAACGATGGGTGTTAAGGGAGAGAACTCAAGGTTTCGTCAGGTGTGCCTCAGAGCAGAACCGGGATAATACTATTTGTTACTATCGTCAAGACCCCACTTTTTACTCCTGGGCTGGCGTGGCCTGGGGAACCTCTGAGGCCCCTCTACAACGTAACTACTGCTCTCATAAACTCTAGAGGCCTTGACCATGAAGTGTGCAGACACAGAGCAGAGTGTGGCAGAGAAGGGGGAGCACCCCTGGGCTGAGCAGGCTGGGCCGGGGGAGTGACCCAGACACCTGCTCTCCTCCAAGGAAGGCAGGCTGAAGGCCACACACAGTTTCTAAAGAAGCATTGGAAACCGGGTCCCAATCCGGCCTGGCATTGCTGTTGGAGCGAGAGCCGCAGTGGTGTTTTCTTTGCCAGTTGGGAGGAGATCTGTATTCTAGGAAGGCTCCATCCACATTACGTCTGATCCAGCCAATGTCCAGCAGCCCAAGGACGTGTCCAGTCCAATAACAAAGATTACTGTTTAGATGACTGCTGATGTTGGTTCGGGGGCCCTATACATGACTAGTCTCATTAGTTCAATGCCTGATGGTGTCAAGACTCACATCTCTGTGATCTTTTTTTTTTTTTTGCGGTACACGGGCCTCTCACAGTTGCGGCCTCTCCCGTTGCGGAGCACAGGCTCCGGACGCGCAGGCTCAGCAGCCATGGCTCACAGGCCTAGCTGCTCTGCAGCATGTGGGATCTTCCCGGACCGGGGCACGAACCCGTGTCCCCTGCATCGGCAGGCGGACTCTCAACCACTGCGCCACCAGGGAAGCCCCTCTCTGTGATCTTTTTGGCCTTTTCCTCATGCTTGTTGCCTCATGGCCACTGCATCTCCAGGTACCATGACTGCCCTCAAGTGGGAATAAGAGAGACTTGCCTCTTCCCTTCTCTTCTCTAGTATAACATAGTTTGTCTTCTGTCTTTCGTCCACCATTTGGTCCTACTTGCTCCCCCACGACTTCCCTTTCTGCCCTGGACATTTGGATTCCCCCCTTTTCACGTGTCCCTGTTCTCCAATTCATCTTAGAAGGTCCGGGACCCTGACCCAGGAGTCAGGACATTTGTTCTTCTAGCTCCTAAGCACTTGGTCACTTGGGCTGCCTGCACCTCCATCTGTCAGAGGTGTTACAGTCCCAAGGCCTTGTAAGGATTTCACCCTTCATGATTTAGAACCAAACAATAAGCAAGAACTAGTAACAATAAAGCAGTGAGGGGTGCTGGCCTCCCACACTGTTGCCTCTCTCCCAGGAGCCAGTGGACCTTACAACAGGAGGTACCAGACCAGGGTTTTCTCTCCCAGGTCTGTGGACAAGAGCAGATGAGGGCAGAAATCAATGACCCTTCAGGCCTGAGTGTGGCAAGGCTGGTATTTGAACCACTGCTACTTCCCACTTAAGCCTCAGAACCAAATCCATTACGTGTGACCCCCAGCTGGGTGAGTCTGCAGCACCCGTCTCAATGTCAAATACTTTATTAACACAACTCTGGCCTGAAGCCAACTTGGGAATAACCAAATTAGCCCTGAGGCCTCCCTTAACTTAATTTTTACAGCTCTGCTTTCAGGATAGTGTCTTTCCTGTGACCTTTCCACTCTCACGTGTTACTCACTTTCCCTCAGGGAGAAGGGGGTGGCTGAGAACACAACACAGACGCCATCACAGGAGCCATTAAAAACTGCCTCAGATTGCCAGGCGTCAGAGCTGTTTAGGGTAATCCAGTCCTGAAAGCAGCTTTTATCTCAACAGCCCAGATTTGCTGCCCTATTGATGGGGGGCCGGCTTGTTCAGAGGTTCCTCTTCGCGAAAGGATGTCTGCCTCCCAGCAGAGAGGGATGTGGGCCTCTGGTCTTTGTTCCCCAGGAGACCTCGGCTTTTACAGGCATCCTGCCCATCTAGAGGAACTGCGTGAGGGTCTAGGGAGACAAAGATGTAAAAGTGAAGAAGAGATTATGTGTGTGAGCACGTCTAGTACAAAAGACAGAGCTGGTATTACAATTACTGTTGTTACCCCCTCCTAACTTCTCATCATCAAAATAGAACAAGAGAGAAATGACCAGAAAGCTACGCATGAGTAAACGAGGGGTGTGTGTGTGTGTGTGTAGATGCAAACAAATTCAGTCTGAGAAACAAAGTAGAACAACAAGGAAAATTCATCAACTGAAAACTGTTGTAGAAAGAGTAAATGTGATGTTCCCCTTCTCACTTAGTCTCTGTAACCACAGGCCATTTCTTTAACTTTTCTACATGGTTACCTATCTTATGAGATAAACGTAACAGTTCTTCCCCCTTCCCTATCTACTGACCTAACATGGTTTTAAGAAACTAAACTAACTGGAGGATGGAGGTGCCCCATCCGTGTACTGTAATTAAGTACATTGAAACTGAGGGACTAAAGATTCCCAGTCTTGTTGGTTCAGAATCACAGCAGCATCCTTTTATCTGAGGATAGAAGATACTTCTAGTACCTTCCACCATCCACCAAATATAAGTACCAAAATATAAATACATTCCCAAACTCTGAAGTAAAGGTTTTTTTTGTAGCTAGCTGCCCCTCAGTCTGATGCACAGAGAGGTATAGGGCCCTTCTCATGCCCTCACCCAACATTAGGTACCAAATAAGGTTAATCAGAGAACATCCTGAACCACTGAGAAAGCATACCCGACAGTAGAGAGAGAGGACAGTGAGTTAATATAAAATATTTATATCTGCAGCCATTTAGTAAAGGGTCAAATAGCCCTAAACAACTTAAGTCCAAGTGGCACTATCAAGAGGAAGTTAAATTATACTTAGTGGGCTGTATCCAAAAAAAGGGCAGAATATGATGTAACAGCAAGTTCTAGGCCATGGTCAGTGGGGATGTCCCTGAGGTGAAGTCTGAAAAACCCTGCAGTCTCAGGCGTAGAAGTACAGGTGAGGAGCCTGACCAGAGAGATGGTATAAAGGAGCTAATCGTAGCAGATGATGTCAAGTGATTCCTAAATTTTAAAAAATTGTAAGGATTCTGGAAAGACGGCAGTGATGCCAGTAACAGCATAGTTTTTTTGTTTTTGTTTTTTTATCTCTCTAAATCCCTATGCAAAAATCAAGGAAACGTGTATCAAAACTGAAAACCCATGTATATTTACAAAAAAAATTTTTTTGCAAATATATTCCCCTCCAACCCCAAAATACAAGTGAGTGAAGACAGCACCAACAACCATAAGACCTGCATAGTATCAGCATCTGAACAAGGGGAAGAGAAGAAAGGCTATCTTACAAACCTGAGAACAGGAGAACCCCCAAATAGCTGACAGGTATTTGCTAGAAATGACAGACAATCTGAAAATAGCTACTGAAACTAGGAGAGTTCTTCCCCAACCCAGTGGTGTGTGAGAGCAAGGGGCCTTTGGCAAGATCTGAAGGAGCTAGAAGAGTCTGGCCACTGAGCATCCTTTCCGGGAAACGACCCACACTGAGAAGAACTTTCTAGGACTGGAATCAATATTGACTAGGATAGGGATAATAGGGACCACAAAAAGAGAAGATATCCAGATTCAAGTGGGGGAAAGAAATAGAGCCAGAAACGTCGGAAAGCAAACTGCCAGTTTTTAACACTATATGAAAATTAAAAAAGAGTAAAGGGAGCTGTGTAAAGTTAGAAAAGCTCCTGGATCCTAAAAGTTCTAGCAAATTAATTTTATGTTAGAATGCATAAGTATCAAGATCGAACCCCATCCAAATTACAATAAGAATTTTAAAAGAGCAGAGAGGACAGAATAACATCCCTACAGAAAAATGAAAGCATACCAGAAAGACAGGCCCACAGAGGAGATGACAATTGTAAGCTATTTCAAAATGAGTTAACAGACAAGAAAACAATGAAAATAACATAAATCATTATTATAAAAATCAGAAGCTAGATGGTAGAACTCTCTAAAGAACTTGAAATAAAAGGAAAAAATAATTTCAGAAATGAAGACTAAATTAGAAGGTGTGCAAAGGCAAATAAACATAACAGTTAATGCCTTATGAGAAATAGAAGGTGAAAAGAGAAACTTTTTTAAAATCAAAAAGATGATACACATCAAAGAGAGGCAAAGAAGATCGAACACACAGATAACAAGAGTGCCTGAACAAAGAAAACCAAAGAAGGGAGACAAAACAAATGTTTAAAGCTATAATTCAAGAAAAATGTTCTTATTGAAACTACTTATTAAAAGAGCGTATCTGTATATCTGAGAATACTGACTCATATTGAGCAATACCAAAGTATCAGTATATTATAGTAGAATTGCTGTACCTTAAGGAAAAAAAAAATACTGTGGGCACCTAAGCAAAAACAGCTAATGATTTATTAGAGAATGAAATTTGGGTTATCATCAGAGTGTTTGACAGCAATACTTTATACCAGAAGAAAATGGAGTAATATATTTAATATACTCAAAAGGAAAAAATATTATCAACATTCAAGAATTCAAGGAATATTGCTCCTATGAGCCCCTCCTAAGGAATCTACTTGAAAACAAACTTCAAACAACCAAAGTGACTAGAGATATATCAACGTGATTGATATGGGCATTAAGTATACACTAGTTACAGACTAACTAAAGGTTAAAGAGGAAAGAGTAGTATATGTAATGGCAATGTGCCCGAACAATGTAGATAATGTTCAACTTGAAGAAATTTTAGGAGAATAGAGAGCACATATACCAAAAAAAATGTTTTTACAGATCTCAGTTTTTCTATTGATTATGGTATAGTAGTAGTATTGTTACTCTGATACTATTGTGTGTATAATGGAGGATAAAGTAAATGAGTAATTATAGAATATTCTAATTCCATTATCACCTTTGTTCTTGAAAACCAAGACTCTCAGTGTGGAAAAAGAAATACAGATGTAATATAGAAGAGGATAAATTAAAAACCCTGTAGTCCTGAATTTGATTTGGAACTGTCAGTGTGACCTCATGGGTATTTTGTCATATAAATGTGTGTGTGTGTGTGTGTGTGTGTGTGTGTGTGTGTGTGTGCATATTTATACTGATATACATATGTATACAACATGTATATTTCCTAGCTCTGTCCACTAAAGAAGCCTAGAAACAATCATCAACCCGGTAGCAATAAGTGTCTATAGCACCCAGATTTTATACTTAAAAAACCTTTTTTCACTAAAAGAAACCAAAGCTTTTGAAAAAATGGCTGAGCCCAGGTCGGGGGAAGGAACATTTCATCATACCAGATAGCAAGGAAGTAAAAGAACTCAGGAAGCTACCACTGACCAAAAATGTGACAATTTGAGCTTCTAAGGAATAATAATTATGATTAATTAAAACTCAAAATATGTTTAAATTCATGTATTCATAATGATATGCAAACGACTAATTAGTCAACTTCAGAGGATGATAGAGGACCAATTCATTACCTTGAACACTGAAAATAAGGAGAAAGAATTGAGCATTTATCCTGCCTTTCCTATATGAACTATACCACTGGGTAACAACATGGTAGGTGAGAGGAAGCATCTCTTTATAAATATATGTCAACTAATAAATAAGGAAAAAAGTATATAATTTGAATATCATTATTTTGCAACTCCCAATAAATAAACGAACCTAGGCATTAAGCTTCAACAACTGTTAACATCAAAAAAAGACAGCAATAATCAGACATTGATCTTGTATCTAGAAGGGGATGCTACTCCATTGTTTAAAGAGTTGAAATGTTTTAACCTCACAATGGCAACGATATGTATATTGCTTTCATTTTGCCCTAATAAGGAGAACGACTTATTAATTTTCACCATGTACTCACAAGAAGGGCTACTTTCTCCAATTTATAGTAAAGAATAGTGTCATATACATTTATGGATGGTGAATAATTATATTTACTTGGATTTTTGGTCATTATTTTGCTTAACAAGATCTACAGTGGCCATCAAAATGGTTCAATACGCCACAGCTCCCATGAAGTTCAGCTCAGTCAACAGATATGGATAAAATTGAGCTCCGTGGATCAGAATAAAAATGGTATATAAGATCCACAAGAGCCATTGAGCACCCTTCTGTGGCACAACCATGTAGGCCTTTGATGTGAGGCAGATCCTTATTATTGTGATTAGTAATGATAGTTGAGAACTTATTTTCCTTTGTATCACGTTTTATTTCTTTGCATTCAATCGAGCAGATGAGATGGCTTAGCAACAGTAATAAAACCAGCACGATCACTACCTAGCCTATTTTTTTAACATTGTGCTGTGTATTGCTAATTGATTTGTTTCTTCTTGGAGGGGGCTGCAATATACTTAAAATGAAACCCAGTGCTTAATGGATTTTTCTTTCCTCAGCTGTCTATAACCAATCAGTATTTTGATGTTTGTGGGTTCTTTATACAATATAGCTGTGAGTATTAAACTAGGTTTCCAGTGGGTGGTATAATTAAGAACAAGATAAAGCAGTTCTTGTCTTTTCTCTCTCATAAATGAGTTTTAATACAATGGTTGTTTTTTTGTTTGTTTTTTAAGTAAGAGAAGAGGAAAGAGCCGGGTTTCCTCCCTCACCTGCTCCCAATCCAGGCTCCTCCTTGGGGGCCATTTAATCCTCCTACACAGAGCCTCAGGGATCAGTGTAGACTCTCAGCTGGGGAAATGTGAGGACCCTTGAACTCTCAGATTGGCAACTTGGCGTCAAGCTCACCTCACTGCTGGTCTCACTGTGACCTTGATCTTCTCTTTAAAAACCAAGATTTTCCCTTATTGCTTATTACCCAGTCCCTCTCATATGTCTGCTTGCTGATCTTGTAAACATTCCAGTTACCAGATTCCCTTTTGACACCCCCTGGCTCCCCATGGCCTCTCGGGGGGCCAGAGTCCTGACACTGAGCACCTGTTTTCCCTGGTTTGCGCCCATGACCCCCTAAAGTGCACCCTCTGCTAGGCTAAGCTACTGTGGGACTTTCTGAGGCTGAGGGTCTACCTACCACATACCCTGACCAGACTCCTCTCCCCTCATGGTGGCCTGCCTACTCTCCGGTCCTGAGCAAACTTGGTCGGATTTAACTGAGCTCTGGGCTCATAGATTTAAAAAAGGGGGGGGGGAAAAAAAAACAGACTTGCAGAAAGGTTCCATGAGGATTTCATGGTGACTGTAGCACCTTTTCAAGTCTTGAACTTAAACTCGGAAGATCTATGTTTAACTCCTAGCTTGACTGATTATCCACTCTGTTTACAGCAGGCTGGCTCTCCTGGAAAAGTTGTCATATAATGCAAATATTGTCCTCCCTCCACCGTGGCCCCAACCTAGTATCTACTAATCTGAATCTTCAGGGCCCTGGAATCTGTATTTTTAAAGGTCCTTAGGTGGTTTGGGAACCACTGAATTCAGATATCTCCAAGGTCCCATCTTGCTGTGGCATTCTGTGATGTCTGTGAGATTCCAAACAGAATGAGCAAAGAGAACCGACAGGATGAAGCTTTAGTAAGACAAGCCCACACACATCAGAAGCAGGACAGCCCTTCACAATGGGCAATAAACTCGGAGAATCCATACCCCCAAGAAGTGCTGCTGGTGGGATGCAGAGATTAATTCCAAACAACTTTGGGCAGATTTACGAGAGTCAGAGCCATCCAAGGGAGCAGGGAGGACCACCACGCCTCGAAGGCTGTGGGAGCAACAGAATTCCAGCTGGGTGAATCATGGGTTTGACCTGGGATGGCAAATCCTCTATTCCCATGGGATCTACTTTAGAAAGGATTCCCGCTCTGGACCTCTCCATCAGCAGTTGCTGGAAATGAAAACAGAATTTTGTGCATAGAAACCACCTGAGACTAATATATGTCCACTGAGTTGGGAAAATATTGAGAAACAGCCCTTAGAGTCCCTTCTTTATGGACTGGGGAACATAAATCTTGAGATTGGGTGTCTCTGCTTCCTTACAGTCAAAAACTGAGCAGGAAGTTACACACTTTTTAAACTATATTCACTGTGCGTCTCTAATGCATAATGTTGTTCTAAGCACTTTGCTTAGGTCATCATTGAATACTCCACAGCATGTCTAAGTACTAGGTGTTATTACCTCCACTTGTTCAGATTAAGAAATTGAGGCTCAGAGAGGACGTAGAGTTTACCCCAGTTCTCATACCTCATCAGAGGTAAAATCCAATGAGAAAATTTGCCCCATCTGCATCCAAAGCCCATTCCCCTCTTCCTACCCCGTCAGATGCCCAACTTGGCCAAGAAGTAGAAGCCCACCCTCTCTGGGAACATCTCAGAACCTTCAGAGCAATGTTAAGCGAGGCAGAAGAGGGTCCTGCTGAAGGACGTGCTCCAGTAGGGTGCCGAGCCCACGGCTTCCTTGAACTGTCTTCCTCAGCACACTCTTCAGGGGGAAAAAAATACATATTTATATTTATGTCTAAATTCTTTAATTTCCAGGACTGAACTAACTAAGTGAACCATCATGCTTCTGCCCCAGATTGATAAGGCTGCCCCCAAACCCAGGCTGCTCGCTATAGGCACAGACTGAACCTGCAGAATAGGCTTCAGGGAGCTAGAGACCACGGGGAGGAGTGTACTTTTTAACTTCTTTTCTGAGCTGTTCTTTTTTCCCTGCTCCTATCGTCATCCCCAACTCACCGAGTTTAAATTCCTAGGTGCTGTTGGCGGAGGGATCCCTATACACAGAAACCCTGTCCGCGTTTCCCATTGTCAGGAACAGCACCGGCCTTGGGTGCAGGCAGGTGTCAGCGACACAGCTCACATTTTTAGAGTTTTGGACTTTACAGTGACCTTTCATACCCCTCGCTTTCTTTAATCCTCATGGCAACCCAGCCCCTTTCACAGACAATGGAACATGATCGAGGTCCCATAATCAACAATGATGAGGCTGCTCGCAAACTCGGATGTTCGTGCTGATTTCAAAGCCTGAATCCTTTCCGCTTCTCCCCTCTGGCACAGCCCACACACGTGATTTGAACACTGGAGAGGGTGAAAGGACATCTGGCCAAGACAGCTCTGCTGAAATGCCTCCAGTAAAGAGTTAGTCCTTTGAATGAACAGGTTACCCCTTATAATACAAATAGATGAGAAAATTAACAATCAGCCATCCACACCAAAGATGAATGGATTCGTCACCTTCTTGCCCTTGAAACAACCTTCAGAAACCAGATAGAAACCAACATCTTCATTCGAAAAAATGAAGCCAAGAAAGGTATTGAGTGCTCAGTATTGAGTAGCTGTATGCATGAGAACCCCAACGAGAGCTGAGGTCTCCCGACCTCAGCTCTGGGGCAGTGTCACAAAAGCCCACCACAGCCAGCCCGGTTTTCAGATTATCAAGACTGCCCAGTGTAATCTCAATCTGATTGCTAATAATTAGCAACCCAAATTAACCTTTCATTTTTGCATCAAGTTAGCTGAAAGTCATCAAAAGAATTTTATGCTTCAGCAAACAAAACTATATACACCCAAATTAATTTTTTCATAATTTTCTGTAGGTGGAGTTCGACTTAATCACTTTAAAGGGAAATAATTTCTTCAATCTTATAATGAGATTTTTGTATTTTAAGTAAAAGTAATTTATCAAGAGCACATTTTTTTGGAAGTTTTTATAGGTTGTAATCATGTTAAAATTCCTGCCAGGATGAAATCTGACAATTCCCCAAGGTCCAGCCAGGCTCAAAGATAGAAAGTTTGGAAGGAATGGCCCAGTGGCAGTGGAGGGGTGGGGATGTGCTGGGTGTTCCTGAGGCACCCCCAGAAGGCCACCTAAGAGCATTGGGTGCTCCGGGTGAGGACAGAGCACCAGGAAGCGGTGAGGGGCTTGGAAAAGAACGTGCACCAAAGGCAGATGTGACCTGTTTCCCATTTTTTACACTCTGTTACATAGAGAGCCTGAGAGCTGCTTCTAATGCATTTCCAAACCCAACCAATGTGGGGGAGGAGGGCATGGAGCTGACTCTGTGTCCACTTTACTCTTCTGATCTTCTCCAAGCTAAGAAGATCCTACATGCAGATATCAAACTTTCGGAAGCGGGTTAGATCCAGTCCCAATAGCACGGATTGAGCACCTGTTCTTTGCCCAGCACTGTGCTGGGCTCATTGAGAAACCAGGAGAGGACCTGGCCACCGCCCGCCTGTCTCACCTGAGAGGGGTCTTCTCTCCCTCCTCAGAACCTTCACAGTGCAATGTTAGCCAGACCCTCTTGAGGCTCTTTTTCTGTTACTGTCCTGTCTTGTTGCATCCCTTTGGGTCTCCCTTTAGTAGGCTGTAAGCTTCTTTAGGCCAGGGTCCAAGTCTGCTCCATTTGTGTCTCTCCCTTAGTATCTATCTGGTCCAGGGCCTGGCACACAGTAGATCTTCAACAGAAGTTTCCAGTTCAAATGACTGATTAGTGTTCCTTGCCCCGACATGGGTACCATCTTGGAATGTGGGTTTGGCCTCATGGAGCGGACAGCTCAGAGGCAGCAGAGGGAGGCCCACGGAGGAGGGAGGGCCAGGCCAAGTGAGTGATCGCCTTTCCTCTTGTGTGCAGTTCACTGGCTGTTCACCACATGCGGGGCCAGTGGGCCCCACGGCCCGACGCAGGCCCAGTGCAACAATGCCTACCGGAACTCCAACCTGAGCGTGGTGGTGGGGAGCGAGGGCCCCCTGAAGGGCATCCAGACCTGGAAGGTGCCAGCCACCGACACCTACAGGTGGGTATGGGGGAGGGGGAGGGCAAGGGGCCGATCCACCCTCCCGAAGAGGACTGGGGTCCTGCCGTTGGGTGCATGCCTGCTGTCCTGGGGTGCCCGGGCAGGCCAAGGCTCCGAGGCCACAGACTCTGGCCCACATTGGAGTGTAAGGGCTGGAGCTGGGGAGATTTGGGATAATGGAGTATGGCAAGAAAGGAAGCTGTGTCCTCTGTCCTCAAGGAGCCCAGGCTCATGTGTGGAGATGATATGCATGCACGCACCAGCTTCAGAACATTCTCTAGCTTTATTAATAACTGTAATTATAGTGAGCTGTTCTTTGAACTTCATGCTGTTCAAATAAGGCAATGAATGTCAAAATGTTTGGGAGACAAAAGTGTGATACACGTGCAAGATGATTTCTTATGCTTGATCCTCCTTTCCTGGGCCTTCACTGTGTGCAAGTGAAGCAACTATTCTGGAACTCCTATCCCAGGCCCAACCCCACAGTGTTCCACCAGAGCCAGGCCAGGCTGGAGGGAGGCCCGACTCCAACGGGCACTCAGCTAAGCAAAGCTAATGGCAAGGCCTAGACCAGTGGCTCCTAACCTTGAGCGGGCATCGGAATGACAGGAAGGCCAGTTAAAACAGAGATTGCTGGTTCCACTCGCGGAGTGTATGATTTTATAGGTCTGGACTGGGGTCCAAGAATATGAATTTCTTTTTTTCATGCTAAACATTTTTACATTAATGAAGCAAATATGACAAAACACTGACATTTATTGGATGCAGGTTGAGGAGGGAGACACCAGTGGTACTCACTGTACTCATGGTATCCATCCATATTCATTCATTCACCGAGAATCTGAATTTCTAGCAAGTTCCCCGATGACGCCAATGCAGCCGCGGGGTTAACCACAGCACATGCTGTCATCCTCGCTCAGCTTGATGCCGTGGGCAAGGCCAGTGCCGCAGTCCTCATTTTACAGTTGAGAAAACGGAGGCTCAGAGCGTCAGGAGCTTCCCACGGCCACGTGGTCAAGAAATGGCCTCCAAGCCCAGACTTCGGAGGCGCAGCTCTGCAGAGGTTCCTCCCACTGCACACGGCTGGGCTGTGTAAACAGGAAGCATCGTAATTTTGCTGTCATTTGTGCAGATGCCCCCTAGAGGCTGAACACAGTGGGAAGTGAGCTGCTTCCCCTCCCGCGGCCCCCAACCCCCCGACACATCCTCAGCCCCCTGGGAAGGAAAGGGGCTTCTCAGGTTGCCCTGTTTTCCGCACATTCCCACCCCTGGGACTTCAGTGTAAATGCGTTCCGGGGAAAGCCCTGAGTGCTTTTTAAATGACATTCTGGGCAGGAATGCAATAACAAGGCTTGACTGCAATCAGATTAGCTGCTCCAGGTCCCACACATCCCTAGTAAATGGCCAAAGACCTCCGGCTACCCTTGGCCACGCCATACTGAGCAGGCCGGGCCTCCCCTTCCGACCTGGCTGAATTTCCAGGGGTCATCCACTGTCCTAGAGAGAAGGGGATGCATATCTGTTGAGGACCCACTAGGTATTCCTCCTCCTTTTCACAATGAGGTAGATGTTATTACTGTTGTTTTTATCCATATTCCCTTGATTCCGTATGAAGAAACGTGTCAGGAAGCTTAGCAATAGATCTAAGGCCACTCAGTCAGTGACAAAGCTGGAATTTGAACCCAGGACCCTCAGTCTCAAAGTCTGTTGGTTCTTTCCATTAAAACTCCCACTCAGGAAACAGGAAATGGAAGGGGGCATAGGAATCATGCAGCACCCACCTCCAGGAAGCCTCCAGAAGTGAGAGCCTGGGAGGGGAGGCCCCACCGCTTGAAGGGATAGTGGCCAGCCCAGCCCTTGGTGCAGATCCCCACACACAAAAAGCAATGTGAAGAAGAAAGCAGAGGAGCTGTAAGGCAGACAGAGACCTCAACACTTACCCCCAGCAAAACCCATTGTCCCATCCCTGCCCAGGGCAACTCCCAGGCTAGACTGGCTCGAAGTCCTCTGCGACTTATGGAGGTCCTCTTGAGCTGCGTTCCTCCTGAGATAGTGTGAATCAGACCCACTTCCAAACTCGGGCGGGTTATTTAATCTCTTGAGACTCTGTTTCCCCACCTGTAAAAGGCGAAGGTTGGGGGTTGCTAACACCTGCCCAGCTGGTTGCAAAGATCACGTACAAGTGCCTCGCACATGCCCTGCATGTGGCAGGTGCTCCCCAGCCCAGGTGACGGCAGCGAAATCCCCTGGAGTGGTGTCAGGCGGTGGCCAGACAGCATTTCCAGGAACAGCCGTAGTTCCTGACTTCTCTGCTTCCAAGGACTTTTTTCTGACTTCTTCAGATAGGCCCTGCCTTTTGAAAGGTTTTGCCTGCCAAACTACACTTATTAATAATTCATTTTCCTATTTTTTATTAATCACAGCCACATCTAAGTCTAGCGAGGTTTCTGATCTGTGTAAATTGCCACGGTATAACCACCCGTGTTGCTACAAGCCCAGCCCAAATCAGAGAACGGTTTCCGTTTCTCTCTTTGGAATATTGAGACTAGCTCCCAGCCCCCAGCACTGCCCGCTGAACACTCCGAAACACGCGCAGGAGCCGTTTCTCTGTTGAAGCAGGACACTTCGAAGTACCCACATTTGTAAAGGGGACTCTTCTGATCGGGACTTTTTTGAACTGGCCTGAGAAGCACCATATCAAAATGGAAGAATCAAAGCCAAACAATGTTGCCTTTGGGTTTTTGTTGTTGCTGTTGACTCCTTGTTTTTTAACCCAACGAAGACTTACAGATATTCCTGACCCTCACCTCATCCTTGACCCTGGATGAGGCTTGAGACTTGGACAATAATATCTGCTGGTCACATAACATCGCATCAAAGAAGCAGACCATTTAATGATTTGCTATACAGACCACATCGAAATGTCCCCAAGTCAGAATATCCAGGTTGAGAAGTCAGGTGCCCTTTTTCTGGAAGATATTTTCTCCATATTAACTAATTCTTATTTAGTAAGTGCAGTTCGTCTAGTGAGACAACCGTAGGACACACAGGAGGATGGATGTAAAAGGTTCTTGAGAACAGAAAGGTTGGAATCATTCCTTAGGGAGTCCATCTATTCCTGGAAGAGTGTGGCGCTCAGCTAGTTCTGCCTGGCTGCAGCTTGAGGCCTGGCACGATTATTGCTACAGTCAAGCTCTCTACCTACTGATCAGAGAGGTGAGGGAAAGCGAGCTATACTTATCAAGCACCCACTGTGTGCCACAGTGAGACGTCATTGCCTGGGGCTTGCTCAGGGATTCATACAGGTAAAAAAAAAATAGAAAGAAAGAAAGAAAAAGAATCTTTTTTAAATTAATTTTTATTGGAGTATAGTTGATTTACAATGTTGCGTTAGTTTCTGCTGTACAGCAGAGTGAATCCGTTATACGTATACATATATCCGCTCTTTGTTAGATTCTTTTTCCATATAGGTCATTACGGACTACTGAGTAGAGTTCCCTGTGCTATACAGGAAGTTCTTATTAGTCATCTATTTTATATATAGTAATGAAAACACCTCCACTCTTAATTAACTGGTCATTTACCCGGTGTTCCTCTCCCATCTTCTACACCTTTGTCTGCTACCACGAAGAGGGAGAGGAAGGACAGGCCAGGAAGGAGACAGGTGGGATGTGCCAGGCTAAGTTGGGACTTTAGGGGCAAAACTTAAATCCCCATCTCCTCCCCACACACGCACACACTGCTTTCCTGCCCTGGGCTTCCCCTTCCCCTGGATTTGCCACTTCCTCTGTCAGAACAGGACAGGTGTCCATACCTGCTCCCCTCCTGCTTTGCACATCTCAGCGGACCATGTTAAGCACCTGTTAGGACACTATGCCTATATAAAGAGGTGCAAGATCCAGCTTCTGCCCAAGAGGAGCCCCAGTCAGCGGTAGATGTACAAACAAAGCATTTCAGTGTGATGTAGAGAGTACTGCAATGGAGGCTTACACACAGCCCTGTGTCAGAGGCCAGGGGAAGGGCCTGAGTTCAAGGATGGCTTCCACAGGGAGACAGAAGCCTGAGTTAAGTCTTGAAGGTGACAGAGTTGTCTACGAAGACGAGGGGAGGGCCTTCCTGGTGGAAGGAGCCCCTGGGGCCAGCCAGGGCCTGCAGGAGCTGAAGCAGGACCTGGCCCTGAGGCTGGAGCCTCACCTCCCGAACACGTTCAGCTCCTTCTGGTACCAGCGTGATGGTGGTGGTGAGAGAAGCAAGTGGGGAGGCAGGGAAAACAGAGGGAAGGCTGGTGAGGTCATGGAGGCAAGAGTCACATGGGGCTAAACCAGGGCAGGGGAAACATGGCGGGAGAGGCCGAAATGTTTGGGAGGTAGAATCGGCATGACTGGAGGACTGGGTGGGTGGGATGGGAGCGGGAGGGACACCTGATCTGGGAGATTTCCAAGTCTTGGTTCTGAGCGCCCATGGAGGAGGGCAGCTAAGGTGGATCAGAGCAGGAGCGTGGATTGTGGGGTGTGTGCCGGGGCAGGAGCCTCAGCCTCCGCCTAAAATGGAGACACACACTGACTGAGTCCGGCTCCAAGGCCCGGGGGCATTTAGTGCGATTCGGTGTGTGACACCCCGCGCAGGGCCAGTCGCATGCAGGTGTCAGCCAGCCAGCCTCTCGCTGTCCTGACTTCTTCCCCTCTTCATCCTTCCCTCCCTCGGCCCAGCCCACAGCCTGTTCTCCTGCCTCTCCATATCCTTCCCTGTCCCCCTCCTCCCCCAGCTTCCCACGTACACACACAAATACACACACGCACACGCATGCGCACGTGCCCACGTGCACACAGATCGTCTATAAAAACTTTGATCAAGCACAGCCCACAGCTCCTGATGACAGTTCTCACATGGTTCACTTGTTCCTCGGACATCACGTACAAGAGGTCTCAGATCCCAGCTGGAGCCAGCAAGGGCCCCCAGCCAACCTGGGCCACAGCTGTTCCTGACGGCCTCCATCACTGACACTGGTTTCCTCACCTGGCTCCACAGACCAGCACGTGCAGCTGGATGACACCATCGTTCAAATCCACAGGCATCCCATGGAGCGCCTACTGCCTGCCTGGCTCTGGGCCGGGGTGGTGCGGTGCGAGGGGCCTCCGGTTGTCTGCCAGGTACTGAATAGGTGCTGCAGAACTTGTAGAGAGGACTGAGCCTCTGGAGCCTTGCAGTCTCTGCAAAGGCCACAGGGCAGAAAAGTTCAATAACAGTCCACAATGCCAATCAAGTTCTAAACAATTGTAGAAGAGAGTCACAAGTCATGACTCATTGCCAGAGTAATTGTGCAGATAGCCACACCCATGAAGAGCACAGAGCAGGGAAAGTGGAGGGAGGGGGGCAGCACTGAGCAAAGATCCATGAGCCGCAGGCAGAATGAAGTTTGGGTTCAACTTCTGACACACTGTATGACCTTGAAAGTGTGCTGCCCCTGCTCTCATCTGTTGAAGGAGGGGTTGGAGAGAGAGGTCACTGACATCTCTTCCAGCTCTGATATTCCTGGGTCAGGAAGGTGGTAGGGAATGAGTGGACGATGAGTCTTACACATTGGTGCAAAACCGGAATGGAACTGGGGCAGCAAGGAGCACACGCCTCCACCGCTGACCCCCGGGGGTGTCATCTGATGGCTCGCTTGACCCATCTGGATCATACGACTGTGTACCTGCACAGAGCTCTCGCCCTGACCAAGCCCTGCACATACCCAATGTCTCCTGTGCTCTCACAGCAGACCTGGAGGCAGGATGGATACACAGGGCGTACCTAACTCTTCTGATTTCACAGAGGAGGAAACCGAGACACAGAGGATGGAAGGGACTCACTCAAGGTCCCACTGGGTGTTAGAGGCAGAGCCCAGAGCAGGTGTGGAAGAGAAATGAGGTGCTTCCTGCTTCCCCTGGTGGGGTCCTCTCACTCCTTCCCCCCCTCCACCGCCCCCGGCAGCCCCACCAAGTGTGCCGCTGACACCGCCATCACGCTGCACACCAGCTGTGCTCTCCTTTCAGGTTCCAGCAGGCAGCCACTTTGATTTGCAGCTAATTCTTTATTTTAAGAAGATTCACAACTCAATTACATCAGGTAACAATAGCTCACAGTCAATAATACAAAACGCAAACCCAATAAACATCCATTCTGACTAGGGGACGTGGGTTTAGATGAAGACAAACAAAAAAATTACAGCATCAGCTCGTTGAGAACAGTATCCTGTAACTTCCAGTAAATTGGAATCACTGCGAGGCATTTTCCCCACTTGAGTGGCAAGTATTTTAATTTGTTGTCATTTGTCAACCATCAAAATAAGTTGTTTACAAGGGATGGGAAAAGGCTTCGAAGATTCAGGCTGAGATCATTATTCTGGCACAAGTCTGTGTAACATGATTCGTACAGTTCGGGGGTCCTCAGAGCGCCAGGGCTGGCTTTATGCTCCCACTGCCTCCCTGTGGAAGTAGGTCCTGGGTGAAACTGAACACCCTTGACCCTGGCTCCTCGGCCACACCCTGCTCCCCCTATTGCCCTGCTCTCTAGAATCTGAGGCCTTATTCACTCACCCCCTTCTGCTTCTCAGAAGTCACCCCAGGAGAGGAGTGGACAGGCTCCCCCAGGTGTACATTAGCACAGCAGTTACTATTTGTTACTCACTAGCTACCCTCCAGGGGCTGAACTAGGCCCCTTATAAGGGGCACTATCTCATATAACTCTCACAACAACCTTTTAAGGTAAATATTCTTATCCCCCTTTTATAGATGAGGAAACTGGAGCTCAGAGAGGGTACATAAACTACCCAAGGTCACACAGCTGGCGAGTAACAGGGCCAGAACCAGGAGAGGTAAGCAAGGTGCCTTGGACACAAAAGTTCAGGAGGCTCTGGCTGTCAAGGTTGACCAAGTGCAAGGCCAACACCCGGGCAGGAGATGTCTAACCCAGTTCCTGGCCCTGAGTGACGGAGTTGGATTTGGATCCAGGTCTGTCTGCTTCCAGCCTGTGCTCTTTTCACTGTGGCGCAGCCCACCCAGGAGGAGATGGGCCTTCTAGTAGCAGCTAGAAGTTTCCAAAGGAGTGAAGCTCTGTGGCAGGATTTCAGGCCTCACAGGGCTGATGAGGGAGGCACTACCCCCTACCAGTAGCCCAGGTGGGCAGCCGCCAGTCCCGTGTCTTTAAGCCAATAATAGTCCAGGTGGAAACGTGGGGCTGAGGCCATCACGCAGGAAAGCAAACTCCAGCTGCTGACACCTGGGTGCCAATCTCTACTGTCTCCTTTTGGGTCTGTAGAGCTGACCCCAGCCCAGAGTCCCCCTTGCACTTGGGAGCAGTTTGTAATCTTTTCAAACCCACTACTTACCCTCATGAGGGCGGGGGTCCTCATTTTTTTCCTTGGTAGGGGAAGCTGAGGCTCTGAGAGGTTAAGCAAGTTGACCCAAGTCACACAGCCAGCAGAGCGCCCAGGGTATGACTCAGAACTCAGGGCTCTTTCCATCCACTTCACTGCCAAGAGCCAGGTCAAGACCCAAATGGGGCTGGAGTTCAGACTCGGTTGGGGGCAAGAGAAATAGGAAAGAAGGCTTAGAGAGGGGAAAACATGTCAGGAACAAGCAACTTCTAAAATATAATGCTTTGGCTAAATTTAAACATGTGAAAGAGTTCAGAACGATTCATAATGCATGCGAATATGCAGAAAGGATGAGCCGGGTACAGCTTTCCTCTCAGACATAGCAGGAGTGGGCAGGGTGAGGACTCCCTCTTGGGCCGCAGTTTTCCAGGCCCACAACACCTTCAGATGGAAACGACTTTCTTAGGTAACCTGCCAAAGCCCCGGAACCTTGGAGGAGCCAGCAGGACAGATGTGGCCCGTCTACGCCCACGTTGCTGTCTCTACACTCCACAGAGTCTCTGGAATGCCCAGCACCACCCCGGCCCCAGGCTTGCCTTCTCTGAGCTAAATAATTCTGCTGTTTTCCTTTCACCAATGAGCCTTCCTTCTTCCTCAGCCTTTTAATTGTCCTTATCACCTCTCCTTTTCCAATGGGTCAGGAGCGAGGGTGTGGCTGAGGGTCTGAGTGAATTAGGATGGGCCAGTAGCTTCTCAGACCACTCTCGTGCATCATATAACCTCGCAGCAGCATGTCGGAGGGGAAATGGGCTCCATGAGGGGAAATGTCGAGCTCTGGACCAGGGTTTGCCCGGTCCAAACGAACCCCTCTGGGCCTCGGTTTCCTCAACTGCCAAGTGAGATTGCTAACAGCTACTGTCTACGGCTGCTGGGGGGACGCCATAGGCACTCACGCCTGGCACATTGCAGGACGCTCAGGAATTGGCCCTACTTCCCTCTGCAGAGCTACGACGCCCCACTCCCCCACCCCCGCGCCTAGGTTTCCTGCCTCTTCATTCACGTTCACACAAGCCTGACTCGTACCCTCCACCTCTTTCTGCTTGTCTGGGTCCTACCCAACCATCATCTCCACCATGAAGCCGACTTCAGACCCACACCCCACACGCCCCAAACCAGCCAAGGCCTCCAGCTCCGCTGCCTCAATGTCTGTCGCAGTCCTCCGCCTCTTTCCCGGGCCCCGAGCACCTGATGGCCCTGATTTGTGCCGAGACCTGCCACTTTCTCGGGGCTTTCACCCATTATCTCCTTCAGATGTTGAACCTTCCCATGCCCCTGTGAGTTCGGAAAGGAAGAATGGTCCCTCTTTGACGAGGGAAAGATCTGGGACCCTGAGAGGTCCACTCCTCACATGGAACCCCAGAGCCCTTTGGTGCCTCCGCTTTGCCTCCCCGATATAACCACCCCCACAGGGAGATGTCATAACTCTGTCTCCCCAATTTCTTTGGAAGCCCCCCGAGGGCCTGGAGCCCATCTCCCGCCTCGTCTTAGGCACGTGGCCTTACGCCAGTTTGCAATGATCTCCCATCGGTGCCGGGCCCCGGAGACAGGACAGTGGGCTCAATTCTCCTTCGCTCTCTACAGAGACCTCAGGTCCTCACCTGCCACGTTAGCCATCAGCTGGCCCTCCAGGCTTGTCTCTGCAGAACAGGCCCAGGCTCTGCCTTAGGAAGGCCTCCAAGAGGCCCCTCCCATGCTTGGAACACAGGACATTTCCTAGAAGTATAGGTGGAGAAGCCACCGTGTGCGCACGTGTGCAAAACCATCTTGCAGCTCTCCCCGGAAGCTTTTCTTCAAGGACCTTGGATCTGAATATGCAGGGACTTGAAAGCCCCCCAAGTCCCTCTCCCTGGCAGCCGGTCTCTGGGGAGGCGTGTATATCGGGCTCGCGAGCTGTCTTCAGGGCACACCGCTGTTCTGATACGGTTCATCAGTTGGGTCCTTTCTCCCCCATCCCTGCTTGACTTCAACTCAACAACCTAAGAGGCAGCAGAAATACTCCCGCATCCCCACTTGCTGGTTTTATTTTCATCATGATTGGTTGTTTGTTGTCCACACACACATTGCTCCAGAAGGAGTTGCTGGCGGGATGCGAATAAACAGTCTGTGCTCGTAAACACCGCTCTCCTCAATCATTCCATGTGGGACTCCTTGTGTCTGGACCCCGTGGGGAGACTTTAAAACATTGTACCAACTCAATTACTGCTCCTTCAACCAGTAAGAATAATAATAAATACTTAGTGGGTGCTTCTTACTTGCCAGCCACAATTCTGAGACTTGCGACACTTCATTTCTTCAATCTTCACCACACACCTGGGCTAGAAGGTAGGTTTTTCTTATCCCCATTTTACAGATGAGGAACTGGAAAGTTCAATTACTTGTCTAAGGTTGACCACATGAGTTCTTTGCTCTTGGACAGGGAGAGAAGTCCATAACAGGAAACCCCAGGTATTCAGGACACCATCACCCCAACAGCCTACATTAATACAGACTCCCCCTGTCTTCGTCTCTTCTCTCTCTCCCTGCCCCCCTTCTCCCTCTCTTCTACCCCTTACTAGTTCTTTACCTTCCTAGCTCTGTGAATGAGGCATCTCCCTGCCCCTCTCTGAACTTGACCTCCCTCTCCTGACAGTGGAGAGAGGACCCTCCTTGCTGACCTCATGGGCTGATGCAGGGGAGAGACCTCCAGCACGAGGGTGGTGCGCTCAGCCTGTTAGGAGCCGCTGGGTTGGCAGGAGGGGAGTCAGTCTTCATACCATGGCAGGAACCCATGCGCTCTGTCCTGTTGCAGCATATCAGGCTACGGAGCCGCTGGCGGGAAAGGCGGGAAGAACACGATGATGCGATCCCACGGCGTGTCTGTGCTGGGCATCTTCAACCTGGAGAAGGACGACGTGCTGTACATCCTGGTCGGGCAGCAGGGGGAAGATGCCTGCCCCAGTGTAAGTGCCCAGAGCGGGGGTTTCTCCTCCACACTCACCAGGACCCAGGCAGGTCCCTCAGAGGACACAGACACTGCACACACGCCTTCGGAGACCTCACGTTCAAAGATGGCGGGACTCACCCTTTGTTCTGCCTGCAAACGCTCCTCCCTTTCCAGGGCCATTTGGGTGCATGAGAAGGTGGGTGGTGTGGCTTTGGGGGTCGCACATCCCTACAGGCACCGAGGCTGAGGCATGGATTTTATGAGCAATCTTTAAAACTGAAGAGCTGAATTCTGCTAAAATGGGCAAATGGTGGTTCCTCTTAGCACAAGTGCGAGTTAAAGCCCACTGCCTAAGCTTTCTTGCAAGGGCACCATTGTCTTTAGCCATATTATCATAAACAGGAAAATACCAGACTAAACATGTCTTGTTCAGCTCAAAATCACAGACTCATAGCCACATATATGCATATAAAACCACAGAAAAAGTTCTGAAATATACAGATAACAGTGGTTGATTCTGGAGAGGGGACTGGAGTTGAGGGTGCTTTGTCAGTAATGTCTGATATTGTTACAAAAATAATGCATTCACATATTATTTATTATTTGTGTGATTAAATTTTTTAAAGTATATTAAGCACAGACTCAGAGCTGAAAGACCATGTAATCCACTACCCCCATTTCACAGATGAGAACATGGAGACCACAGAAGTGAAGGGACTTGTCCAGAGTCACTCATAATGCAGCACAGAGACTCTGGCTCCTATTTTTGCTGCCCCAAACTTGCTTGGGGCTCAGTTTCTACAGCCTTTTTCCCTTTTCCACTTATAACACATCACTTGACAAGCCAGACTGTCATCCTCTGCAGCCCCAGAGACAACCCTTCATTCTGGTTCCTGACCCCACTGGGTGTGTCCAGCTGTCAAACAGGGAGAGCTCCAACAGCAGTACTTAAGAAAGCCAGTAGTGGTCTAAAATGACCAGGAAGGGGAGACAGTGGAGACTGATAAAGCAGCAGCCATGCCTCTTGCCTGTGCTGGGGGACGCAGGACCCTGGTGGTGCTGGCTGTCTTGATGGGAACTCAGCACTCTGCAGGGGGTTCTCGGCATTGGGCCAGGCCACGCCCTCACCTGAGGGTGAGCTTCTGCACTGGGTGGGACCGGGGCAGGGATCTGGGTTCTAGGTCTCAGGACCCAGGGCTCCTTCCCCAGAAACTTATTCAAGAGCAGAGTTGGAAGACAGATGTGGGAACAAGAGCTATGAGAAAGCAGTTCAATTCCACTGAATAACCTCAAGGCTCCTAAGAGCCAGGCCCCAGGCTGGGAGCCAGGAATAAAGTATGTGCCCTACCCCCAACCCCACCTTAGAGGCTGAAAACCAAGCAACAGGAGTAAGCTGCGCAGGCGCAAGCTTGTGCGTGAGAAATGTCTGGACTCTTTTATTTAGCAACTATAATCAGGACTTTCCAACCTGATTGTTAAGTGTTAAGCCATTGCATTACAAGCCGCTGTTATTTTCACAGGAATTTATTGAGTGCTAATGTAATTCTTCCATCTAAGCAGAAAGATTGCATTGACTTCCGCAAGGAACTTTTACTTGATTGGATTGTCATCAATTACGTCTTTTCACAGGACTGAGTCCTTCTTTTTTAATTCAATTGTAATCTACTTGTTCCTCTGGACTGCTGCATTTTATCATTTTATTAATCAACCTACTTGCTCTCAATCCTTGGATGTGCCAGGGAAGTTCCAAAGAAGCCAGGGACGGAGAGCAGCCCCCTCTGCTGGTCGGGTCGGGCATAGCATGGGCGTGGGGAAAAGAATTGCTCTTCCCAGTTGCTCCACACCTCCGCCCCTCAGGAGTCATTTGAGAAAGGGAGAAAGACCTTTTACAGGCACTACCTCAATCTCCAGTCCTCCCTAGGCCGAAAAATGGACTTCACTAGAGAACGAAGTGGACCCCAAGAATTAAACTTGCAGGCTTTGGCAGCTCTGCTGGTTCTACTGCATTTCTGCGTGGAGTGGCTCTTCCCGTGTGCCTGGCCAACCCAAGCCTGGAATGGGCTCCAGCTGCTGGAACCACCCCCCCATACACACACACACACACACACACACACACACACACACACACACACACACGCACACACACACCCCTCAGCCCCCGTCCTGTACACTGTAGGCTGTTTAGCAGCATCCCTGGCCTCTACCCACCAGATGCCAGTAGCATCCCTCAGAAATGACCATCGAAAATGCCTCCAGACATTTCCAAACATCCCCAGGGGAGCAAAACCATAGGTCTAAATGTTAGCTTCCACCACTACCATCACTCACAAGGCAAGTATTGTGAAGGGCCAGCCCACACCCACCCAGTTCCCAAGTCTTTCAAATGTATTCAGCAAATATGTATTGAGTACCTACTACACGCCAGTCACAGTTCTAGGAACTGGGGAGATATTCATGAACAAAAGGAAGATCCTTTGCTCTCATGGAGCTTACATTGACTCCAGGGGAAGAGGGACAAACAGACAATAACCAGTAAACGTAAGTTCCTCAGGACACCCAAAAGAGACAGGGTTAAGGTGCATAGAATTAGGGTGAAGGGGAGTCAGGTGTGCTGGAGTTCAGAGGCAGGTTGCAATCGTAAATAGAGTGGTGAAGGGAAGCCTACCGAGAAAAAGACAGCTGAGCAGAGCCCTGAAAGAGCTGAGGGACTGAACCAGGAAAATAAGTGGGGACTCCGGCAGAGCAGAGGCCGAGTCCCCAGGCGGGAGCGTGCCTGGTGTGCTCAAGGAGCAGCCAGGATGAGTGGGTAGAACAGGAGGGAGAGTAGGTGAGAGACGAGGGAGGGGTGATGGGGACCAGGTCAGGCCATCAGAAGAACATACTGAAGCCATAGGACGGTTTTGAGCAGAATAGTGACCTGAAGCGATTTGCATATTAGCTCCTCTGGCTACAATGTGGAGAACAGACCACTTGGGCCCAAGGGAGGAGTCGGGGGCAATGAACCTAATGGCTATTGCATTAATCCAGGCAAGATGATGGTGGCTTGGATAAAGACAGTAACAGTGAAGGTGGTGAAAAGCGGCTGAATTCTGGGTGTATTTAGAATATAAAATCCAAGAACTATGCCCGAGCCACTGGAAGGAGGGAGCTGCCTTCACGAGAGCTGGGGCCCGCTGCGGAAGGAGCAGGTTCACTGAGCTCAGCTGATCTGGTAGACGGCCAAGGGGAGGCTGCTTGTGGACAAGGAAGACAGGCCACTGGCGTTCAGGAGAGAGGTCTGGAAAGGAGATGCAAATCCAGGAGAGGTCAGCATAAACTGAGACAGGTTGAGATTGTCTAGGGAGTGGTGTAGATGGAGAGGACCACGGGCTGAACCCTGCAGACCCCCAACATTTAGAAATGGAGAAAAGAGGAACCAACAAAAGAGGCGGGGAGGGGGGAGCCAGGGATGTAGAGGAGACTCCAGAAGTCAGGTCAAGAAAGCGAATCATGGAAAAGTGATCAGCTCCTCCAAATGCAGCTGTGGACCCAGCAAGATGCAGACTGAGAAGCGAATCAACTGTTCCCTCCCCCCACCCCATTCAAAGGAGACACCTGAGCCGCCGGGGCAGCGGGGAATGCGCTGACGCTGGGCTCTAGTTAGACAAAGGCCATCCTGCAGCCCAACTGCTCCCTCCAGCAATCTCCAGCCATCGGCAACTTCCGTTCAAGGGAAGAGGGCATCCCCAAGGGGTGGGGGCCCCACTGCTGCCAGGCAAAGGAGAGGAGGAAAGGGAACATGGTCGGAGGGGATGGACCTTCTTAGCACCACTGGTTCGCACTGGGCAGCTCCCCAATTTCTTTTAGTTATTTATTTAGACTTTTTGGCTGCATCGGGTCTTAGTTGCATCACGTGGGATCTTTCGTGGCGACGCGTGGGCTTCTCTCTAGTTGTGGCGCGCGGGCTTAGTTGCCCTGTGCCATGTGGGATCTTAGTTCCCCGACCAGGGCTCGAACCCGCGTCCCCTGCATTGGAAGGCCGATTCTTAACCACTGGACCACCGAGGCAGTCCCGCAGCTCTCCAGTTAATAGAGGAGGACAGATCCAGACAGATGGCCCAGCAAAGCTCCAGTCAGGAAGTGAGACTGGACACTGTCTTCTGTGCTCTGCTCTGCCTAGCTGGCAGCACACACTTCCATGCCCTGTCCCTGGCTCTGCCCTCAGAGCATGCCCCTTGCATCTCAGGCCCTCCCCAGGCAGCGGTTGGCAGGGTTTCCTTCCAGCAGACTCCATGCCACTCGGCCCCCGCCCCAGCCCTGGATGGCATTGCACATACACAGGAGAAATGTCAGCTGTCCACAGTAGCAATTCAGACCCTTCCACCCACACTAAATCCACTCTAAAACATATCAAATTATTTACATCATTAAATCCAAAATGCCATAAAACAAATTGCATCTCAGCTATTTATCTGGAAATTTCTCTAGTACTCATTCCCGGCACCCCTGAGTGCTTTAGCATAAGGAGTCACTCAAGATGAATTGCCACGTCCACTGGCTGGTTACACAGCAACATTCGATGAAAATTTGATGTTTTGTTGGCCTTTTTTCTATTAAGCGAAAGCAGTCATTTTCCTCCAAGGTCAGGCCAATGCGTGGAGAGTTCGTCTCAGCTGCTGTGACTGACAAGCAGGGTGGCTGTTCTTGAAACGCTGCCCTCTTTATTCAGGGATTCCAGGCTTCTGGGTCACAGGAATTTCCAGCATGTCCCCGGAGACTCCCAGGTGCCTGGGCCCACACCAGGTGGAATAAAATCTGAGTTTGGCCTCCCACTGTTTTCTTCTCTTTACAAGATACTTCAAACTGCAACTTCTCAAAAAACCTCAGTGGCTCCTCGCTGCTTAGAGAATGAAGTCCAGCTCCTTCTCTGTTTGTATTCAAGGCCTCTGTCCAGGATCTGACTGTCCAGTTAGGTTCCCTCTACCCACTCCCATTTACACTCCCGCCAGCACTGTCTTACCGCATGGGGCCTTTATCACCCCCTCTTCAGAATCCAAAGGATCCAGCAGGTCCTCCTGGACCACCTCTCTGTCCTCAGATGGACTTTTCTGAGCCAGAGAGACTCCTTATACTTTTCCCCCCAAATACCACGCTCACCTCCTTCCCTCTGGACTCATGCTGATCTCCTCCCCTGTAATGTCCTAATTTTCTCCCATTCTCAGTGTTTAAAAATCTCCCCATCCTTCAAGGCCCAAGTGAATGCCACCTCCCCCAGACAGTCCTCCCTGCTCACCAGTCCAGCAACAAAGCCTCACTCTCCCTCCTCAACTTCCCATGCATTTTCTTCTAAGCTGTCCCTGTGGTCCTTCTCCAGGACTGCCCAGAGTGGAAGTTATCTGTGTGTAGTTTTTGTCTCCTCAATTCAACGGCAAGCTATTTGAGAGATCGTCAGACCCTATCTTTAAACATAGGAGGTCTGTGTGCTGGGAGGTAGAGAACCCTGGGCACAAACCTGAGGTGCTTTTTGTTTCTCCAGACAAACCAACTAATCCAGAAAGTCTGCATTGGAGAGAACAACGTGATAGAAGAAGAAATCCGCGTGAACAAAAGTGTGCACGAGTGGGCAGGAGGGGGCGGCGGAGGGGGCGGAGCCACCTACGTATTTAAGGTGAGGTCTGGGTGCCAGCTTCCCCAGGGCAGCGCCTTCTCTGTGTCCTGGTGTTGGATCCTCAGGACAGACCTGGGAATGAACACCTCGGGTGCTCTTAGCCCCATTTAAAGTTGAGGAAACCAAGGCCCAGAGGGAATATAAGGTTCCCTGTCCGTCCAGGAAAGGACAGGCCCTTCTCATGTTGATATGCCAGCTGGATTTCACCACGCACACCTTTGCCATCCTGCTTCAGAGTCCCAGAGGGTCCCACTGTGCCCTCCTCTGTCCTAAGGTGGACTTTTCTTATGTCATCGAAAATAGGCAAAGGTTTCCTGCTGGGTCTTCCTGCAGGGACGGTGATGCTGAGGGCTTAATCTTGAAGTTGTGGGGATCAGAGCAGAGACCCCTGAGTGTGCAGAGGAAGGAGAGAGGAAGGAGAGGAGAGAGACCTGCTTCTGCAACCAGCTGCCAGACCCCTGAGGCTAGAGAGGAACTTCAGGAAAGGGGCTGTAGAAACAGCCTCCTCGTATTCAGAAACATTTCTATCTCTTAGTGCTTTTGCTTTACGTACTGAACCTGGACTAATACACGAGCCTGGGGCTGGAGGGGATGGAAGAGCTGATGGGTTGTTGTAACATGAGATCAGGGCCCTCAGACCACTGAGATGTCACCCACTGCCCAGCAAACACTCGGCCACATTTAAACATTTAAATTGCTCAGGGGTCTCCAGAGTGGGAGCCCCACTCGGTTTCTCAACCTCTGAATGTCTCCCCTGGGCAGATGAAGGATGGAGTGCCAGTGCCCCTGATCATTGCGGCCGGCGGTGGCGGCAGGGCCTACGGAGCCAAGACAGACACGTTCCACCCAGAGAGACTGGAGAATAACTCCTCAGTTCTAGGGCTGAATGGCAATTCCGGAGCCGCAGGTAAACCACTGCAAGCCCACCCTCTCCCAGAGCATTCTCCCGAGACTGTGTGAGCGTCAGCTCGGCCGGGCGCCATCACACGCCTGTGGACATCTTAGTCGCTGGCCCTTGAGATGCTGGGAGCTCTGGATACTGGTACCGGGATCAAGAGAGGAAGGGCAGGCCACACGCTGGGGACCCAGAGGCCGCCTTGCCAGCACGGGGTTTGGACTTGCAGAAGGTCACTGAGAAAATGAGGCAGGTGGCAGCAGTCTGACCGCCAACCCAACCGTCCCCGGGTTTTACCAAATGCAACTGGATGTGAGCAGGTGGAAGGAATCTGGGCAGAGTCAGGCCCCCGGGCCCCTGTGGCTTGTTCGTACTTCCGGGCCCCGGGCTGCCAGGGCACACATCTCCTTGCTGGAAAATCTCTTTCTGGAATCTCCATGGTTGGGCTCTCTGTCTCCTTAATGAGAGCCAGCAACGCAGAAATAGGGGGCAGACACCAAAGGGGATGTGACTTCTCTGATTCCTCCCAAGTCAGCCATTCCTCTTTGTATTTTCTTTTTTCCACAATCAGATCGAGGGAGGATTTTTGAAGATGTTTAAGATTTGAGATTAATTAAAATAAACACTCAGACTTTCTCTTCAATTGAGAGAGAGATAGAAGAAAGAGGAGAAGCGGTCACAGCGAGGAATTACCGCAGTGATACAGTGCCCCTTACATCCGTCCAGCATGTAATAAATTACAAAGCACTTCCACATCTATTATACATGTGCTTTTCAAAACAGTCCTGTAGGGTTTTCCAAACATATCATTTCATTTTACAGAAGAGTCAACAAGCTCATGGAAAGTTGGTGGATTTTTTTCCTCAAGATGGCCAAACTGTTTCGTACTTAATCCGTTTTTTAAAACACTGCTGTTGCTGTTTTTATTTTTACGCCCATCGTTTTCTTTTCCACACATTTGCTTGAAGGCTGCAAGATAGAGTGGGGGTCGGAAACCAACTTAGCTGGGGACTGTGCAGGACGCAAGGGTAGGGTGCTCCGGGCAGGAGGGCAGACCTGGTATCAGGCCCATCTCGTCCTAACTTGTTCACTAAGCTCACAGCCCCGAATAGCCAGCAGAGCCCACTTGCGGCTAACGGCGCTGAGGGGCCTTCCCTCCACCACGTGACATCAACCACCTTGACTAGCCCCATACCCACCCTCTGGCTGGCAAAGGGAGGCCAAACACTTGGAGTCCTGTAGCTTCCGAAGCTGACAGAAGGTCCTCACGACTTGTCCAGGACCTCAGTTCAGCTCTGCTTGTCTCTGTTCCAGACCCAAGCTTCTTCCTGACCTCGACCTCATTTCCTGAAACCTGTCTCCCTCTTTCTAGCACCATAGTCATCCCTGTCTGCAGCTTTCCCCACCTAGACGTCCCTCTGCTGCCCCCTCTGGGTCCGGAAGAACCTTGGCCACAAGTTCTCCCAGAGGACCCTTCCGGGCAGGTTAACCCTTACGGTTCCAGCAGACACACGCACAGCTGTTTCTCCTGGTTCCCACCTGCCAGCATCTGCTGGAGCAGAAAGGGCTTTGGGGTCTTCTGGAGTAAACTGCCTCTTGAAATGTCACACAAAACGATATGGGGAGACAAGGTGGGCGTCCTGGAATTTCCAGGGCCTCGGGAGAGATGTACTGTGGTCTGCCTGTGGCCTTAAGATACAGTTACGTTCAACCTAGCTCTGTAAAGAACATTTCGTTTGCAAGAGTTCAGAGCAGGCCCAGGCGTTGGGAAGCACAGCTCCAGCTGCTGCCACTGTAGCCAGAGCATCACCACCTCCACCCACAGCTCTCTTTGCTCTTGACCTCGGAGCAGCTCCTTAGAAGCAGGCAGGCAAGACACTGCCTGAGCTTCAGAGTGTGAGGCCTCTGCCTGTGTGTGTCCTGCCTCACAAACGCCCAGCGAGCCCTCCACTTGGCGGTTTGTAAAATATTTCATACGCTCCCTGTCTTCTTTGATCCTAACATCCACCCCATGAGGCGTCTCATTATCTCCGAGTGACAAGTGAGGAAACCAAGTCTCAGGCCGGGGAAGTTCTTGCCTTGCAGACAATTAAAGCACTTTGGGTTATGTGGTGCCTTAATCCAGGGCTCCTGCTAGGAATTTCACTGCCGTGACCTCGGCAGGGTTTTGACAGCTGGTCCTGGTTCTTTGAGATGGGAAGCAGTTAATGAAACGCAGGCCGGGCGCTTCAGGAGTTGGCAGGCATAGAGGGAAGGCAGAGGCAGAGTTTAGTAGTCGTGCAGCCTGTCCCCTCCACCTCCCCCGTCCCTCACCGAGCACACTGCCGGGCTCTTGAGCCAGAGGCCTGACAAGAAGCTGGGGCGCGAGGGGCTCCCATCGGGACATGCACGACTGTGGCCAGAGCAGCTCTCCCTCGGACAAAGGGCACGCTCGGCCGTGGACTCTGAAGGCCCCAGGCCCCACTGAGGACAGGGCCCCTGGGCACTGGACAGGGGCAAGCACCCCTCGAAGACACCGAGCCCCGCTTCCTTCGCCAGGCCCAACAGCTGCCCAAGCCCAGCCAGCACCCTCACCTCGGCGTTTCTCCGTCTCTTCCCACAGGTGGCGGAGGTGGCTGGAATGATAACACTTCCTTGCTCTGGTCTGGAAAGTCTTTGCTGGAAGGTGCCACCGGAGGACATTCCTGCCCCCAGGCCGTGAAGAAGTGGGGGTGGGAGACCAGAGGGGGTTTCGGAGGGGGTGGAGGGGGGTGCTCCTCAGGTGGAGGAGGCGGAGGATATATAGGTAAAGATGATTCGCGTTCAAGGTGTCACTGCCCTCCCCACTTAGTCCTAGGCACCTCACCTCCCTGTCCGCCCCCCGGCCCCTGCCTGCACGCCCCTGGCCCACCCCCAGTGTGGACTGTAATGTGACCTTGCACGCCTTCCTCCCAGCCCCACCACACGAGCCAGAGGCAGGGTGTTGGCTTTCGAGCCAGCATCCTGCCTCGAGGTTTCGATAGGACAGCATCAAGATCCCATATGATTCTTGATCTCCCCCAAAGCCAATGATAAAGGGGCTTTGGCTTCCCAGCCTCTCCTCTGGGCCTCCCCCAAGGACGCACTGGCCTGAGAGCCTTGGAGGCCAGACTCCTCTACCCCGTGCCTCCCTTCGGATGGCCTGGCCCGAGTCCTTGCCGAGCCCGCTCCCTGAGGGCCTGGTGTGCAGCTTCTGGCCTCGTGGGCTCCCCACACTCCCTTTCCTGCCCCAGCCCGCCAGCTTCCAGAAGGGCGCCATTCCCCCTGCTGATGGGTGCTTGCCCTGAGGGCAGCTGCGGGCAGTCCCAGCCCAGCCCTTCAGCAAGCAGCTGGCCCCTGGCCCCAGCTCTCCTCTGGGCTTCAGAGCAGAGCAGAAGAGCCTTCTGAAGCTGAGAATCATCCCCACAGACTAGGACACAATGCATGCACGCGCTGTGATGTGCTGTCCGTGTTTTGCTTTATGCTGTGTGTGAGATGCTCGTGTTGACCAGATGCTCTTCTTTTCCAAGCCTAGGGTGGGTGGGCGGAGCCCAAGGGGAGGAGCCCAAAGATAACCCAACCCCCACTGAAAGGAGGGACAGGAGCCTAGAGGCACAGGGGCCCATCCCCCCTGCCCCAACCCTGACCGGATGGGACAGGACAGCCACTCCTCAGTGCCACTGCCCGACCAGTCCTGGGAGAGGGGCCAAGGGGCCAACCCAGCCCGGGGAGACTAGAACTCTTCTGACTCTTGCTAACACGGACTGCTTCCTGGGGGGGGCCCAGCTGAGTGGTGAGACCCCCCAGCGGGAGCTGGCCTGGACCTGGAGGAGAAAGTGGCCCACACACCAGGCTTCTATTGAGCCGAGCCCCAAGTGCAGCCCCTGTGCCCTGAGCCTCCCTTCCCTCCCCACCGCCCCGCCCTCGAGGCCCCTCCCTGACCCCGCTGCTTGCCCTGCTGATGCGCACATGTGTCCAGACTTGGGCACCCACCTCTCTGCGTTAAACTCTCCTCTGGTTTGCCACAGGTGGCAATGCTGCCTCAAACAATGACCCCGAGATGGACGGAGAGGATGGGGTTTCCTTCATCAATCCACTGGGCATCCTGTACACCCCGGCTTTAAAAGGTACCCCCTCTGCCAGGTGGCAGAACCAGCTTCCTTAAGCCAGTTCTCCCTCCCAGCTAAAACTCCAGGGCTACTGATGTGAGTCCAGGACACAAAGGTGTGATCGTGGGTCCCTTGCAGGCAAGTCTACTTAGTGGTCATCTCACCAAGTTTCCTGGAAATCAGGATGCGTGATCTGATTTGGACACGGAAGGAGAAGACTGGCCAGCCCTAGAAAGTGCAACAGTAATAGGCCCGGTACCTGTACCAACCTAAGTGACCCTCGTGTGGACCCTCCCACTTGCCTGCCTGTCCTCTGTCTGAGTTCCCCTCACCAGATGCGCTGTGGACTTTCCTGCACAGGCAGCGCTCCCAGCGGCAATGGGACGTAGGAGCAGGGACCAGAGAACCTGCCCTGACCAGCTGGAGACAGAGCGCAGAGCCTGGGGGTGGGGTGCAGGGCGGCCTCCGCCCAAGGCTGACCCTCCCTCCTTCTCACCAGTGATGGAGGGCCACGGGGAAGTGAATATTAAGCATTACCTGAACTGCAGCCACTGTGAGGTAGATGAGTGCCACATGGACCCCGAGAGCCACAGGGTCATCTGCTTCTGTGACCACGGGACAGTGCTGGCCGAGGACGGCGTCTCTTGCATAGGTAAGGGGGTGGGGGAGGGAGCCCAGAGCTTGAGCCATAGCTGGTTTCTTTGGTTCTGGGACACCTCAGATGCAGTTTTGTAAACTTCCTGACACCCCTGTCTGCCCCCAGCACCAGTGCTCTGCTGATGGGTAGAGGGACCTGTGTGTGAAAGGTGGGTCACGGCCCAGGAAGGAGTCGCAAGTCACCTAGTCCCACCCCTAATCCCAGATGTGACCCCCACATCCCCACCAGGGGACCGGCCCATCTCCACTGGACCCCCCAGCGCCAGGGACCTCAGTACTCCTAAGGCACAGCGTCCCATCGGGGAGTCACAGCGCCAGACCCGTTCCTTCCAGCTTCCACTCCTGGGCTCCCTGCTCACAGGGGCCCTTCAGGCGTGGCGTCTGAACACAGCGCTGCCGTGCTCCTCCTCAAGTCTTCTCCACATTAAATAACCCGTTTATTTCCATCCATTCATGTGGGACACAGGTTTATGCCTCCTTCTCACCCTGGTGTCCCAGTTGTCAATGTCCCTTTTGAAATGCAGTGTCCGGGCCCAGGCACGGTGCCTCGGGGCGGTCCATGCCAGTGTGCACCCGGGCCCGCCCTCCCCTGCGCTGGGCCCGGTGCGCTCGCGGACAGAGAATCAAGTCAGCCTCTAGAGTCTAACTGACCGGGACACTCTGTCGCTGGGTCGTACTGAGTTTGTAGTCATCTAAGGTGCCTGAATCTCTTCTGCAGCCGCTGCTGGCTCATCTTTCATCCTCATCCTGTCATGCACATTTGATGTTTTGGATCAATGTCCAGATTTTGATATTTATCCCTTTTACATATTCCCTTCCCACGAAAGCTACTGTTGAAAGTTGTAAAACCAGGACAAACCTGCTTCATGGCCTGGTCCTCTGAAAAGGATGGTGGTCCAGGCGTCCAAGGCCGGGGAGGGTCTTTCTGACTTGGGGCCAGCTCAGAGGAGAATCCGTGTGGTCATTGGTGCCCCGTGGGGACCTGTCTTCCAGTGTCGCCCACCCCGGAGCCCCACCTGCCAATCTCGCTGATCCTCTCCGTTGTGACCTCTGCCCTCGTGGCCGCCCTCGTCCTGGCTTTCTCCGGCATCATGATCGGTGAGTGTCCCAGAGCCCCAGCACTTCCAAAGCGGGGCAGGGAAGGCAGACCTGGCAGAACAGAACAGCATCTCAGGCTGTGCCGTGGATGCCGAGGTTTCACTCGAGGTTTCACTGCCCCTGGGTGGGCAGTGATGAGGGCAGCCCACGCCAAGCCAAAACAGAAGGCCCCCTCACTCCACCCCCTGCACATCCCTGGTCCTAGGAGCCATGATTCTGAACCTCAGCCCTGTGCATAGCCTCCTGGTTGCTCAAGGAGGGGGCACTCTTCAGAGTGCTAAAGGTCAGCCCCACCCCAGGCCTCCCTTTCAGCGCTCATCAGACCTGGGCTTCTACTAGTCTGGCTCGCTTCCCGTGTCACGCCTCCAGCCCGCCCTTCCCCACTCCATGCAGAGAATGCAGAGCTGGTTTCTGACTGTTTCCAATTAGGCCAGTGAGCCAGGGAGTGCTGACCTGCAGGTCGCAGAGGGCCCTGCATGGTCCAGCCAGGCTCTTCCTGCTGGAAATGCCCGGGACAGGTGGGCAGGGACCTGAGGGGAAGCAGAAGGAAAGGCTCAGCTCCGGACAGCACTTTCAGGCCAGCCGCTCGAGGGCAGGGAATCTGGGGGGGGGTGGGGACAGGGAGGTGGCAGCTAATGTGATCCCCATGATGCCATCCTGCAAAGGGCAGGATGACGAGAGCTACCTGGCTGCACGCTTACCACGCGATGGGTGACTGACACATTTTAGTTCACCAGACCCTCAAAGAACCCTATGATCACGGTTGGCATATTTCACAGAGGAGGAACTGAGCGCACAGGAGTTGACTCACTTGCCCCGGCCCCGCCCTGTGAATCACCTCCCATGGAGTCTGCCTTATATATAGAATGTTCTCACACATAGTAGTAACAGTGATAGTGGTCACTTGTACTGGGAAAGCTGTTTAGAACTTTCCAAAACCATTTCTTTCCTTTCTTTCCTCCTTTCTTTCTTTCCTCCTTTCTTCCTTCCTTCCTTCCTTCCTTTATTTATTTATTTTCGTGGCACTGCACAGCTTGTGGGATCTTAGTTCCCTGACCAGGGATTGAACCCACACCCCGGCAGCACCATGTCCTAACCACTGGACCGCCAGGGAATTCCCTCCAAAACCATTTTATGTTGGTGAATTCATTTCATTATCACAAACCTAGGGGACGGGGAGTGGGGCTTTAGGAGACAGGGCAGGAGTTATTGTCCCTGCTTACAGAGAAGGAGACTGAGATCCAAAGAGGTCACGTGTCGCTTGTCAGTGTCACAGCTTGTAAGTAACAAAGGCAGAATTAGAACTCAGGCACCAGCTTAGACCCAGTTTAGAGACCTTTCACTCTGTGACGGTCTCCAGCTATGTGGCTTGGCGGTTCTTCAACTGTAGGAAACACAGGTGACCAAGAACCCCAGCTGTACTCTCAAATCCATTGCCATGCTTGCCCCACCCAGCGCCTGGGCAGAGCAGAGCTGCTAAGGCAGGCCCCCTCCTGGAGACATGGGACTCCTCTGACGGCCGACTGCGGATCCAGAACCTAGCAAGAGCCTTGCTGGGACTTCTTTAGACTGAATGGCCGTCTAGGGTCTTTGCTCAACCTTCCCTCACCCTGTCCTTCACATGGGGTCAGACTTTCAACACAGTATGGTGGCTTCCCAGCCTTCCTGGGTTCCCTCCCAATTATCTCTCACAGGCATTTCCCCTAGTAAAATCCTTGCCTGTTTAATCCTGTCTTGGGTCTGCTTCTCAGAGGACCCAAACTAATGTGCCTCTGCCCCTGCATGATACAATAAATGTTTTCCATTCATATGATTTTAAGCTTTACATTTACTTTCATCTTTCAATTAAAGGTATGCTTTCACATCTGTAATCATTTTGTTCGTATGACTAAGTGTGATGGAAAGATTTAGATCCCTGTGGAGGAGCTGGAGATCCAGGAAGGCTTCCTGGAGGAGGTGGCCTGGCTGCCTGGCCCGGGCCACCTTGCGCTGACCTCCATGTGTCTGCAGTGTACCGCCGGAAGCACCAGGAGCTGCAAGCCATGCAGATGGAGCTGCAGAGCCCCGAGTACAAGCTGAGCAAGCTCCGCACCTCCACCATCATGACCGACTACAACCCCAACTACTGTTTTGCCGGCAAAACCTCCTCCATCAGTGACCTGAAGGAGGTGCCCAGAAAAAACATCACACTCATCCGGTGAGTGCCCATCACTGTCCTGGGGGGCAGCGGGGGGTGTGGGGGAGGCAGGGAAGGGAGCGCTCCAGGGGGCCGGATGTCATCCCTGCACCACGAATTCCTCCGGCAGCAAGAAGCCAGTAGAGCCACCCCTCAGGGCCCCCAACCCCCCCAGGGAGAGAAGGTTCAGTGTTCAGGGCCATTGGGGGGGGTGTTTGCTTGTTCAACACCCCATATACACATGGGGTTGGTACAATGAGAGGAGGATTAGATGGGAGGAATGGGGCTCTCCTCAAAATCCGCCCAAGTGCCCCTCCCCAGGCCTTGCTCCCCACTCCTAGCTCCCAGAGCACCCTGTGCACGTGTCTGTCACTCACCAAGCACACTCCAGGGGGTGTCCACCAGCTGTCTGTGCCCCTCACCCCCGGCCCCAGGGAGCACAGGCCTCCCTGGCAGGCTGAGCCTTAGTCCCCTCTAGGTCCCTGGCAAATATTAGAGGCTCAGTAAGTGTTCACAGAAGGAATGTCCAGCCAGTGTCCTGAATCCTGGCTTGGAAACTTTCTTGCCGGGTAAAGCAATGGAGGCCAGGACCGACGAGCAAAGCCAGACTGAGGGCATTACCCTTGAGGGTGTGCGTGACCCCCCTGGCTCCCATGTGCGTCCACTAAATGTGCCCCTGTCTCATCTCGCCTTCTCTTTGAACAGGGGTCTGGGCCACGGCGCGTTTGGGGAGGTGTATGAAGGTCAGGTGTCTGGAATGCCCAGCGACCCGAGCCCCCTGCAAGTGGCTGTGAAGGTAAGAGGCAGCTCCCCTGTGGGCCTGACCTTGGCCAGGGGTCTCTGTAAGTGTGGCTGTCTGCTGAAAGCCTCTGACCTCTGCGGCTCACAGCCTCCTTCTCCTTCCCACCCTCCCTTCTGTGCCCAGACGCTGCCTGAGGTGTGTTCCGAACAGGACGAACTGGATTTCCTCATGGAAGCCCTGATCATCAGGTAACGATACAGGGAGACACCCCACACCACTGCCCCAAGCCTGTAAGGGACACGAGATGTTTCTAACAGGCACATCTTCTAGGGAAACAGGATTGTCCTGCAGCATAGCCCTCCCTCTCCAACAGGAGACTCTGTAAATTCTTACCACGTCTTACCAGAGTGGAACCAGCCCCCAGATGGCTGTCTTAGAAAATGAATCCAATCGATAGCGCTCCACCTTCAATCCGCATCCCTGTGTCACCAGCTGGTTCTTTTCCCCCTTTTCTTAAGAAACAGAGCATGCTGGTTGTTGACAGTAGAAGATACAATCCTCCTCCAGGTATCTCTTCCACCAGGTGCTTCGCCAACCCCAGCTCTCAGCTCTCATGTAAAGGAAATGGGCCCCCAAGTGATGGAAGGTGCCCACCCTGGTCCACCCAGCTGGCCTGACCCTTCAATTGGTGGATCTGGGGCCCCCCACTGGGAGTCTCAGTGGCCGGGGCTCTGACAGCAGATGTTGGACCTTGAGATCTGGCCAGGCTCATGGCCTCCTGGTGCACTGGGGAACCTCAAACATCCTGAAGGCTGGGGCAGCCCGAGGTCTCCCCTTGACAGAAGTGGAACGAGTCCAGAGCAGCATGTGTGGTGCGCTGGGTCCATAGGAGGATAGCAGCAGGCTCAGCCCCTGCTTTAAAAATGACGTATTTTCTGACTGAGCATGTAGTATGTGATTATTGAATAAAACCTGGAAAGTAGGAGAGTAGATGGAAGGAGACCCGAATCACTCCATCTCTGTACTTGGCAGTAACTAAGCAGCATTATATTTGGGTGTACAGTCACCCTGTGTGTCACCTCTGCACACGTGCGCCCACGTGGAGTTTCCTGGCCCCGCTGCCTCACGTGTCCCGATAGGATCACATTAACAGGAAAACCCGAATCTCAGAGCCCCCATGAGGAGTCCACATTGGGATCCGTGGCCCACTTCCTTGTTCTCTTCCACACACGGTCACCTGGCAGGTCTCACGCAGTCCCTCGGGAAAGCAGTTCCTCTTCCGCCTGAGGCCTTCCTCTGAAAACCCAAACCCCAAACGTGAATCCTGGCCAGCAGTCCGCGCCCCAGCCTCAAAGCCCTCCTCTCCCCACCCCCGCCCCACCTGCTCACCCAAGTTCCTCCTCGCCCCCAAGCAAGTTCTTTCAAGCAGACTGAGCTCCCGCCAGACCTGCCCTCTGGTTCTCCCAGCTTCTCAGCAGCCGGATTATCCTCTGCTTAGGCCCAGCCTGGGAGCCCTGCTTCCCACATTTACAGAAAGCATTTACAAAATGTGGCTTCTGAAAGCATAAATCTGCACCCGGCTTTGCCCACTTAAGGTTTTCCGAGACTCAGCTCAGTTAAGCTCGGTTATCCCCCTCTGCTCTGCAGCAAGTTCAACCACCAGAACATCGTGCGCTGCATCGGGGTGAGTCTGCAAGCCCTGCCCCGATTTATCCTGCTGGAGCTCATGGCGGGAGGAGACCTCAAGTCCTTCCTCCGAGAGACGCGCCCTCGCCCGGTGAGTGAGAACCAGCCTTTCCCAGTAGCTGTGCCGGGGGACGGAGCAGGGGGAGGAAGGAGCCAGGGTGGGCAGCCTGGGAAGCAGCATACTCAGTGGGACCGAGGGAGTCAGCCCATGGGCTCGGATCTGGGGGAAAGGCGGGAGGGAGGGGACAGAAGGTGGCTGAAGGCTGAGCCCAGCCCCAGGGAGCTTGTGTAAGGCTTGTGCAACAGCTTCTCCAGGCTGTATCTATTTTTATGGCCTGCTGATTGTGGAAAACCAAAACTAGGGACAAGCACAGTGGGGGGACTTTCATGCCGGCTGTGTCACTCACTCAACCAACTGACTTGGGGCAGGTCACTCTGCATCCACCCGTTCTGAACCCCACTGTCCGCATCTCTCAAATGTGGACATCCTGACCTTGTAGTTTTCCTATCAAAGTAGAGTGCTGGGGTATTTAGGAAGGTGCTGCATACATGTTATGGTTAAAGGGCTAGAGCTTGGGGGAGTGAAGAAACCTAAGTGACCCACCCACGCCCAGCCCTGCTTGGCCATTAGACAACCTGCTTAGGGCAGCCAACCCCCACTAACCTCAGCATCTGCAACGTGAACTCCGCGGGCTAGGCTAGAACATCTCGGACAGAGATCATTTATAAAATACAGCACACTGGGGGAGCCCGGAGTCCAGCTGTTCACTCCTGTCACTGCCGGGGTCTTCAAGAGGCCTGGACCCTGGAAACTGGAGCAGAGCAGACCCCTGAGTTAGGACCTGACTTCCTCTGGTTGCCACTGGACTATGAGAACCACGGGGAAGACTTGTACCCTCCCCACCCCCAGGACAGCAGAGAAAGACCGACAACCGCTCTGCCACAGCAAGACCAGGACGGAACGCTCTCCTCACGAGGACCCCAGGTGGTTGCGGAAACCTCGGAAGGTCACGCCTACTCCAGTCCACGCCTTCGCTCAGGCTCAGTTGAGAAACCGCCTCCTTAGGAGCCTCCACACCGTCCCCGCAAGCCTCTGGGTGACCTCTCTCGGCATCTAAGAGGAATCCGCTCTAACGCCTCGAGAAGATGAGTGTGTGTGCACCTGAGCACACCTGGCAGGAGGAAGGGGCTGGGGGAGGGGCAGAGAGGACTAAGCCTACCTCACGGTAATCCTCATCTGCATTGTCACAACCACCCTGTGAAGGAGACGGTACAGATCTCACCCCGTTCTGGAGGCGGGAAAACAGTGGCTCAGGGCGGTCATGTGACTTGCCGAGGTGCACAGGAAGTGAAAGAGCTGGAGCTAGAGCTCAGGTCTGGTGGATCCTAATTCCATGCTCTCTCCAGCCTGCTGTGCTGTTTATCCAGATGGTCCTCTTCGAGAAGCCCTGAGTGCCAAGGTGAGGGTGGGTTGTTCAGAGCAAATGCCGCCAGCTATGCCGGCATCTCTGCCAGGTCTGGGCACCAGCCTTGGCTTTCCCACCAGCACCCAGCAAGGCCGAGCGGTGCTGGGAAGCAGTGCCTCTGGCAGACGTCACACGGAACCCTTGGTATCACACTTTGGGCAGAGGCCTAGCTCTGGCTTTCCCACTGGAGATTCCTGGGGCTTGAGGACAAGAAAGTATTGTGACCTCCTTGTAAAGGGAATCTGGGAACCCTTCACTTGGCAAGTCCGAGGACTTGCGGGCAAAGGTATCTCTCTCCCTTGATGATGAAAGAGGATTTGGATGTTGTCTCAAAGAACGAAGCACCAGCAAGGAAAAGCAGGTCACGGATCTCTCCCACCACCTCCAGCCCCAGAGCCGCCCCCAGGAGGCTCAGAGCAGGAGCCTGCTGCCGAGTTCCGACCTCTAGCTGCAGCTACCGCCCGAGGGATGCCCACAGCCAGCAGAAGGTCGACTCCGCTTGGGAGAGCCTCTTCTAAGGGTCGGGATCCCCCCGACCAAATCTGCCCGCTAACCCTTGACCCTGCTCTTCTGTGTGGCTCTCCCTGCCAGCCGTGCCCCTTGGTAGCACCCCAGTCCTCCTCCTTACCCCTCTACACACCCACTCGTCTCAGGTGAGCTGGTCGTTCCTGAGGTACTGCCCACGACGGGTGATTTAAAACGTCGGATCACAGCCTCCAGAGTGACCCCGTGCAAATGTGTTTGTAGCAGCAACTTCCGGCCGTGGGTGGAAGGGGTGGGGAGGTGGGGAGGAGGTTGCTAGGTGTCCTGCATGATTCTCAGAACCACAAAATCCAGCTTAGTGGAGTGGGGGTCAGGTTGACTGTGAGAAAGGAGCGCGATTTAGAAGTGGACCGAGGGGGCTAATATCAGCAAATCCTACACATGATGAAGAAGGGAGGGGCTGGCTGATGGACATCAGGGCCGGAGAGATACACGCCCTGAGGAGAGCGTGGGCAGAGTCGTGCCTCCAGCCTGTGGAGCTCACTGGATTCAAAGGCCTGAAGTCCACCTGATTCATTTGTTTGAAGTCCTTGAGTCTCCGGGCTTACCTGATGATGACCTGATGTGTGCAGGCACCCGGCTGGGCACTCAGAGTCACACGAGCACTCTGTACTCACTTCCTGCCATCCCCGGGGCTCAGTGGCTCCATGGACCATCAGCATAGAAGGACATGAAGTAATGATGGATATACAGACTCAGAAGACAGAATGGGTACCTGGGCCAACCATGTCTGTCATGGAAATGAAATTCATGGGTACAGAGGAAAACATCGTTTGGTCCCAGGACCCCACCTCCTCAAGAAGGAAGGACACTTTTAATGTCAAAACAACTTTGCAGATGCTCTCTTTATTGAACAAATTTTTATTGAGGGTTTAATATATGCCAGATGTAGGCTAGTAGCTGTCTTTTAATATCAGTTGATTCAATCAATAATGACAAAGACCATTAAGGAGTCAGTAATCTCTTTATTCAAGGTGGCGGTCATTGACCGCTATAGTGTCTATAGATGTTTGGAACATGGTAATCCTGTAGGTAATGGCTCTAGAGAAGAGGCTCAGTACAAGACGGCTTCTTGGATGTCAGAGGTGAACAGCAGCACAGAGGTGAGAACCTCTGGTTGCAACTAATGCTTAGGTTTTCATCTTTGGCTTCAACTTTGCCAAATACGAATGCTGCCTCCAAAGTGCGTGGAGGGGTATTTTCTCGGCCATGTCAGGAGCCAGGAATATGAGGGCCCAGCACCATTCGCATCTCATCACTTTTCAAAATGGATTTTTGCCACGTTTAATATTTTGTGTCCCCTGTCTGCATTCTTTGCTTCTTCCTTTCATCTTTCCCTCTTACCCTCATATGTGTCAATTTTAAAATATACCCCTAGTCTGTTTTTCACTTGGTGAAACAGTTCCTCCCCCATGTCCTGTGACCCTTCATCTCTAAATGCAGAAGCTACTTAAGGAAGGAACAGGTATCAATATTATTCTGTCTTTTATTAGTATATACATTATCCTTTGGAAATAGCCCCTCAGAAACTGCGAGCAAAGAAATTATTCCACTTCAGTGGGGCCTCTTTTCTCCCGTGTAAAAGTAGGATATTGGTCAAAACAGTGTCCCTGAAGGGAACTCCGGTACCCTGAGGTGCTACACCCTCACACACACGCTCAGAAGAATTCCTCGGTCAAGCAAATCTCAGAGCCACGCAGACTCCTCTCCTACCGATTCTCAACACACCTTAGCGTTTAGCAAAGACTCTGATCATTTCTGTGATAAAGAAGCCTATTTAACCCAGGAATTCCCATGCCTGTTTGATTGAATTCCATCCCACAGCCTGCTTTGGGAAATACTGCACAAAATCCTCTCTGAGTACTGGGCAGGCTACACCCATAACCATGGCTGCCCGAGTTGCCAAAGGAAGTGCCGCATTCAGTGGCAAATAGGGGGCAGAAACCCTGGTTCCAAGGCCTTCTTTGCCCAGGAAGGATAGAAATGACACTGAGCACACTGGCTGCACTCTGCACTGCTAGTTTTAAGTATCGGTTTTGCCACAGCATCCACACCTCCGCCACCGCGCGCGCGCACACACACACACACACACACACACACACACACACACACACACACACACACACACACACACACACACACACACACACCATGGGTTACCGTCTGTCTGCTCTGTTCAGACTGATTAGCGGCGCGGTTAATTTGCTCTGAGCAGCCAAAGACAGGGAGCCCAGATAATCCCGGCCCGTGGGTTAATGCATGGGAAGATTTAGTCCCTGCAGCACACCAGACTCATGGAGCATTTGAGACGTCAGTGGTCCTTGCATCCTGAGTGATGGGGGCTAAGACACAAAGAGACCCGGGGGGAGCTGGGACTGGATCCTCTTTGGCAGGAACAGAAAGCAATTTGAAAGAAAGAGAGAGAAAAGATTGTTCTAATACTATAGCAAAATGGATGCATATTCCCCTTGGAAATATATTACTTTCCTTTTCCCCAGGAGAAGGGGACTGTCTCTCACAGTGCCCAGTACTTCTCAGCCTGACAAGGTCCCGGGAGAAGCCCAACACAAGAGCCATTTCCCGAGACCCCACAGCACCCCCAGGAGCAGCCCCCTGCATAACTGCAGAGCCCTCTATGAAGCGCTCACTCTGTGCCTCTGACTGTAGGTGCTCTTAACCATCCAGGGAGGCCAAGAGTGTCATGCTGATTTCACAGACCAGGACACGGTGGCTTGGACAGAGGCAAAGTGGTCAGCCCCAGCTCACACAGCCAATAAGGGACGAGCAGGATGAAGCCCAGCTCAGCTCAACCGAGCACCGGAATGTGCCCTCACGGCATCTGTGTGCTGCATCCGTATTCACTTGGGTACCATGCGCTGCGCCCATGGCTACTCCGGCCCTTCTCGGACACGCTCTCCCGAGAAACTCCATTTTAACTCCTAGAATCCTACTTCCCCCAACCCAGATCCTTAAAGCCCAGTTCAGGGCAGTTTCGGCTCCACCCTGTTGACTGTGTGACCTGAGCCTCTCTGAGCCCTCAGCCCTCGCATCTTTAATACAGAAGTAACCTCTCTTCCCTACCGACCACACGGGATGTTGCATCAAAGGAGATCATGTCCTGGGACTTGCTCTGTTGCATGTAAGGCACTGCCCAGTGGTCCATGGGCAGAGACTATGCCCCTCCCTGAGTCTTCCCTCCCCAGAACTGAAGCATATGCCCTAGACAAACGCCTCTCTGCCTCCTTCAGTCCCGTGCTGTCTCTCCAAGGAGTCCCAGGGAGGTCCTGGTCTGTGGCCGGCATCTGGGTAAACCCTAGTTCCGCTTTAATCAACCAAAGAACCCCCTTGTTCACTGAACCACGGCAGCGAGCTAAGGGTCGTATTGGAGACCACGGAAGTGGACGTTGAAGGCCCTGCCTCGGGTACCTCGAAGTTTCCTTGGGGACATGGTAAGATAGGCACAGAAGAGCGCAGTGAATGTGACACTGCATGACGACGTGTTGCTGCAGACTTGGGGTTTAGGAATTTAAAAGACACCAAGGAGGGCATAGCCCTCAGAAAAGACTTCCCGGGGCTCCACCAGGCTGCGGGGAGGCAACGGCGGGGTGCATCTCGGGGGCAGCGGGGGTGAGGGGGCGGCAGCAGCTTTTGCACAAAAGAGAATCATGCAGAAAGGCCGGAGATGGCTCTTCAGCTGCCCATCATTTTCTGGAAGCTTTCCTTTTTCAATCCACTTCAGGTCTAGGTCTTCAGGAAGAAAATTAATTTTTTAAAAAATATTTTTAAGCATTTAACTAGAGCATTTCTAAAACAATATTAGCCCCCTTTATTTCCCCACAGGCCTGTTTGTATGTTTGGGGGATCCAAATGTTTATGAAGATTGAGGTGGAAGAATGGGCAGAAAACGTGCAAAGGGGCAGGACGTCTGCCAGTCCCGGTTCCTGTGGTTTAGGGCTCCAGCCCCGCTCATCTGGGAGCTGCGACCCTGTAAATGTTGCGCCCACCTGCAGAGATGGAGTCTTTGGTCTGGGCTGAGGCCCAAGCATCTGCATTTTTTAAGCCGCCAGGTGATTTCGAATGTGCAGCCAGGGCTGAGACCCTGGGGGTGGCGCACCTGTGTGGCCTCCTAGCAAGCATGGGAAGTGTTTCAGACCTTCTCTCCCCCAAGAACTTCTCATCATCTGGTCACTTCTGTCTGCCACAGAATCAGCCCTCCTCCCTGGCCATGCTGGACCTCCTGCACGTGGCTCGGGACATCGCCTGTGGCTGCCAGTATCTAGAGGAAAATCACTTCATCCACCGGTGAGTCTAAGTGGCCTTGCTCTACCCCCACCTTCTGTATGCTTCCCTACATGTCTCAGGGGCCCAGCTCGTGCCTTCAGAGCAGAACAATAGGTCTCTCTCCAAAGCTGTTTGGATGGCTCAGCTTTGTCTTTAAGATGGTTATCACTCTACCAGGGCTTCATCTGGCCCATAGGTAAAGTGGGATCATAAGACATCCATGCCAGCGCTGGAGACCCAGATGAGCTATACCTGACCCCCTGCAGGGACTCCTGCCTGTGTCAAGTCCTAGATCATGTGAACGTTTCCATATCTAGAAAACTGGGCTCCTTAAGGGAAGTTTAAGGAGTTTGTATTTTCACATATCTGACTATGAGTAACTCGAAGGCAAGGACCCTGTTTTATTCATCTTCATATCACTGGCACATGGTGGGGCACAATAAATATTTATTGGATAAATTATTTTTTTCTAAAATACTCTGAAATGAAAAATAACGATTATTTTCTCCACCTCTGTACTTCATTTCCTCTACTCTTCTACTCTACTCCTTGTGTTTAAATGGTGTTTTCATTGGTACATCAAGTCCATGTGTAATGCTATAGACATGAGAGATGACACATACTTCTTTCCATGTGGCCATTCATGGCTTTCTCAGCAGACAGCTTGATTCTGAAACCTGAAAAGTCAAATAGATTGTTAGGCTCTTTGCAAAGCTCTTCCTAACCATTTGCTTCTAATTTAGTAAATAACAACCTGGTGAACTAATAAACATTCATTAACCCATCCAAGAGTATAAGACATTTTCCTAATAATTAGAATATGTAATACAACGTAGAAAATGAGAGAATATGTATGAGTTTAGAAATAGAAAAGCGTGTAGGTAGATAACAAGCTATGCTTCCTTCCCTAATAAAAATGGGGAAGTTGAAGGTCAAGAAATACACTGGCCTAGCTTCCCAGAACCATTCCTGAAACAAGGCGAGACGCTCACATCAGCTCATCCTTTGACTGTCACTTCACCACTTTGATCTTCAGATCTTCCTGTTGATTTTCAGCCTTTCCAACTTGCAGATCATTGTGCTTGATAGAAATAACAGAAGTAAAAGAGAAGCCAGGCTCCGTTCTTTCTGTTCTCCTCCAGCCCTGCCATTGTTATTCTTGCCCTTTTTAATGTGTACACAGCTTTCCATAAATCTCAGCTCTGGGCTTTATTGTTGTTCAGACATGACAAGGTTGTACTCTTTTTGGAATTAGTCCTTGGCTAGAGCTATCTTGCCATCTTTTGTCCACATCCTCTAAATCTGGGCTCATCTGAGAGCAACATGTGCTGTCCCCGTGGTGACTTCAGATCTCTCCCTTCACTTCTCCCTGAGGTCGTTTCTGCCTTTAAAAAAAAAAAAAAAAAGATTTATTTATTATTTTATTTATTTTTGGCTGCTTCGGGTCTTAGTTGCGGCACGTGGGATCCTCGTTGAGGCATGCGGGCTCTTCGTTCCTGCGCACGGGCTTCTCTCTAGTTGTGGCGTGCAGGTTTTTTCTCTCTCTAGTTGTGTCGCACGGGTTCCAGAGCACGTGGGCTCTGTAGTTTGTGGCATGCAGGTTCTCTAGTTGAGGCATGCGAGCTCAGTAGTTGTGGTGCATGGGTTCAATTGCCCCGTGGCATGTGGGATCTTAGTTCCCTGACCAGGGATCAAACCTGCATCCCCTGCATTGGAAGGTGGATTCTTTACCACTGGACCACCAGGGAAGTCCCCATTTCTACCTTTTTATCTCCACTCCCACATTAGTCACCAAGCATCCAGATTCTCTGACTGAGGGATCATATCCATCTTTCCTCTGACGTTTTGAAATCTGCTTTCCTAGAGGCATGACAACATGTTGACTATATCCAGTGCTGTTATTACAGATAATAAGATAACAGGATCATATTCTCTTAAGATTCTTATGGCTTTCATATCTGTAAATAGTTACTGAAGGTAGTAACAGTTTGTTGCTCCTTTTATCTTTTTTGAGAAATGAAATTGTCAAAGATTGAATCAATAATGTATCAGATGATCGCTTTATAAGCAAAGGGTGACTATTAGCAGAAATTGTCCATCTCGATCAAAGCTGTCTTCTGAGGTAATTGGTTTGAAGAAAACATCTTTTACATCTTCTAACTGGCTTGAGGTCTGTGGCACACTCCCCCAATAGGTTTACCTTAATTCTCTTTCCCCCACCCAGTGTCTGCCTTAAGATTCGCAGACTCCCATGCAACCACACCTGCTACTAGATCCACATGCTTCCATTTTTCTATTAGATCTCTTTCCTTTGTACATGCTTTATTGCCATTTCAATAAATATGTGTCATTCTACCAATTCTTGGTGTGTTCTATGATGTTACATTTACTTTCCTGCCATTAGATTCAAGATCAATTTTTTAAGCAACCATTCCCTGCACATCAATGGAAAGACCTTTCTGGATCCATAAATATTGTTCCTGGTCTATTTCACTATATTTCTCTTGAGAAGCAGTGGCTATATCTCTTACTATTTTTTTCTTCTTTTTGATGTCATATATGTTATGCTTTTATGGTTGCCTTAGGGCATTTTATGCACCGTTGCTCCTCGAAATTCAACTTAAACCTTCCGGATCAGGGCATTGGCATTAATGACATCCATCTCCCACCCTGACCCATTGTTCTGATCTCCTAAGCCATGAGGCCCTATCCAGACCCTATTTTTAATACTATCCAGTTGTTTATTCTCCATGTCCTTCTTTCTCAGCCAAAGGTCAGAACCTTCATGAAACCAACTGAAAATGTGAAAACACCACCCCCCAAGGAGTACTTCTTTTTTTTTCCCCCGTCCAGGACTTTAATGTTATTAGAAACCCATTCCAGACTTCTTCTGGCTGCATCCTTAATCCCCACATGCATGTCAAGAATGGGTTAGCGGGGCTTCCCTGGTGGTGCAGTGGTTGAGAGTCCGCCTGCCGATGCAGGGGACACGGGTTTGTGCCCCGGTCCGGGAAGATCCCACATGCTGTGAAGCTGCTGGGCCCGTGAGTCATGGCTGCTGAGCCTGCACGTCTGGAGCCTGTTCTCTGCAACGGGAGAGGCCACAACAGTGAGAGGTCCACGTACCGTTAAAAAAAAAAAAAAAAAAAAAAGAATGGGTTAGCAGTCAGTGAGTAGCAGTTGATGAATCTTGGAAAGCTTCTGATCGAGGCTTACAGGTGTGCTATGGGAGAATAGGCCATCTGGAGAATAACAACTAAGAAGACAAGGTAACTTTCTAACTCGAAAGAAGCGATTCTTTGGCCACATAGCTATGATGCATACAGCTTAGCAAAGGCTTTAGATAAAATTACAGATGTAAAAACCATAATGGCTTATTAAAAAATAAAACTAGAAGTATTTGGGAATACTTTGACCTACTTGAATCTGGTCATGGAAATTATGCTGTTCCAGGATACTCCTTCATCCAACCGGCAAAAACCAACCAGCAATCTGTACAGAACAATAGCCTACAGCCAAAAGCATTTCTTACGTCCCTCTGTTATCTTCTCTTAGCTTAAGTGTTTTTGATAAAATAAGGATAATGATAGCACCTTGTGTCTTACAGAGTTGTGAGAATTAGATATGAAGCACATAGAACAATGCTTAAGTACACAGTAAAAGGCCAATCACTTTTCTAGTTCCTATTATAGTTATTTTCATTATTATTATCCCATTAAACATTTCAATCATCTCCCCAAATCCTTTTCCATTTCCCTCTTAGTTCTTTTTTTTTTTTTTTAACATCTTTATTGGGGTATAATTGCTTTACAATGGTGTGTTAGTTTCTGCTTTATAACAAAGTGAATCGGTCATACATAAACATATGTTCCCATATGTCTTCCCTCTTGCGTCTCCCTCCCTCCCACCCTCCCTATCCCACCCCTCCAGGCTGTCACAAAGCACCGAGCCAATATCCCTGTGCCATGCGGCTGCTTCCCACTAGCTATCTACCTTACTACGTTTGTTAGTGTGTATGTGCCCATGACTCTCTCTCGCCCTGTCACAGCTCACCCTTCCCCCTCCCCATAACCTCAAGTCCGTTCTCTAGGAGGTCTGCGTCTTTATTCCTGCTTTACCCCTAGGTTCTTCATGACATTTTTTTTCTTAAATTCCACATATATGTGTTAGCATACGGTATTTGTCTTTTTCTTTCTGACTTACTTCACTCTGTATGACAGACTCTAGGTCTATCCACCTCATTACAAATAGCTCAATTTCGTTTCTTTTTATGGCTGAGTAATATTCCATTGTATATATGTGCCACATCTTCTTTATCCATTCATCCGATGATGGGCACTTAGGTTGTTTCCATCTCCAGGCTATTGTAAATAGAGCTGCAATGAACATTTTGGTACATGACTCTTTTTGAATTTTGGTTTTCTCAGGGTATATGCCCAGTAGTGGGATTGCTGGGTCATATGGTAGTTCTATTTGTAGTTTTTTAAGGAACCTCCATACTGTTCTCCATAGTGGCTGTACCAATTCACATTCCCACCAGCAGTGCAAGAGTGTTCCCTTTTCTCCACACCCTCTCCAGCATTTATTGTTTCTAGATTTTTTGATGATGGCCATTCTGACTGGTGTGAGATGATATCTCATTGTAGTTTTGATTTGCATTTCTCTAATGATTAATGATGTTGAGCATTCTTTCATGTGTTTGTTAGCAATCTGTATATCTTCTTTGGAGAAATGTCTATTTAGGTCTTCTGCCCATTTTTGGATTGGGTTGTTTGTTTTCTTGTTATTGAGCTGCATGAGCTGCTTGTAAATTTTGGAGATTAATCCTTTGTCGGTTGCTTCATTTGCAAATATTTTCTCCCATTCTGAGGGTTGTCTTTTGGTCTTGTTTATGGTTTCCTTTGCTGTGCAAAAGCTTTTAAGTTTCATTAGGTCCCATTTGTTTATTTTTGTTTTTATTTCCATTACTCTAGGAGGTGGGTCAGAAAGGATCTTGCTGTGATTTATGTCATAGAGTGTTCTGCCTATGTTTTCCTCTAAGAGTTTGATAGTTTCTGGCCTTACATTTAGGTCTTTAATCCATTTTGAGCTTATTTTTGTGTATGGTGTTAGGGAGTGATCTAATCTCATACTTTTACATGTACCTGTCCATTTTTCCCAGCACCACTTATTGAAGAGGCTGTCCTTTCTCCACTGTACATTACTGCCACCTTTATCAAAGATAAGGTGTCCATATGTACATGGGTTTAACTCTGGGCTTTCTATCCTGTTCCATTGATCTATCTTTCTGTTTTTGTGCCAGTACCATACCGTCTTGATAACTGTAGCTTTGTAGTATAGTCTGAAGTCAGGGAGCCTGATTCCTCCAGTTCCTTCTTTCGTTCTCAAGATTGCTTTGGCTATTCGGGGTCTTTTGTGTTTCCATACAAATTGCAAAATTTTTTGTTCTAGTTCTGTGAAAAATGCCAGTGGTAGTTTGATAGGGATTGCATTGAATCTATAGATTGCTTTGGGTAGTAGAGTCATTTTCACAATGTTGATTCTTCCTATCCAAGAACATGGTATATCTCTCCATCTATTTGTATCATCTTTAATTTCTTTCATCAGTGTCTTATAATTTTCTGCATACAGGTCTTTTGTCTCCTTAGGTAGGTTTATTCCTAGATATTTTATTCTTTTTGTTGCAATGGTAAATGGGAGTGTTTTCTTGATTTCACTTTCAGATTTTTCATCATTAGTATATAGGAATGCCAGAGATTTCTGTGCATTAATTTTGTATCCTGCCACTTTACCAAATTCATTGATTAGCTCTAGTAGTTTTCTGGTAGCATCTTTAGGGTTCTCTATGTATAGGATCATGTCATCTGCAAACAGTGACAGCTTTACTTCTTCTTTTCCGATTTGTATTCCTTTTATTTCCTTTTCTTTTCTGATTGCTGTGGCTAAAACTTCCAAAACTATGTTGAATAAGAGTGGTGAGAGTGGGCAACCATGTCTTGTTCCTGATCTTAGTGGAAATGCTTTCAGTTTTTCACCATTGAGGATGATGTTTGCTGTGGGCTTGTCATATATGGCCTTTATTATGTTGAGGAAATTTCCCTCTATGCCTACTTTCTGCAGGGTTTTTATCATAAATGGGTGTTGAATTTTGTCAAAAGCTTTCTCTGCATCTATTGAGATGATCATATGCTTTTTCTCCTTCAATTTGTTAATATGGTTTATCACATTGATAGATTTGCATATATTGAAGAATCCTTGCATTCCTGGAATAAACCCCACTTGATCATGGTGTATGATCCTTTTAACGTGCTGTTGGATTCTGTTTGCTAGTATTTTGTTGAGGATTTTTGCATCTATGTTCATCAGTGATATTGGCCTGTAGTTTTCTTTCTTTGTGACATCCTTGTCTGGTTTTGGTATCAAGGTGATGGTGGCCTCGTAGAAGGAGTTTGGGAGTGTTCCTCCCTCTGCTATATTTTGGAAGAGTTTGAGAAGGATAGGTGTTAGCTCTTCTCTAAATGTTTGATAGAATTCGCCTGTGAAGCCATCTGGTCCTGGGCTTTTCTTTGTTGGAAGATTTTTAATCACAGTTTCAATTTCAGTGCTTGTGATTGGTCTGTTCATATTTTCTATTTCTTCCTGATTCAGTCTTGGCAGGTTGTGCATTTCTAAGAATTTGTCCATTTCTTCCAGATTGTCCATTTTATTGGCATAGAGTTGCTTGTAGTAATCTCTCATGATCTCTTTTATTTCTGCAGTGTCAGTTGTTACCTCTCCTTTTTCATTTCTAATTCTATTGATTTGAGTCTTCTCCCTTTTTTTCTTGATGAGTCTGGCTAGTGGTTTATCTATTTTGTTTATCTTCTCAAAGAACCAGCTTTTAGTTTTATTGATCTTTGCTATTGTTTCCTTCATTTCTTTTTCATTTATTTCTGATCTGATTTTTATGATTTCTTTCCTTCTGCTAGCTTTGGGGTTTTTTTGTTCTTCTTTCTCTAATTGCTTGAGGTGCAAGGTTAGGTTGTTTATTCGAGATGTTTCCTGCTTCTTAAGGTGGGCTTGTATTGCTATAAACTTCCCCCTTAGAACTGCTTTTGCTGCATCCCACAGGTTTTGGGTCGTTGTGTCTCCATTGTCATTTGTTTCTAGGTATTTTTTGATTTCCTCTTTGATTTCTTCAGTGATCACTTCATTATTAAGTAGTGTATTGTTTAGCCTCCATGTGTTTGTATTTTTTACAGATCTTTTCCTGTAATTGATATCTAGTCTCATGGCGTTGTGGTCAGAAAAGATACTTGATACAATTTCAATTTTCTTAAATTTACCAAGGCTTGATTTGTGACCTAAGATATGATCTATCCTGGAGAATGTTCCATAAGCACTTGAGAAAAATGTGTATTCTGTTGTTTTTGGATGGAGTGTCCTATAAATATCAATTAAGTCCATCTTGTTTAATGTATCATTTAAAGCTTGTGTTTCCTTATTTATTTTCATTTTGGATGATCTGTCCATGGGTGAAAGTGGGGTATTTAAGTCCCCTACTATGAATGTGTTACTGTCGATTTCTCCTTTTATGGCTGTTAGTATTTGCCTTATGTATTGAGGTGCTCCTATGTTGGGTGCATAAATATTTACAATTGTTATATCTTCTTCTTGGATCGATCCCTTGATCATTATGTAGTGTCCTTCTTTGTCTCTTTTAATAGTCCTTATTTTAAAGTCTATTTTGTCTGATATGAGAATTGCTACTCCAGCTTTCTTTTGGTTTCCATTTGCATGGAATATCTTTTTCCATCCCCTTACTTTCAGTCTGTATGTGTCTCTAGGTCTGAAGTGGGTCTCTTGTAGACAGCATATATAAGGGTCTTGTTTTTGTATCCATTCAGCTAATCTGTGTCTTTTGGTGGGAGCATTTAGTCCATTTACATTTAAGGTAATTATCGATATGTATGTTCCTATTCCCATTTTCTAAATTGTTTTGGGTTCGTTATTATAGGTCTTTTCCTTCTCTTGTGTTTCTTGCCTAGAGAAGATCCTTTAGCATTTGTTGTAAAGCTGGTTTGGTGGTGCTGAACTCTCTCAGCTTTTGCTTGTCTGTAAAGGTTTTAATTTCTCCATCAAATCTGAATGAGATCCTTGCTGGGTAGAGTAGTCTTGGCTGCAGGTTTTTCTCCTTCATCACTTTCAGTATGTCCTGCCAGTCCCTTCTGGCTTGTAGGGTTTCTGCTGAGAGATCAGCTGTTAACCTTATGGGGATTCCCTTGTGTGTTATTTGTTGTTTTTCCCTTGCTGCTTTTAATATGTTTTCTTTGTATTTAATTTTTGACAGTTTGATTAATATGTGTCTTGGCGTATTTCTCCTTGTATTTATCCTGTATGGGACTCTCTGTGCTTCCTGGACTTGATTAACTATTTCCTTTCCCATATTAGGGAAGTTTTCAACTATAATCTCTTCAAATATTTTCTCAGTCCCTTTCTTTTTCTCTTCTTCTTCTGGAACCCCTATAATTCGAATGTTGGTGTGTTTAATGTTGTCCCAGAGGTCTCTGAGACTGTCCTCAGTTCTTTTCATTCTTTTTTCTTTATTCTGCTCTGCAGTAGTTATTTCCACTATTTTATCTTCCAGGTCACTTATCCTTTCTTCTGCCTCAGTTATTCTGCTATTGATCCCATCTAGAGTACTTTTAATTTCATTTATTGTGTTGTTCATCGTTGCTTGTTTCATCTTTAGTTCTTCTAGGTCCTTGTTAGCTGATTCTTGCATTTTGTCCATTCTATCTCCAAGATTTTGGATCAACCTTACTATCATTATTCTGAATTCTTTTTCAGGTAGACTGCCTATTTCCTCTTCATTTGTTAGGTCTGGTGCATTTTTATCTTGCTCCTTTATCTGCTATGTGTTTTTCTGTCTTCTCATTTTGCTTATCTTACTGTGTTTGGGGTCTCCTTTTTGCAGGCTGCAGGTTCGTAGTTCCTCCTGTTGCTTATCTTACTGTGTTTGGGGTCTCCTTTTTGCAGGCTGCAGGTTCGTAGTTTCTCCTGTTTTTGATGTCTGTCTCCAGTGGCTAAGGTTGGTTCAGTGGGTTGTGTAGGCTTCCTGGTGGAGGGGACTAGTGCCTGTGTTGTGGTGGATGAGGCTGGATCTTGTCTCTCTAGTGGGCAGGTTCACGTCTGGTGGTGTGTTTTGGGGTGTCTGTGGCCTTATTATGATTTTAGGCAGCCTCTCTGCTAATGGGTGGGGCTGTGTTCCTGTTTTGCTAGTTGTTTGGCATAGGTTTTCCAGCACTGTGGCTTGCTGGTCATTGAGTGAAGCTGGGTGCTGGTGTTAAGATGGAGGTCTCTGGGAGATTTTCGCCGTTTGATATTATGTGGAGCTGGGAGGTCTCTTGTTGACCAGTGTCCTGAAGTTGGCTCTCCTACCTCAGAGGCAGAGCCCTGCCTCCTGGCTGGAGCACCAAGAGCTTTTCATCCACACGGCTCAGGATAAAAGGGAGAAAAAGTAGAGGGAATTAGTAGAAGTATGAGGAAAGAAAGAAGGAAAGGAGGGTAGGAAGGAAGGAAGAAAGAAAGAAAGAAGCAAAGAAGGCAAGAAGGAAAGAAAGGAGGGAGGGAGGGAGGAAGGAAGGAAGGAGGGAAAGAAGGAAAAAAGACAGAAAGAAAGAAGATACAGTAAAAATAAAATAAAGTATAATAAAGTTATTGAATTAAAAAATTCTTATTTAGAAAAAAAGAAGGGACGGATAGAACCTTAGGACAAATGTTGTAAGCAAAGCTATACAGACAAAATCTTACACAGAAGCATACACATACACCCTCACTAAAAGAGGTAAATGGGGAAAAATCATAAATCTTGCTGTCAGAGACCACCTCCTCAATTTGGGATGATTCGTTGTCTAAAGGAGGGAAGGAAGGAAGGAAAGAAAGAAAGAACGAAAGAAAGAACGAAGGTAAAGTATAATAACGTTATTAAAATTAATTATTAAGAAAAAAAATTTTAAAAAAAAACATGGACGGATAGAACCCTAGGACAAATGGTGGAAGCAAGACTATACAGACAAGATCTCACACAGAAGCATACACATACACATTCACAAAAAGAGGAAAAGGGAAAAAATCATAGATCTCGCTCCTAAAGTCCACTTCCTTAATTTGGGATGATTGGTTGTCTATTCAGGTATTCCACAGATGCAGGGTATATCGAGTTGATTGTGGAGCTTTAATCCGCTGCTCCTGAGGCTGCTGGGAGAGATTTCCCTTTCTCCTCTTTGTTCTCACAGCTCCCAGGGCTCAGCTTTGGATTTGGCCCTGCCACTGCGTGTAGGTCGCTGGAGGGCGTCTGTTTTTTGCTCAGACAGGATGGGGTTAAAAGAGCCGCTGATTCGGGGGCTCTGGCGCACTCAGGCCGGCGGGGAGGGAGGGGCACGGAGTGCGGGGCCGGCCTGCGGTGGCAAAGGCCGGCGTGACTTTGCACCAGCTTGAGGCGCGCTGTGCGTTCTCCCAGGGAAGTTGTCCCTGGATCCCGGGAACCTGGCAGTGGCGGGCTGCACAGGCTCCGCGGAAGAGGGGTGTGGAGAGTGACCTGTGCTCGCACACAGGCTTCTTGGTGGCAGCAGCAGCAGCCTTAACGTCTCCCGCCCGCCTCTGGGGTCCGCGCTTTCAGCCGCGGCTCGCGCCCGTCTCTGGGGTCCGCGCGAGCCGCGGCTCGCGCCCTCTCTGGAGTTCCTTTAAGCAGCGCTCTTAAACCCCTCTCCTCACGCCCCAGGAAACAAAGAGGGAAGGAAAAGTCTCCTGCCTCTTCAGCAGGTGCAGACTTTTCCCCGGACTCCCTCCCGGCTAGCTGTGGTGCACTGACCCCTTCAGGCTATGTTCAAGCCGCCAACCCCAGTCCTCTCCCTGCGCTCCGTCCCAAACCGAAACCCGAGCCTCAGAGCCTCAGCTCGCAGCCCCGCCCGCCCCGGCGGGTGAGCAGACAAGCCTCTCAGGCTGGTGAGTGCCGGTCGGCACCGATCCTCTGTGCGGGAATCTCCCCGCTTTGCCCTCCGCACCCGTTGCTGTGCTCTCCTCCGCGGCTTCGAAGCTCCCCCCTCCGCCTCCCGCAGTCTCCGCCCGCGAAGGGGCTTCCTAGTGTGTGGAAACTTTTCCTCCTTCACAGCTCCCTCCCACTGGTGCAGGTGCCGTCCCTATTCTTTTGTCTCTGTTTTTTCTTTTTTTCTTTTGCCCTACCCAGGTACCTGGGGAGTTTCTTGCCTTTTGGGAGGTCTGAGGTCTTCTGCCAGCCTTCAGTAGGTGTTCTGTAGGAGTTGTTCCACGTGTAGATGTATTTCTGGTGTATCTGTGGGGAGGAAGGTGATCTCCGCGTCTTACTCTTCCGCCATCTTCCGCCTTCCCCCCTCCCTCTTAGTTCTGAGACCTAGAATTGCTTAGCTATTTTTTTCATACTGAAGTATAATGTAGAAAGGAACTATAGGGAAGAAAAGAGAACCTTCAGATTGGAGGTGAAAATCCTTGTGCTGAGTATTATACATTTATCTTTTCAAGAATAAAATTAGGAAATGCATTTTCTCATTTTTTTTCTTCCCAGGGACATTGCTGCCAGGAACTGCCTCTTGACCTGTCCAGGCCCTGGAAGGGTGGCCAAGATTGGAGACTTCGGAATGGCTCGAGACATCTACCGGTGAGTACAGCCTGCCATCACCCATCAGAGCTCACCTCCTCAGCTTAAGCCCCTCAAGAGAGTGTGACAAGGCTGCCTGTGCCCTAAAGCATCTCTGCTGCCTTGTCAACCCGCCACCTAAAATGTCATTAAGTTCCTTTTCAGGACATGGGAAGCCTTAATCATTGCTCATGCCTGAAGGGCTAATTCAAGGCTCACACTGCCTGCAATAATTGACACTAAGCTGTTAATTAAATTGTCTTTCTCGTTCCAACTCTATAGTCCTAACATGTTCTGAGACACAGAATAACCTGGATACTTGATATGGAAAACTTTCTAAGTAAACTTTAAGTTGCTTAACCCCTTTCCTCAATACTCAGGAATTCTAAACAGGCTTAGCTTCCATCACCCCAGGCAAGAGCACCTTAGAACTGACAGGAAACTGGGCCCAGCTCATCGGCTCTTCTTTTCTCACACCAGGAGACACAGGAGTGTATTCAAAGCCCATAGGTACTTAGCTCAGCTTCATTTCTTTTCCCCTGTAATATTCTTAAGGCTACATTAAAAAACAAAGTAAATTTTAATTAAAAAAAATACTCTATTATACTTTATCCCACTCTTCTCTTCCCAACCCCTAGTTTCTTCTTCTTTTTTGGTCCGTGCCACACTGCATGGAGGATCTTAGTTCCCCAGCCAGGGATTGAACCCGTGCCCCCTGCCCTGCAGTGGAAGCGCAGAGTCCTAACCACTGAACTGCCAGGGAATTCCCATTTCTTCTTTGTCTAATTATTTACAACAGTGACTCACTCCATTAGCTGAGCAAGGGACTCCCTTGCATGGTCACTAATTACACCTTCCCTAATCCAGAGGTAGAGTGAGGAGGGATGGTCATGTAGACCTTTCAGTCTTTGGAGAAAAAGGGAGACGTTGAAGGCCTCCCACGGAACTGGTAAACAATCTCCGTGGGGTAAGAATGCCGATGGCATCCTGTTACCACAGGACAGCAGTACCTAGGAAATTAGGAGTTAGCAATGTTTTCAGCTACCGTCATCTACCACTGGTATCCACCACATACCCTGCTAATGCTCCACGTCACCCTCTTCTATCACCCAGAGTCTCAGCGTTCCTTCCCCTCCTGTCTCAGAGCACCCCGGGAGAGCCTGTGCTCTAAGACACAAATGTTGCAGTGAGACTTAGTGAGTCACATGATCTGGCCCTTCCTCTCCATCCTCAGCACCGACAGTTCCCCAGCTCTAGGCTTCACCGCCCAACTTCCCTACAGCTCCGGCTTCCCACAGGCACCGTATGACGCCACACGTCAGGAATAATCTTCCTCGAGAGCTGCTTTGCCGTTCCAGCTCCAACAGCGCCCCCAAGAAACTTCTCCTATACTCTACCCCCGCTTTGGGTAGAACAAATGCATTCTTCATTGCTCACCGAGCTTCGTACATACCTACATCATCACGTGTTGTTCTTACTGCAGTTGATTCTGTCTGTTTCTTCCACTAAACCATACCTTGGAAGAGAGAGTCTATGACTTATTTGTGTCCTCAGCACGTGGCAGAACACCTGACACATACTAAGTACTCAGTTCATGTTTATTGGAGTAATTAATTAATCTAGGCAGCTGGTGGGGAGCCGCCTCCCATAACACACCATGCATGGGAGCACAGTGGTATGAATTCGGTTATTAGTTTTTATCAGTCAGTTGCATTAATGACATCAGTGACAAAAACTAGTGAGTCACCTCGTGCCATGGAAGGCAGGTGCTCCCCTGGGGGCTCTGCTATGGCATGCAGCTTCCCGCCTGCTGCCTAGAGGGTTCCATGTCGAGCACCTGTATTGAATTAGATGCTGTGTGAGTGCCGAGGAGGATCCGGAGTAGGACACCAGCCCTGCCCTCAATTCTCCCATTTGGGATCTCGCGTTACCGTGGATCATCGAGAACAGTACTTATAAGGTTGGAGTAATGTTATGCATTGTGAGCTGTAATAAACAAAACCCATCAGGGAACTCTAACTACCTGCCAGCGGGCATTTTTAGTCATTGCGTAGCTCTTTCCTTTCACACCTGCAGTGGGCTGTTCTGTCTCCTGTGAGGTGACACTAAGGTTGTTAACTAGGTGATCTGTGTCCCCTGCTCCCCTCCTGAACCACAAGCGCCCCTTGTTAATTTCAGTCCGTCAACCGGTAGATGTTGTTGCCACTCTCTCAAGGTACCTGGCTCAGAGCCATTTCCAGAACCAAGTCCGCTTTTCTCTTCTCCCTGCAGAGCGAGCTACTACCGAAAGGGAGGCTGTGCGATGCTGCCGGTCAAATGGATGCCCCCGGAGGCCTTCATGGAAGGAATATTTACTTCTAAAACAGACACGTGGTGAGTCTTTCTGCCGCCCTCCTCCAGGTCCCACCGTGGGCCTTAAGGTAGAGCTCGTGAGCCAAATGATCCCACACTCTCGTGGGGAAGGGTGAGAAGAATCAACACACCTCTCCTACGGGAGCTCTCAGAGGTTGGCGTACATCGGAACCACCGGAAAGGCTTTGGTAAAACACAAGTAAACACTGGACCCCACCCTGAGAGCTTAGGATTCAGAAGGCCTGAGGTGGCTGAGAGGTTGCCTTTCTAACAAGTTCCCAGGCAATGCTGATGCTGCAGGCTGGGGGACCCCACACTGAGAGCCACACATAATAGCGAAGTTAGATTTATTCCAGGAATGCAACATTGAGTTAAGACTAGAAAAATTGATCAATGAAATTCTCCACATTGACAGCATCATGGAGAAAAGGAAATAATTATCAGCACAAAAGTGCTGCAGGTGATGGTGGTGGTGAGACCCCTTCTACAGCTAAAAATCAGTTTGGAAAACACTGTCTGCACATTAGATGTCCAGAACTTATTCATCCCGCATAACTGAGACCTTGTGCTCCTTGACCAACATCTTCCCCTCCCCCTCCCCTCAGCCCCTGGCAACCACCATTCTACTCTCTGCGTCCATGGTTCCGCTTCTGAGTGTTTGTCTTTCTGTGTCTGACTTATTTCACTTAGCATACTGTCCTCCAGGCTCATCCATGTTGTTGCAAATGGCAAACTTCCTTCTTGTTCATGGCTGAGTAATAGTCTATGGTTTACATACATGCCACATTTTCTTTATCCATTTATCCATCAATCAATATTTAGGTTGTTTCCATATCTTGGCTATTGTGAATAATGCTTCAACGAACGTGGGAGTGCAGATACCTCTTCAAGATACTGATTTTATTTCTTTTGGATGTATACCCAGAAGTGGGATTTCTAGATCTTTAGTTCTATTTTTAATTTCTTGAGGAATCTCCATACTGTTTTACATAATTCCTGTAAGAGCAACACATAATTTTTTAAATGGCAAATTGAACCTGTGCTCCCTCCCAAAATACACACACACACACACACACACACACACACACACACACACATACACACACACACAAAACACACACACACACACACACACACACTCATATACAAGGGAGTCTTTTTAGTTGCATAAAAATCCACAAGGTCAAAGACAACAACAATGACAAAATTTGGGAAACTGGAGAGTTTACAGACAAGTGGTCTCTTACTTAGAAAACTAGAAAGTTGATATCTAGGGCCGTCCAGAAGCAGCCTGGTTCACTCTGCCTGATCAGGAGCCCCAGAAAGGCCCAGCAATGGAAGGTGCCGGCACCTCTGAAAGTAGAGGTGCAACAGAGAGGAAAACGAGTTACAGATCTGTTTAAAAAGTAACTAGATCATTCCCTCACCCCATCCCTCCTCTACCATCACACAGTGCTGGGGTTCCCTCTCTGAAGAGGTTGAACTAAAGTCTTTCCGGCCTTAGGGACATCAGACATCAGCAATTCTCTACTATAAGCATGCATATATATATATTTTTTTTTTTTAAGTCTACCTACTTAAAGGTATAATGCCCCCTCCATCCCCTCAGTGCCAAGAACACGGCAGCTAGGCAGAAGGAGATGAGGAGATTCTTGAAGGAGGGACTGACCAATGAAGTGAAAAACTTCAGACACCACAAGTGCTAGTGGGCTGAATAATGGCCATCCAAAGGTATCAGGCCCTCATCCCAGAAACCTGCCATTGTTCCCTTATAAGAAAAAAGGAGTCTGCAGATGTGATTAAGTTGAGGATCTTGAAGTGAGACAGTTATCCTGGATTATCCAGTGGGCCCTAAATGCCATCACAAGTGGCATGAGAGGCAGAGGGAAGTTTCATACACACACAGAGGACAGAGGCAGAGGCTGAAGAGATGTGGCCACAAGCCAAGGAATTCCAGCATCCACCAGAAGCCGGAAGAGGCAAGGAACAGTTCTCCCCTAGAGCCTCTGGAGGGAGCGTGGCCCCGCAGTCACCTTGCTTTCAGCCCACGCGACTGGTTTCAGACGTCCACCCTTTGGAGCTGTGACAGAATAAACTTGTGTTGCTTTAAGCCACCAAGTTTGTGGTACTTTGTTACAGCAGCCAGGAAACTAATGCACCTCGTGAAACAAGCGAGCCAGTTTGCCCGCCAGTTGACAGGCCTCATCTACATAGAGCTTCCCATCAGCTTCGTCGTGTCCCAGTCTTAATACAAGAACAGACAGCCAAGAATCAACAAGCGCTTGAGAAAAGATTCTGATCTGAAGGAAACAAACGTATAAAAAGGAACTTGGAGGAAGAAGAATGCAGAAAGCTTAGGAAAACTTTTAAAAACAATATCCTCAAAAGTTATATTATTGCAACCATAATCTAAAGACAAAAGATTATTTAAAACAATGTTTTTAGGGAAAAAAAATTCCTGGATATAAAAATATGATGAGAGAGCCCTCCAACGAGATGGAGCATTAGTTCCCCGGAGCCCATGTGGGCAGCACATGGCAGCATCCTTTCAAAGAGCACAGGGAGCGAAAAGCAGGGAGAAGAAAGAAACTTGGCAAACACTACCTCAGCCAGGCGATCAAGGTCAACGTGAACAGTGACAGATCATGTTGATAGCAAGTACCTTCATCTGATATGATGAAATGGCAACCTCTGTGGTCTTTCTCCCAAAACCCAATAACTCCACTCTAATCCTAAGAAAAACAGACAAATCCTAATTTGACATTCTAGAAAATTCCTGACTGGTACTCCTCGAAACTGTCAAGGTCATCAAAAACGAGGAAAATCTGAGAAGTTGCCAAAGTCAAGAGTAGCCTAAGGAAACATGACAACTAAATATAACGTGATGTTCTAATGGGGTCCTGGAACAGCAAAAGGAAATTCAGCAAAAATTAAGGAAATCTCAATAAACTATGGGCTTTAGTTAATAATAATGCCTTAATATTGGCTCGTTAATTGTAAGGAATGTATCACATTAATGTAAGATGCTAAAAATAGAGGGAACTGAGTGTGAGGTATGTGGGGACTTTCTGTATTGTCATAATTTCTTTACAATCTAAAACTGTTCTTAAGAAAATAAAGGTTTTGTTTTTTAAAAGATGATGATAGATGTGTGAAAGTAATGGAAAGATTGGAAGACAGAGTCGAATAAATCTTCTAGAAAATAAAACAACTATAAATAGATGGAATAGATTGAAAAGAAAAGAAAATTAAAGGGATTAGACCATTAGACCCAGTTAGCTGAGAACTAGGAGTCCCAGAAAGAATGAATAGAGGAAATGAAAGGAATAAAAATATCAAAGAAATAATCCAAGAATATTTCCCAGAAGGACATATGTTTCCAGAGTGAAAGCATCTAGCAAGTGCCAAGCACTGAATAAAGAGAGTAACACAAGAGCACATCATCATGAAATTTCAGACCAGTGGTGATCAAGATGCTGCAAGCTTCCAAGGAGACAAATAAAATCATAGTAAAAAATGATCGGAAGGGACTTCCCTGGTGGTCCAGTGGGTAAGACTCCATGCTCCCAAGGCAGGGGGCCCGGGTTTGATCCCTGGTCAGGGAACTAGATTCCACAGGCATGCCACAACTAAGAAGCCCCTGTGCCGCAACTAAAAAGATCCCACATACAGCAACGGAGTCCATGTGCCACAACTGAGACCCGGCGCAGCAAAAAAAAAAAAAAACACAGATCAGAGATGAATGGCACAGTGGTTGAGAGTCCGCCTGCCGATGCAGGGGACACGGGTTCGTGCCCCGGTCCGGGAAGATCCCACATGCCGCGGAGCGGCTGGGCCCATGAGCCATGGCCGCTGAGCCTGCACGTCTGTAGCCTGTGCTCCACAACGGGAGAGGTCACAACAGTGAGAGGCCCACGTAACACACACACACACACACACACACACACACAAATATATATATATATATATATATATATGTATATCACTCTGGCTTCCATTGAAAATAGACTGGAGTGGGGCAGGTGAAGATGAGAAGCCAGTTAGGCGAACACTGCTTATTTCTAGATAAGAGATGAGAGGGGCTAGACCTAGTGGCAGCAGTGGAAGCCATTGGCCGTGGTCAGTTTCAAGCTCTGTCTTGAGAGTAGTCAACAAGACTGTGCTAAGTTGGATGTGGAGTGGAAGGTGTGGGGAAGAGTGAGATCAAGGACGATTCCTAGGTTTGCTGCTTGAGCAGACAGCTGGACAGTGGTACTGCCGAGCTGGAAAGACTGGAGGAGGAGAGGGTTTGGGTGCAGAAAGAGCTCGTTGGAACATGTCAAGTCTGAGTTGTCTATTAAAATAGGCCGGTGGAGATGGCGGTACATGAATTTGAAGCTCAGAGAACTGCAGCGAACTGTGGATGGAATCAGCTGGAGATTTAAATGCGATACAGTAACTTTGGGGTTCCCATTTTTCCTAAAAGTGCGCCCCACCCTCTACCATAATTGGGGCCAGTGGTGGTTCAGATGGAAGGGGCAGGCAAAGTGTGAACACGGAGACAAAATTGGAGACAATCTTCCAACTTCAAGTTATGAATAAAGGAAAATAAAGTTTAGCTTTAAAAGGTGATAAACATAGCACAGTTGTGACTTTAAATTTTTCATCAGACTATATTCATTGATTCAAATTTTTAAAATAATTTCATCAGCAATCACTTAAGCTATTTCTATAATTTCAGGCAGGGCAAGTTCAATACCAGGAGAAACAGAGTGGGATTTTTTTCTTATATTTGTTTCTGTTTGATTTTGAATGCTTTGGTGCAAAGCTTTGGACCTTGTAGTTCCTATTTAGGACAGGTTCAGCTTATAGGTGATTAAAGAACCATTTGGCATACAAAATATAGATTTACCCTATCTGTAGGATTGCTAGATAAAATACAAAATGGCCAGTTAAAATGGAATTTCAGATGAACAGTGAATAATGTTTTGGTATAAGTATGTCCCATGCAGTGTTTGGGATACACTAATACTATAAAGTATTTCTTGTTTAACTGGAATTCAGATGTTACTGAGTGTCCTGTCTGGTTATCTGCTAAATCTGACAACACTACTTACCTGAAATTATCCACGTTCTATAATCAGCATGACTTCTTGCTCCCTTGAACTCTAAAGTAAGAAAATAAACACCTATTTTCAGCCTATACAGTGGTTCTCTCAAAGGATACTGCAATCTATCTCCCTAGCTGTCTATCTAGACAAGCAGAAAACATATCGCTGGAATTCTTTAAGCCCTGCTGCCAGTTTCATCCATGATTTTGCTTATTTTGTTTTGCCTTGGGGGCAGACCACCAAACAGAGAGGAATAATATATGCACCAGGCAATCTGTAGGTAGTAGAATTAAGAGATCTAATAATGTATTCCAGTCTGTCTTGAATTAGCTGTATAATAACCTCTGCTTCAGCCTTCTCACCTAAAATATATGGAAAATATCTTTGCCCAATTCTCCTCACAAGAACCTTTGAAATTTCACCTAAATTATGTCAATAAAAAGTACTTTGTGTTCCTTAGGAGATGGAGGAACTATAGTTCTTTACAATTTTTGAGGTAATATTTATTAACATCGGAAAACTACAACCAGACACAAAAATTAAAATAGGCTCTTTTTTTGGTCAAAAAGCTAATTATGAAATTAAAGTTTTAAAATAAATGTTTTAGTCAAAATATCAAAGCAGATGATTTTCGAACATGATAAAAATCATTATAAAGTTCATTTAAAGCAAATAAATGAGAAATCAAATACATTTCTTTAAAAAGAGAGAAATAAGGGGGAAATGCCCTACCAGATATTAAAACATAAGTACACAAAAAGTAAAAGAGAGTAGTATCAGTGCAAGAAGGAGGCAAATTGATGAAGTGAATAGATAGCCTGGAACAGACCTGTTTTACTCACAAGTCAAGAGTTGAAGAGAAAATTATTTTAGGAATATGTATTGTTCGAAAAGTGGTTTTAGAAGAGCTAATAAAGTGACATCCTTACCTCACACTATACACCAAACTCAATTCCAACTGGATTTGGGAAGAGAGAAAAAAACAAATACAACTGGAAGAAAATAGCAAATATTCATCTAATTGCTGGTAAAGAGAGGACTACAGAATCTATAAAACAGATGGAGGAAATCACAAAAAAATTTTTAAATAGATTTGACTACCTAAAAATAAAAACCTTTGGCATGCTAAAAAGGAGAATTAGAAAGCAACTAATAGAAGTTATTTGAATTGTGGATAAAAGGTTAACATCTTTGATATATCAAGTTTGTCTATAAATCAAAAAACTGATAGATACCAAAACAACATGTGGTTTAAAATGGACAATATGTGGTTAAATATGAACCATTCATAGGAGAAAAAAATGAACACACACACTCAACCGTGTTAATTATCAAGTCAATGAACATAATTTAAAATATTCTACCATTTTTTACCTTAAAAATCAGCAGAAGTTCTCAGTGTTGGTGGGAGTGCCTGATGCACAATGCTGGCTGATGGTCAGAGTGACCCCTTGGGAAGTCAAATGGACAATATGGGTAACGAAGGTTTCAGTGTTCGTATTATTTTGACCTAGTAATTCCTTTAAAATTATCCTAGATTTTACTAGATTATCCTAATTCTAAATTCAGGAAATTTATCCTAAGGAAATTATCCTTTTAAAAATGTATAAAGATGTTCAGCACAGTATTTTTAAATATTTTAAAAATGTAAAACAGTATGGAAATGATAACAGCAAATTGTGGCACAGCTACTCAGTGGAACACTCTACAGCCATGTCAAATTCTATTTATAAAAATGTTGGTATTAGCATGCAGAATGTTTATGCTATAATGGAATTTGCAAAAAAAAATCACAGCAATTATATAAAAAAAATCTAAGCACAGAAACGTGAACAAAAAAAAATAACATGCTGGTTATGTTTTTATGGAGCTTCACATGTGACTACTTTCTCATTCTTTTCTTTTTCTCCATATGAAGAGTTCTTTATTGTGGAAAAAATGTGAAATTTAAAAAATTAAAATTTTACATTGTGTACGTCTGTGTGTGTCTATGTATGTGTGTCTGTGTATGTGTTTATGACCCTGTGTATATGATATGTATGTGCGTCTGTGTATTTATGTGTGTGTCCGAGTGTGTATGTGTACACGTGTGTGTGTCAGTGCCTGTGTCTGTGTGTGTACCCGTATCCACATCTCCCGTCCTGTGCGCAGGTCCTTCGGAGTGCTTCTGTGGGAAATCTTCTCTCTTGGATACATGCCGTACCCTAGCAAAAGCAACCAGGAGGTTCTGGAGTTTGTCACCAGTGGAGGACGGATGGACCCACCTAAGAACTGCCCCGGGCCTGTGTACGACTCTTTTAGGAATTTCTACAAGTTACTAAGCACAGTTTTCCTTTTCAAGGAATATCTGCAGCCACATATGCTTTTTTGTTTTAAAATAAGGAACCAGACGGCTGACCTCATTTAATATGCCCCAAGAGAGGACTATGTCTGTTAGTCTTCCAGCCCCGTGAAAGCAATAATGTCACACCTGAAAAGGTATCCGTCGTCTGGATGGAGGCTGTGGCCTCACCAGACTCACACGCCTCAAGCACCTCCTAGGAATCTGTGTCCCAGACTCCGCCCCTGCCGCCCTGCACCATGGGTCTTGAGTCTCCTTTAAGTGTTTCTATTCCCTGCGTTTTCTGCTGTCCTGTCTGGCATCCCTCGTTCCCACAAACAAGGCAGATGGGAAATAGAATATTCTGTCCCAGAGCTGACTTTAATTCAGGAATGGAACGAGAGGAGACATATGTAACGTAAACACCAGGATGGCCATGTTCACGAGCCCTATGTTATATACACCTTCACACTCTGCCCATCAGCAGAGGGCAACATGTGCCAACACGGGACAAGATGAGTCCCCACCCTCGAAGACAGTACCATTCCAGTCCCATTTAGAAAAGTGCTGGGGGAAAAAACGTATTTTTCATCCTGTTTCTCTTGATTTTAATTAATGTGCTTGTTCTTATTTTAGATACCGGATAATGACCCAGTGCTGGCAACATCAGCCTGAAGACAGGCCCAACTTTGCCATAATCTTGGAGAGGATTGAATACTGCACCCAGGTATAAACATTTCCGCCCCCCTTGGCCAGCGTTTATATGGAAAAGTCTTGCAGATGGCAAATACCAAAATGGGAAATAACAGTTACACCAGCCAGGAAACATGAGTTATGATCATGAGGACGAATGTTAATTATCTATAAAGTAAAATGAGTAGTAGCTCAGTTTGCCTGTTTTGTAGACAAATACTAGTCGCTGCCACTTAAGAGGAGCTGAGGCTTGGAGAGGTTTTGTCCAAGCCACACAGCTTCCCCGCCATCCCGCTGGTCCCTACGCAAATCCCGCTCCCATTTCCATCAGTAAGGACTAAGTTTTTCCTCTTTTGATAGAAATGGGATACCATTTCTGCAGACGACTATGCCTCCTACCTCCTCAAGAGAGGAGGCCATCAAGTGAGAACCCCCGCCCCCTCCGTTTCCCTCGTCTCTGCACCTGCGCCGTCCTCAGTGGAGCCGTGTCCTCCTCTCCTTCAGGGCGGCCCCTCCTTCTGCACCACTCGCACCACTTTCAGGCCAACACTTACCTCCTCTCCGCTGTATGTGCTTTCTTTCCCTCTCTTGCCTCTCATTCCGTCAGGATATCTAATTCTGGAGAACATTTTAGAAGTCAGACAATAAGCCACTACCTCTCTAAACTCCCTCTCATCTTAGCTGTGACAACAGACATACCCATTTTCACACTGTAGTCATTTCCTGTCCTCATGATTCCATATTTTCGGGTCCTTTGGGCTCGGAAGGCATTTATCTACACAGACTTCAAGTCATTCGGGGTTCTTTCAGAGAACTTTACGTTCAGTGGCTTTTAGGTTATTATGTTGTAATATTAATGGAATACATCCACTTAAGTATATATACTTTGGAGTAATTTTCTTCTCCAAAGTACATAAGATCCCTCTTAAAAGCAAGGAACTCTGTACAAGCATATTTTGAATGACTCACTATAGAGATTAATGATTAATAGGGAAGGAATTAAGACTAAAGCAGAGAGAATTAGAAGGTAGTTGTTTTTTATTCTTAAACTCTTTACTGATGAATACTGGACCTGTATGTTTTTCTGTTAAACCGAAGTAATGGTTTTTCCAATTTGCATAAAATATTACAGAATCAAGTTTCTGCAACTTTAAGCTTTCTACCACAGATTTTCCTCAAATCTCTGGCAACTGCCTTCTGCTTTTCTGTATTAGTCTGTTGCTGTAAAAATGATCTAGCACAGAGCTGATTTTGTAAACGGTTTTCCTCGTAGCACTTCAGTATTTCCTGGGTTTCATCAGATACAAACTAGTTAAAGAACCACTGCATTGTGATATTGGCACGTGTAATGATACGATGACAACACCCAGAAATGTTATAATCAAGTGTAGCCCATCCAAACATGATGGAAATGGAAAGACGAGAACTAGAGGTTAACCTGTTAAGCCCACATAGTGTGTCTCTCCTCTCCTACCCTCCCCTTGCCCCCAACACACACACAAACACACACACACTTGAAGTCAAACACATAGACTTTTTAGTTGAAAGGAATCATTTTTAAAAGTAATTTACAATCTTTTAAATCCATTAATCTGTAAGATTTGCCCAAAGGTGGTCTCTGCGAAGTCTTTCCTGACCCTTCTCCCCTGCCCTGGCAGTGGGCCACTTCCCGGCACCCTCTCCCAGCACCCTGCAGGCACTTCCGTAATGGTACTTATCCACCAAGCTCTCCAAAGATGAGGATGATTTCCCGTTTCTTATTCCCCCGTGCTTATAAATTAGCAGATTCCCAATGAACACTGAATAGTCTCTTCATCTGTAAAATAAGTTCGGATGACATCCGCGCTAAGGGAGCTTCCAGATCCAACATGTTTGGCCTGTGGTTCAAAGTTTCCGTCCGTCCATTTCTCCCACCTGTAGGACCCAGATGTGATCAACACTGCTTTGCCCATAGAATACGGGCCCCTCGTGGAAGAGGAAGAGAAGGTGCCCATGAGGCCGAAGGACCCTGAGGGAATCCCTCCTCTGCTGGTCTCCGCTCCCCAGGCCAAGCGGGAGGAGGGCCGCGAGCCAGCCGCCCGCACGGCTCTGCCTTCCACCTCCTCAGGCAAAGCCGGCAAGAAGCCCGTGGCCGCAGAGGCCTCTGCCCGAGGCGCCAGGGCGCTGGCCGTGAAGGGGGGACACGTTAACATGGCATTCTCTCAGTCCAACCCGCCCTCGGAGCTGCACCAAGTCCAGGGGTCCAGAAACAAGCCCACCAGCCTATGGAACCCAACTTACGGCTCCTGGTTTACAGAGAAACCCACCAAAAAGAGCAATCCTCCGGCGAAGAAGGAGCAGCGCGAGAGGGGGAACCCGGGCGGCGAGGGCGGCCGTGCCATCCCGCCCCCCGCGGCCGCCGGCCACCGTCCAAGCACCTCTCTGCTCCTCGAGCCGTCCTCGCTGACCACCAGCCTGAGGGACGTGCCCCTGTTCAGGCTGCGCCACTTCCCGTGCGGCACTGTCCACTACGGCTACCAGCAGCAGGGCTTCCCCCCGGAGGCCGCCGCCCCGGGCCCGGGCCGCTACGAGGACCCCGCGGCCAAGAGCCAGCCTGCGCCCTGAGCCCGAGCCGCAGCCCGAGGGCGGCGCGCGCCAGGTAACGGGCCCTCCGCAAGCCCCAGAGCAAACGTCACTTTTCATTCTGTGCCAACTTTTTTGAAGTGGCACATCACAAGCTGTATTTTCAAACTGCTTCAAGAGGTTTTGAGCACGGGTTCATCCTAGTCTTTCGAGAGGAGAAAATCTCATAAAGACGAATGATAAACACGAGGCCCGAATGGGGCTGCGCAGGGTTTTGACGCACGGCTGGCGTCCACCTCTCCCTGTTTCTTTCCAATCCTGTGCGCTCCACCTCCACGCACGCAGAACTAGCGCTCATGTGTTTCCTAGTTGGAGTCATAGATGTTCCCTTACCTTGTTGATGTGGGCATGGACCACTTGAGGACAGAGGGAACAGAAATAAGGGAGTTCTCTGCGGTGAGTCAGCGCGGGGTAAGACATTCTTTACTTGGAAAAGAAAAATCATAGACAACTCGCTGAAACGTCACTGTGGATGACGTTTGGATGTTTTCAGTTGTGGTGATTCATCGACGACCGTAAAAATGTGGTAAATAGTTATGGTAGTAGAGAGAAAATGTGTATACACTCATCATCTAAATGAAATGCAAACACTCAAAGTGCTTTGAGATGACAAAACACGGGTACAGATCGAGAGATTCCAACATCCAATTAATATACCTCATGCCTTAAGAGAACCCTCCTACTAAAAGTGAACAACTGAGTGTGAGGTTTCCTACTGGGTTGAAAACTCAAGATTTAAATTATTAATTACTTATTTTAAAAGACTTTCCACTAAAATAAACTCCGATGATTTAAAAAGAAAAAAATTTAAGCAGCAGTGATACATGGAAGCAGAGAAACATATCCATTCACGGGCATTAGTGTCAAACCTTCCGACAGTTTCAATCATGAAGCTTCCCAAGTTGAAGTTTCTACTACTAGTGGTGGATCATTGGAGTAACAGGCCCTCCGACGGTCCTAAGAAGAGGTACGAATACAGTATCTATCCTTCCTTCCTCGGGCTTCACCCGAGTTTTCGCTCCTTTAATCATGTGATCCTAACATACACGGAAACACAAATTTGCTGAAATACACATAGCATAATCTGTATACCTGTCAACTACAGGGTAAAAGAGAATTTTTTCTCTGGGTGGCAATGAGTAAAGGAACTAAGGAACACTTGGAGTGCTGAGGTTGGCAGTGACACATTAGGATGGGAGTTCTGAACTTGGTTTTCGCAGATGAAATTTATCTCCATGCAAAGGAGTTGGGAATCTGTTAAACCTTACACATGTACATATGCAGTGATGCTTTATCTCATTCTTTCTTTCTGCTCCCCTTCGTTCTCTTGCCCAGTTTCTTTTCTGGTGGTAGCTGTGCCAAAACGTCACTTTGGGAGGAAAGCATCTTTTATCGCTTGTTAGGCACTAAGCATTCCCAAGCGAAAGGACAGTGTTTATCTACCTTTTCTCCTACCTTCTTAATTTCACCTACATCAGAAGTCTCACTCTGGGGCTTCCCTGGTGGCGCAGTGGTTGAGAGTCCGCCTGCCGATGCAGGGGACGTGGGTTTGTGCCCCGGTCTGGGAGGATCCCGCGTGCCACGGAGCGGCTGGGCCCATGGGCCGTGGCCGCTGAGCCTGCGCGTCCGCAACCTGTGCTCCGCGGCTGGAGAGGCCACAACAGTGAGAGGCCACAACAGTACTGCAAAAAAAAAAAAGAAAACAAAAAGTCTCACTCTGGTTGTGGGAAAGCCACTCTGTTCTAAGCCAACACTAGACCAGTGAGTGTTGATTCCTCCCATGGCAGAGCCTTGCCCTAGTCAGTAGTTCTGCACATCTCTAGAAGCACTGATACCCTGGACCCACTTTTCCTTTAACTGCCAAAAATATTTTCATCAGACACACATGAAGATGAACCATCCATGAACTCATCTCTAAATACCTGTTATCAATAAAGTTTTAGCTCATGCCTGGTGCGAAGTCAAGTCTAATTATATAAACATTAGTCTAATTCGTAAACCACCTGCAGGGGTGCAAGAATCACACTTTGAAAAACACTCTCCTCAAAGGATGACAGAGAGCTGTCAAAACTGAGAAGAACAATTTCATTTTACATTTGTAACACCAGTAGCCAGTGAAACAGGGAGCATGTTATGTGGTTAAATAGCCAACTCTTCCATTAACAAGGAAAAACATCTTAGCCCTTTCTCTTCTTAAAAACTACAGATCCATTACATTTTCAGGTTGTGCCTTACTACCACTGAGATTGATTTGCTGATTCTCTCTAATCATCTTTATTGGTATCAATTTTCATGTAAATGAGAGTCCAATCTTAAAAGCTTGTATACGTGGAAAATAAACAACTCCACACTGAGCTATAACGTCCTCAAGATGTTTTATTTAACTCGCTGTAAGCCCAGGTATTGGCACGGTATTAATCTGGACTGTTGTACACTCAATATTGCTCCAGCCATATGGCTCCAGCAATTTGTACAGATGCTGTGGACTCACATATTTATTAGTTATGATGCAAAGTCCCACCCAGAACATGGACAGGCACAATTAAAAGTCTGTAGATGTTATGTGAATTAAACCATAAGCTGGTATAATTATTCTTATTCCATGTCTATAAAGAAGCTCAGCAGAGTTCACAATCGTTCCATTGGGAAATCAGCAATCTGTGAGGAATGACCAGTTTATCCATACGTGGCACCTCAACATTACAGCCAGTCAACATAGCAGGAATGAACTTCATGTTTTAGAAAGAGTAAGGTATACTTAGTAGTTGAAAGACCAGATTCTCTAGCCCGTTAGGATGTGAGTCCTGGCTCTCCATGGCTTATCAGACCTGTCAATACCTCAACGTCTCCATATATTGTACAAAATGAGGATAATAACTTCCCTTTCTCACTGCCCCTCAGGAAGATTATAAATTGTGTGAAAGCACAAGCACTCCCTCTCATGCCTCTTGAATTCCCAAGTGATTTGGGTTGGGTGTGGGGAGAATTTCAACAGTCAGCGTGTGTCTCTACACACCTGCCCTCCCCACCACCCCCGTCTGGCCCTCCCGGCTCCCCTTCTGTGCCATGTTGGCTTTGCCTGTCACTTATTTAATGACGGTAGCAAGAACCCTACCAGAACCAAGGGCTTTCAGGGCAAAAGAAGAATGTAAAGACTCTCTACCACACTTAGTGTTAAAAAATAAGCATCAAAGGAAGCTATTTAACCCATTGGATGAATTCTTTTTAAAAATTTTCTGGCCTCTCCATGTAGTGCTTGGTAAGCGCTACAGCTGTAAGATATTATGTGACCAGAGATTAACTTCAGTCCATAAAATGTGAGGCTTTTGCATCCAAATCCACACGGCACAGCACTAAGAAAATCTAAGGGATCAGGCTATTTTGCTAGATTTTTCTCCACTAATAGTAGGATTAAAATTCACATGAGCTTTGTAGACCTAAAACATGATGCTTATGAATTTAGACTACTCTGAATAACAGACTTCCTATGACAAGATTCATAAAATGTATGAAGTGTGTCGTCAATCTGTCTTTAGCTAATGACTTTTTAAATGGGTCCCCCAAGAACATACAACTTGACTTTGCTAATTTCATTGCAGCAGATGGTTCCCTATGCTGTTGTGTGAACATACAAAACGAAACCCAGCATTCCCATAATCCTCCACAAGATGCCCTAAAATAAAAGATAATTATCAAGAACAACTGGTAAGGCTTCTATTAAGATTCTGTTTTGATTTGGTATCCTCAGTAGGTGTGTTTAAGTTCTAATGCACCACTCAAGTACAAAGCTATTTTTAGCCCTAGCTTAACAGCTTTAAAACATTTGAAAAGCTCAGTGCAACAAAAGAATATGGCATGGAGTTGGGGGGCAGGGAGGAACACGGACACTAACCACAGCATCAGAGCGACGTCTCTCCCCTCTTCGGCTGTTCAGTAAATGTAAACACGCGTGTAACCCTTCCACGTAAAGATGGCACCACCAGGGTAGGAGAACCGCAGGTCCCGGGTCTGCCTGCAGCGCCGTCCGCCGTCCATTCCTCAGATCCTTCTGCTTGACACGTGCTCCAGCGGTTGCCTCACTCCGTTCATCTGCTAAGGCCTACTGCCTCCTTGAAAGCAATTGCTCACAATTAGTTATCCCGCCATCACTAAAAGGCTCGTTGGGTAGGTGCTTTTCAGCCAGTGTTAGCTGAAAGGCAGTCTTAACAAATGAACTCACTAAGCCTTAGCAACTAGTAGATTAACGCTCCCTAGAGCGTTTACATCTTGAGAGGTTATTTGCCAGTATAGATGACTATCAGACTGTTAAAACCTCAGATGGTTATGATATGTTGCATGGTTTAGCGCTCATCAATTATTTGAGAAACAGCAGGCAGACCGAGCAGGAGTTAAGGGCGTAGGTGTTAGACAGCAATTACCTACCTACATGACCCGAGCAAGTTAAACTCTCACTTTCTCATTTAAAAACATGAGCAGTTTGGTCTCAGAGGCCCCCTTCCTTTGATTCTGAAGTCTATGATTCTGTAAGACTTCACCTCTGTGTCAGGTAAATCCCAACACCTGGCCCACAGTTGGTAGGACATGACCGGTGTGTGCGTGCGCACGTGCGTGTGTGTGTGTGTGTGAGACCCTTAATCCATTCCAAGGCTAAAGCCAATTAATTCAGTGCACAATCCCAGTGAGCCTATATTTAACCTTTATACAAAAGCAGACCAGAAAGAAGTTTAGCATCAGTTCTCTGTTTATTGTTCTATTCAAAGATCTCTGTAACAAATCACAAAATCATTAACATGGCAAAATGAAGTTGCTGTCTGGGGTGGTTTCCTGAAAGAAGCAAAGCTGACGCAGGACTGTGAGAACCACGTCTGTTTAGCGACCTTCACGCTCACCACGGCACCACTTACTCTCTATTACATTTGCCACAGTGGCCACCTTATTAGCAAAGTAAAATCATGCAACTTATCACTTGAAGCGTTATCTTTAACCACACCTAATACTCGATGACAGATCTGACGCACTTGCTGTCCGTGCTCATTCCCAGAGTAACAAAGCCCAGGACAGGCCACACGTTCGCAACCAGGCAGTGTGTGTGGAGTCAGGCATCTCTGAACAAGCACCATGGAACCATGATGATGAGGAATTCACTAATGACAGGAGTCTTCTCTCCCAGTCACCATTGGATTGGAGAGAATCCCTCTTTTCGGGTTTGTGGAGACACCCACTGCCACTGGAGGGCAATTTTTGGAAACCTGTTCCGAATTGTATAGCGTTGTAGTGGATCTAGTAGTAGGGAATCCCCAAAAGACAGCCAACTCAAATGCCCCAGCAAAAGACCAAGAGAAGATTGTGACAACTGCAGGCAACTGTCTACATTTTAGCGCATCTAACAGTTGAGGGGAGAAAAACCAGTTTAAATATTTTTGCATTATTTCAAAATTATATTTATGTGGTAGTTCACAGTTCTCAGTAAGAAGGGAAGTAAGATTAAAGACAAATTCTTTTTCCTCACGTATGTACCAGTTAGCAGCCGGTGATGTTTTATAAAAGAAACTAAAGCAGAACATGACACTGAATTCTCCTCTGTCACACCCCAAGGAGTGTGACGTGAGACCTCAAGAAATCTCATGCTATTTCTTACTTCCCTAAGCCCTAGTCCCTTCAAGAAAGAGAAAAGATTGCTTGAGAAAAATCACAACATTTTAAACTGATACATATAATCTACTGGAATTCTTATTAGAAATCCATTTTTACTGGCAGGCTCAATAAAGGAGACTGAAAACTTTCACTTTAATCCTCTTCTCTATTGTGTATAATACAAAATCTACTTTCCCCTGTCACCAATTGGGACTTTTATGACTATTAAAATTCATTTTAAAATCCATTTTAGGATTTTTCCCAAAGATATTGTGTAGTAACACCTATCCTTCATAACAAGAACTGTCAGGAACAGCCAATGTCATCAACAACACTGTTGACTGAGATTTAAGCTGAATCTCGGAAGTCGTATTAGAGAAATAACAAGAATGGCTTGAAGCTGTGCATGTAATTTTAACATGATTCATTTCCATGTCAGTCTGATTTGATTTGTTATGTGAAAAATAGTTAGTCCAGTCTTCAAGAAGGTAAGGGTACTTTCAGTAACACCTCTATCAGGCTGGAGGTGAAAGAACTTAACCTCTGAGATCAACACAGGTCAAGGAGAACACAGCATCTGGATATTTAAACTTCCTAAACTTTAGGAATGCTTCAAATTCAAATTCAGTTCAGCGCAAGTAGCTTCCTGATACTCCCTATTTAATTTCATCTATCCAATTCAAACAACTCCGACTAAACATCCAATCCTAAGACCAGTTCCTCCGAGGACAGAGGCATACAAGGTGTGCCTGAGTGTAAGGACCTGCGTATCTACAGGAGCAACAAACTTGACATCTGGGTTCATTTAGGGTTTTAGAGCTGAAATTAAAACCATATTTATGATCATTTGTCAAATGACAGCAGTGATCACTAGGGACAGGTTATGTTTTAAGCTAATAGGCTCAATTTAAACACCTAGAGTATCTTTACTAACATAACTCAGAACGTGCTGCCCTGCTGCAGCACCACGACCACACTTCCCTATCTGAACTGAAAAATAATGAGACCTGCTGCTGCTTTATCGTGAAAATTCTATTCGTTATAAGATATTCTAAAGGGACGAGAGGAAAAAGGTTCCCACACTGCTTGGTGCCTTTCTCGTCAAGGGAAAAGGCTACAAGCAGAAAAGAAATTTCACTTCTACCACGCATAATGAAAATATATTGTTGTCAGTAACATGTGCCCATCTACTCTAATTCCTCCCCATAAACTCCTTTTTCCCTTCTGTAAAAAGGAGCACTGGCAAAAATTTTGCTAGAAAAAATTCTTTTTGCCTACGCAAAGGCATCATATTCTGCTGGTAAGAAAATCTTAACATGATCTACTTAACTTGTTCAGCCCACACACAAGCTCCACTAAGAACGTCTGTTGTATATTCAAGCAGCTTATGTGACATTGTTTGTAAATAAGAGCCTATGTACCAAGGGATATTACTAAACAATTACTAAAAATATATGTGATGTGAGTTTTGTATTACCTACTGTGTTTGTATTACAAATAAGTGTAGTGAAGCAAAGGGCATGAAGAAAAATAAAAAATAAATTCTCCTACTTGCTTGCCATGTGGTGATACATATTATATGTCTCTGAGTCAATCATTTAGATAACAAATATCCAGTGAACGGTTAAAATTACTAGATCTATTTCTTAACTAAGCATGATCCCTAACACATTAGGTCTCTAGCCTCAGTCAACATGGCTTAAATAATATTATCACATAGCCTAAATAGGCAGGTCCAAAATAAAACTCTGAAACAAAAATGCTTGGCACCGGAAACCAATGCTGTGCACACCTGGGTGAGATCCAGTTCATCCTCTCTGTGTTAGACCACACATGTTACTGTGTTCCCTAAATTACCATCATATCACAACAGAAATTCAAAACCAGCCCCAGGGACAATAGATAGGCAGTTAGGTGACCCCACTGTGTCTTTCCTGCCCCCTTTTCTACCCGACACCCAACATCCTTCTATCTCCTTCATGTCACTATTTTGGGGTAAAGTTGGGCTACCATGACTCAAACCTTTCTTGTCCTTTGTCCTCCCCTACCCAGCAAAATTTACCCGTCCCACAGCCTGGTCTCTCAAGCCCACCTGGCTGAAGCTGGCGAGACAACACCTCTACTTTAAACCATCAACAGCCTCCACTGCCTCTGTTCATTTAACAAATGCTTCCCGAGCCTGCCGTAGGTGCCAAGTGTTATTCCAGGTGTTAGGGAGGAAATGATGAACAAAACAGTCAAAACCCATCCCTCAATCCAGTGAGGGACAGGACAAGTAATGAGCAAAAAGTTGTAGCATGACCAAGGGTGGTAAATGCTAAGGAGAAAAATAACACACGAGAGGGGATAAGGAGTTCGGGAGAAGACAGTGCAACGGTCTCACCAAGATTTCAATGCCTCAGCTCAGATTCCACAAATGTCTGTATCTCAACACTTTTCAGCACTTAAAAAATACTCCCATCAAATTACCTGGAAATATAGAAACAAAGCCTTTTAGTAGAATGTAGATACTTATTTATATATATTTTGAAATCTATAAACGCAAGGTTTTCTATCCAACCCTAAATAAACAAATGAAATCCCACTGGTATAAAAGATAATTAAGCAATTTTAGAAAACCAAAGAAATACATTCTTTTCTTAAATGGCTCTCTGTCCATCAAAACAATATAATCGGAGAGTAGCTAAAAACATAACTTCATTTGCTGAGTAGAAGCATGGTACTTTTTAAGACTCTCTATAGGACAAGGGTCCCCAACCCCTGGGCTGCACAGCAGGAGGTGAGCGGCGGGCCAGCGAGCAAAGCTTCATCTGTATTTACAGCCGCTCCCCATCGCTCACATTACTGCCTGAGCTCAGCCTCCTGTCAGATCAGCGGTGGCATTAGAGTCTCATAGGAGCGCGAACCCTACTGTGAACAGCACATGCGAGGGATCTAGGTTGCATGCTCCTTATGCGAATCTAATGCCTGATGATCTGAGGTGGAGCTGAGGCTGTGATGCTAGCACTGAGCAGCGGCTGCAAATACAGAGTATCATTAGCAGTGAGGTTTGACTGCACAGAGACCGTAATAAATCAATTGCTTGCAGACTCATATCGAAACCCTATCAGTGAGTGGCAAGTGAAAACAAGCTCAGGGCTCCCACTGATTCTACATTACAGTGAGTTGTATAATTATTTCATTATATATTACAATGTAATAATAATAGAAATAAAGTGCACGATAAATGTAATGTGCTTGAATCATCCCGAAACCATCCCCCCACGCCGGTCCGTGGAAGAATTGTCTTCCACGAAACCGGTCCCTGGTGCCAAAAAGGTTGGAGATCACTGCTATAGGGTAAGGATGGGACAAATCCAAGTCATTACTGTAAGAAGAAAAAAAGTGAACTACAAAGCATATATACTCTGAGTACCTGAGAAGAGGAGAGTTGCAGGCAGGGTCAGTGACAACATGCCACTCCAAACCAAAACAGCTTCCCTTTTTATTAATGCTCAAGACATGAACTTTGAATGACATAAGCAAAACACCAATGAAAACACCTAATTTTTATGTATAGTATACGTAAACATACACATTACATGGATTTAATAATCCTAATCTAAATATGAGAACAACTGGTTCTCTGACCTCAAAATAAATTCAGTGTTGGCATTACTGTTACTAACTTACAGGGTTTTATATTTAACAGGAAGAATTATGGACAACCAAGTTCAGTGTAGTCATGGACTTCACGGTAAGGTATAAATAGAGTTTTTAAGAAATAAACTATATAATAAAATAAGTTTACTTTTGACACAGTACAGTCACTTTCTTCAATCAAAAATATTCCTTGATTACAAAGCAGCCTTATTTTGCAAATGTATTTCAGGAAAATAGCTCTAGCAATATTTGAAATTTCACACCTTTTTAAAAAGGCAGCAAAGCAAGAGAATTTAGATTTTAAATAGTATATTGCAAAATAGTTCAATGTAGTATTTCTAAAGCACAAAGCAAGCTCCGTTTTGAAGGATGCTTTTTATCTTATAAAGCAAACTATTCCACTATTTCCGTGGTAGTTTAGAGTCTAAATATCTACAATAAAAGATATATCTTTATACATACAGGACAAACTTCAATACATACCCACAACACAAATGTTCTGCATTATTACATCACTCTATTATGAAGCTTAGTTTGTTAACATGTGCTCAAAAGGAAAATAAAAACATGATACAGTTCTGCAGCTTTATAACAGGCTGAATTCTGCAACAACTGAAAATATAAAAAGAGCAACAACAGCAAACGCAACACCGGTTTTATGAATAATAACACAAAACATCAAGAAACCATAAACATTTAAATGAATAGCTACTACATTCTTCTTAACACATCTTAATTTGCTCTCTTGTCATAAATATAATTTTTTTAATGTTTTTCATATCCCTGGAGGAAATGATGGCCAATCCTCCACAAAGAGGAAAGTGCATCATGCTTTATTTTAAAAGTGCTTCATATATGTATGTTTTATAGATATGTCCCATAAGGAAGTTAATTAAGCACGTGCAAAAAATTCTAATTGTGACTTGAATTTATAAACCTAATCATGGGTTTTTGTGGTTCCTCCAGATGAGGCAGTCAGTCACTAACACAGAAGAAAGATCTGAGATGACACGCTTTGTACAGCGGAAAGAGCCCGAGCCACAGGTCAGGAGACCCACGTTCTAGTTGTAGCTCTGGTAACCAGCTAGCTTGTGACCCCGCGTGAGGAAGAGCGGCTTTAGAACCTGGCAGCGGGCAAGAGGCTGAGCTCCAGAGTCCCTTCCAGGAATGCCTTACCTACAGTCCTAAGGTACCTGTAGGTGAGGCATTCCTGGAAGGGCAAATAACTTGACCCAAAGACATGAAAAATACCTAGTCACACAGCTATTATTCTCTTACTGTCCTTATTAGTACAGAAAGAAATAAAAACTCTGAAAATACTTGACAGAAAAAGGTCATGTGAAGGTCTTACGTTAACCAAAGCTAGTGAAAACCTTCACAGTTATGGCATATGGAAAATCCACTATTCTGTGCAAAAATGAGACAGAGTAAGCAACATCAGTCAGTCACTTAATGGCACATTTTTTCCCAAGTCTCAGAATTCTCTTGGGTCTAAAGCTTTAAATCTTAAAAAAAAAAAAAGGCTGATTTTGAGATTGTTTTAAGAGAACCATGATTCCCACAGTTCATATTTCTAGCTTTTTAAAGGAGTCTCTCTGAATTGTTATAATGCTTTTCATGAAGATAGCTCTGTTCTCAAATTTTAAATAACGGCTAAAAGCTAAATAAAGTGAACCATTTGCCATGGACTCTTTATTTTACGTTGTGTGTGTGTGTATGAGCTCATTTAATACTGTAGAAGTTTAACTCAACAATTCTCATCCACAAGCTTTGACCCGTTTATTCCCCGGTAGGTCACTCTGCTGGGCCTCACTAGGACCCCGTGGTTTGGCCTGCAGGTGAAGTAGCGTTTGTCCCCCACTGCCCCATCATTCTTTCCCTTGGCGCTTCGAAGCTCCAGTCCAAGCCAGATCCCTGAGGCAAAGTCAGTGGGGCCCAGGTACCTAACGGTGCCCATCTCGTTGGAGCTGGTGAGGAGGACCTGGGAGCCCTCGTGCAGCCTCACGCGCCCCTCCAGGCCGCCGGCCGTGGTGCTGCTGCTCCAGCTGCGGCGCAGAGCGGGCTTCGACCTGTGCAGAGGGAACACGAGAGAAACTCTGAAGCACGAAAGCCACGTGATGCAATTCACCGTATTCGTTTCCACAGCCAGGTTCACAAGTCATTCACAAAAGGGCATACTTTATGTTCACAACTTGATCTTTTTTATTCTAAATAGCAATATTAGGATATACTTTTCTTTAACATTAAAACGTTTTTCTCTTGTGGCTATTTTAATACTACCCTAATCTGGATTTAAGATTTCACTAGCAATTTATATATGCGCATGCCCTCGGTAAAATAGCAATTAGAAAAAAGACACCTATACCTGCTGAACAAAGCAAAAAGAAAAGAGCCTAGTGGTTTGGCCGTGGTAAATAAAATGCCATTTTGCTCACCTTTCAAATATTCCTTTACATGAAAACCATTTTTAAAAACTGTTAATCCACAACTTTAGAAACTACACACACACGCACACACGCACACACATACACACCTTGTACGAATGAACTCCAGTTACATTTAAGGGTTTGCCACTCTCCCTGTCACTAACATTAGGAAGGACCTTAGTCGTCTGGATCAGGATCCCTCCTCTTTTCTCTACAACAAAACATTACTTACAAGGCACTGCCTCCTAGCACCCGCCACCAGCCTGACCTGATGACACAACTACTGGGCACCCACACGTGGAACCCGTCCAAGGCCTCATGCCAATACTGCCCAGGGCTTCCTCCACTGTCCCTGGGAAGTAGCCAACTCTGCCCAAAACAGAAACATGCCCAGGAGCTTGTCCTATGACCTGAGACCTCCCAAAACAGTCATCCAGAAACCACCACCAGTGGAGCCTTCAACCCGCCGTCCACGCCACCTCTCCTCCAGGAGAAACCCTTCTCCCAGCCCCACAGTAGAGACAACTCGGAACCTGTTACCAAAACTGCACGGAGCCTGACTGCGAGCAGAGTCTGGGTCCTGCTTGGTTTCTATTTTATTCCACTCTCCGTATTTTTAAATACACTCTCACACACCATGTCTCATTTCTTCCTATTAACGACCCCGAGAAGGGAAGAGCACTCTAATTTTATGGGTAGGAAAACTGAGGCCAAAGCCTGTCCTATGCCACATCTGATAAATCCTAGTTATAAAATGTAATGAAAAAAATATTATTTACCACGTCAAATGCACGAATACAAAGTTAACAAAGAAATACGTAAGAGCTATAAGAAAAGTAAAAATCTTTACCCAAGAATATACAAAAGAAAAATGAAAAAGCTTTGTTCCTGGATAGAAACATATATATATAAATGAATCCTCCCCAAAATGATATTTTTTTTTGCAACCTGATGAAATTACTCGAATTTCACATAATGACAGTATCTATCATTTCCTGAGCACTTACTATGTGCCAAACACTTCACATACATTATCTCATCCAACCTCGCCCAAACCAGGGAGGAATTTGAGGCTAAGAAAAATCAAGCTATTTGCCTAAGGTCAGAGAGATGGTAAAGAGGAGACCTGGGGTTCAGATCCAAGGTTGTCAAGCACAAAGGCCAGGCTCTTGCTCACAACCACAATGGGTATTAATAATTAAGAAAAGGTTGAAAAATAATAATATGGCAAAATTTACATTGCCATTATGTTAAATTATAAAATTACAAAAATTAAAACAATGTGGGGACGTCCCTGGCGGCACAGTGGTTAACAATCTGCCTGTCAATGCAGGGGACACGGGTTTGATCCCTGGTCCAGGAAGATCCCACATGCCACGGAGCAACTAAGCCCGTGAGCCACAACTACTGAAGCCCACATGCCTAGAGCCCATGCTCCTCAACAAGAGAAGCCACCGCAAAGAGAAGCCCGTGCACCGCCAACGAAGAGTAGCCCCCGCTCGCCACAACTAGAGAAAGCCTGCATGCAGCAGCAAAGACCCAACGCAGCCAAGAAATAAATTTAAAAAAAACACAAAATGTGGCCCTGGTGTAAGAATGTACTTTTAAACGACCCAGAGAAGATGTTTTAGAAAAATACATGCAATTATTTCATATGTGATAAGAAGTAAAGCTTCAAATCAGTGGGAAAGGAGTGAACATTCTAATTAGGAATGCTGTAAAACCTGGTCATTTATTTGGAAAAGAATATGATTCTTACCACACACTACATATTTTAAAAATCCCCAAGAGATTAAAGAGTTAAATGCATAAATTAAAAAAAAAGAACGAACTAGGAAAAAATAAAGCTATTCATCTGAACACACACAGACATACATACGTGGGTGGGGAGGGGGAGGCGGACATGCATTTAAAGAGTATGCCACCTACCATTAGTTCATGTTTTTTCACGTATTACCAAATGCCACAAAAATGTTTCATATCACAGCATAGCACAGTCTTTAAAAACACTGCAAAAGTCTCACTGAGTAAAATTATTAAAGAAGAAAAATAAAATTATTATTATTATGGGATATGTTAAGGGGAAAATCTTTCAAAGAGTATATAGAGTATGATTTGTCCAACTTTGCTTAAAAATTCAGATACATGCATTAGAAAAAAGCTGGAGAAGTATATGACAAAATGCTAACAGTGATAATCTCATCTAGGTGATAAAATTACAGACGATCTTGATCTGCATTTAATTTACTGTAATTTTTTCAAATTTTGTCCAATCTACTTTCATAATCAGAAAAATTTTAAAGAAAGAAATAAGTAATAAATGAACTCGATATCCAAGCCAAAACTTAATAGTTTGGGTAAAGATTTAACATTCCAATAAGAATGATTTGATTCACGTTACGTCAAAGCTCTAAAAGCCCAGGGAAGTGAGAAATTTATAAATTACGCTACACTTGAGAGCGTTGCTTACTCCTTCAAAAACATTAACGGATCACCTATGAAATAGCAGGTCCAGAGCTAGGCTCCAGGAACTTGTGCATAGTAATCTGTAAAACGTTACAGATCCTGCAATAAAGATGGGTACAAAGCAGAAGGCACACGAAAGAGGGAGAAATCTATCCTCACTCAAGGTCCCAGGGAAGACACTTCAGTGAGGAAGTGACACTTGAACAAATCTGACAGATGAGCAGACAGAGAAGGGAAGCAGACACAGTCATGGGAGCAAAATATATTACGTGTAACTTAAAAAATTTTTTTTTGAACAGCGCGGAGAGTTTAGCAAATTGTCACTTGTGAGGATTTTACCACGAGAGCTAAGTCCAGAGAAACAGGCAGGCCTGTACACGCTATGCCAATGAATCTGGACTTCATTCCGCATCTGAGAATTCAAAAGCTTTACGGGACAGGCAGAAAATGAGAACATGTGACGTGAAATGATGGAACCTGCAGCCAACTGGGTTATATGAGTTCTACCCAAAGACATTCAAATTTGAGCTGGCCAAATACATCATGTGGACAGGCTGGGTTCCACAGAGAGGACCCAATGGAGACTCTCAGGAGATGCACTCTGAAAACACGGGGAGAAGCTAAGTTGGTAATGATGGAGATGAGATGTAGCGACAGGTGAGCTACAGATCCCAGGCTGGATGCAGACGGTGGGAGAGAGGATGCCTGTGCCTACCAGGTGGCAGTGACACCTATGCTAACATCTCAAGCTCCCTGTGTTTATTACCCCCATGCTTGGTATTAGATATACTAAGAATTCTGAAGCCAGAAGAATTGCTTCCAACACCCCCTCCATCATCTTTTCCTCTGAATGAAGGTGTTCATCACCACCACCTCAATAAGCCAACTGGAGAAGCACATCTGCTCTTTCTCAAAAACGGCGCAGCCGGCTGCTGCTTCCCTTTCCTCAGCCCTCTTTTGCAAACATGCCCTTTGCCCCAATTCCTTCCAGTTTCTTACGCAGGGATTTTCATTATCTCTGACTATATTTTCCATGTTTCTCCTGGAAGTATCTTTTATTTCCGTACGAATAGACAAGAAAATGGCACAGGGTTTGATAAATGTCAATAAACTCATTTCTTCAACCCACATTCTTCAGAATACATCATGCTTCCAGATTAAACACAGCACAATATACAATCAACTCTGTCACTTCAGCAGAAGGTCATCCAATCATTACAATGTTTCTTACCCCTGAGATCAGGGACAGGTTTCCTAGGACCTAAAGTCTAAACACCTAATGTCTTTCTTTTGTTTCATATAACACTGATCACCAAACATCTGGTCACATATTGTTTAAGTAAAAACTAAATAAGTTTTAAATTGATTATATATCCTCAATAAGAATATGTTTATTTTTCTAAAACAGGTACTAGAGTCAATCTGTAGAAGTATCAGTAAAGCTTCATTTATTTTTATTTTCAAAGAAAACCAACAGAAGTACTGATATTTTCTTCTCATGTCAACAGATCATCTTGTACATATCCACATCTGCTGTATAATTCCCACGGTTCAGATTTCTCTCTCCTTCCCTTGCTTCTCTGTACCATGTTCTTCCTCTCACCAACATCTTGACACCCCTTCAAAATCCTTTATATCCTGCTTGCCTCTTCTTAGTAATTTCTTCCATTCTGCCTAAGAACTCTTGAATATCTTCAATAAACTGGAGCATAAAGCTATTGCCCTTAAACTCTTTCAGCTACTCAAGTGAGGAGACCAATTTTAAAATCTCAGAATTGGTAGAGGTTTTGAGGAAGGGAAAAAAACAAAACAAAACCCACCCAACTCTGCTAAACAGTACCTACCAGTGCCTCAGGACCCGTCAGGGTTCTCAAGTGAAACCTCAGATCTTGGCGAGGCCTTCCAATAACTTCATGGCAGATTATCATATAAACTACCTGCCTGTTGCTCATGTGATCGTCAAGTCCTCTTGTGTGGGCTATGATTCCTAGTGGCTTCTAGGGCCCCACAACTAGTGCACTTACCTACTGAGCTAGACGTTTTTCCCCCAGGGCATTGTTCATAGATTAACTGGAAGGATTTAAAATTAAAAAACAAAAAAAAACACCTCCTTAACCTAATCAGCCTAGAAGAGCCTCATATTCCTCAAAAGGTTAAGAAGTTCCTAAACGTCTCAGAAAACTATTAGGGGGAGTAAACTGGGTCTGAGGTCTATAAATAGCAATATAAATGAAAAAGAGAAAAGGAGATTCTCTCTACAAAGAAACAACAACAACGAAAAAGGGAGCAGTATATTCTACAAGAGGAAGTAGGAGTATTTTTTAAAATAATAATAAGATGACCTGATGCAAATAGGCCTGACATTCCTTTTATGGACTTCCCAAAATATTAAATCAATTCTCTGACTAATCAAGTAAACAGAGTTTAAAATCAGTCCACCCTATTCAATGATAACACAGAATGTAAATTCCTCCAACTTTTATTAACAGTACTAAACCTCTTTGAAAATATATTCCGTATACTACTTTTAGTCACTGGTGACATTTTTAATTGAGCTTGCAAAGGAGGGAGGAAGAACTCTTCTCACTGACACACTCATCACACCTTTCCTCCTAAGTGTTAAAATTCTACCACGCAATGTAAAAGATACAAAATCCCACTTTTATTTCTTCACAGAATCCTGTCATGTTCATCCTGAAAAGCGTTTTTTCTAAATCTTCTTAATACTCACTTGGCAAAAGCATTTCTTCTGTTAATCTCTTTCTGGGAAGAAGCAGAAGTTGTACTGAAACTTCTCCTAAAACCTAAATATGAAAGTTAAGGTCAGATGAGGAAAACTAAATCACAAATTCACAGTCCTTGTTAAAAGTTATCTTTTATCATTTCTTCTACAGACGTTCTATTCTACCAAGTGTTTCTTTGGAAACAGAAAGCAAAGAAAATAAGTGCATGTAGGTTGTAACAGTTTAGACTTCTTGACGATTGTTACCTCACCTTTCTCATCAAACTATGCACTACATGAATAAGTTAAGATCATGACATTACTTTTGGAGGTTTTTATTATAAACTTTCCTGAAAACCAAATGAAATCGAATTACACATTGATAAAGCTTAATCTTTTTACTCTCCAATATTATAATCTTGATAAATCGTATTAAAAAATAAAAGGATAAAAATGGTTTAAAAAAACACTATCACTAAATATACCCCATTTATAAAATTCTGAACAATGAATTTCAGAGCTTATGATTGTTGGCATCCCCAAATGACAGAGTTATTAAAAAAAAAAAGAAAAAGACTTCACAAAAGGTAAAGTTTTTAAAAGATGCTTTTAAAAAAGAAAGGGATTTCCAGTTCTGGCAGTTACGGCCCACCAGATGTGCTGCGTGAACCTCCCGAATGAAGCAAGTATAATTTAAAACAACTATAATTTTTTTTAAAAAAAATACTGTTGACCTCATACAAGTGGCACAATTCCAAAGAGGCCAAAAACCAAAAAGAGAAACCATGGAAGGTTTCCCCCAAAGCAACCTAACCACCTTGTACCCCAGGACTACACTGCCCTCCAGAGAAGCTGGGGCCTGCCAAGATGGGGTCCTAACAAAAGTGAGGGTCCCGAGCAGCTCATCCTCAGTGTCAAGTCAAATGAGAAACAAAATGAAGCACCACTCAGAGGAACACAAAGGAAAGCAGCTTGTGTCAACCCCACTATGCAGAAAGCAAAATGTTCTCCCCTCCAGATCTGTGATCACCAGCCAAATTCATTTTATCTGTGTAATATAAAGACGACAACAACAACATTGCAGAGAACGTAAACTAAAGTTGGCAGTGCCTCTAGGCAACTGGCAGAAGTAAACACAGGCATACCTCAGAGAGACTGCAGGGTCGGTTCCAGACCACAGTAATGAAGCAAATATCTCAACAAAATGAGTCACAAATTTTTTGGTTTCCCAGGGCATCTAGAAGTTGTTTACACTATACTGTACTCTATTAAGTGTGCGGTAGCATTATGTACAAAAGAAGAAAAATACACATACCTTAATTTAAAAATACCTTATTGCTAAAAACTGCTATCCATCATCTGAGCTTTCGGTGTCACAATCTTTTTGCTGGTGGAGGGTCCTGACTGATCAGGGTGGTGCTTGCTAAAAACTGGGGTGTCTATGGCAACTTCTTAAAACATGACAGCAGTGAAGTGTGCCACATCGACTGACTCTTTCTTTCACAAATGATTTCTCGATGTAGCACGCGATGCTGTTTGATAGCATTTTACCCACGGTAGAACTTCTTTCAAAATTGGAGTCAATCCTCTCAAAGCCCGCTGCTGCTGTATCAACCAAGTTTATGTAATGCTCTAAATCCTTTATTGTCATTTCAACAATCTTCACAGTATCTTCACCAGGAGTAGATTTCATCTCAAGAAACCACCTTCCTCGTTCATCCATGAGAAGCAATACCTCATCTGTTCAAGTTTTACGATGAGATTGCAGCAATTCAGTCACACCTTCAGGCTCCATTTCTAATTCTAGCTCTCTTGCTATTTCTACCACATCTGCAGGTACTTCCTCCACCGAAGTTGTGAACCCCTCCGAGTCGTCCATGAGGGTTGGAATCAACGTCTTCCAAACTCCCATTAACGTTGATATTTTGACCTCTTCCCATGAATCACGAATATTCTTAATGGCACCTAGAATGGTGAATCCTTTTCAGGTTTTCAATGAACTTTGCCCAGATCCATCAGAATAATCACTGTCTATAGCAGCCATAGCCTTACGAAATGTATTTCTTAAATGCTAAGAGTTGGAAGTCTCAGAATTACTCCTTGACCCACAGGCTGCAGCATGGATGTTGTGTTAGCAGGCACATAAACAACGTTAATCTCATTGTACATCTCCATCAGAGATCTTGGGTGACCAGGTGCATTGTCAATGGTAATATCTGGAAAAGAATCTTTTTTTTTTTTCTGAGCAGTAGGTCTCAACAGTGAGCTTAAAATATTCGGTCAGCCATGTTGTAAATATATGTGCTGTCCTCTAGGCTTTATTGTTCCATTTACAGAGCACTGGCAGAGTAGATATAACATAATTCTTTTTTATTAATAAATTTATTTATTATTTTTTAAATTTACTTTTGGCTGTGTTGGGTCTTTGTTGCTGCATGTGGTTTTTCTCTAGTTGCGGCGTGCGAGCTTCTCGTTGCGGTGGCTTCTCTTTTTGCGCAGCACGGGCTCTAGGCACACGGGCTTCAGTAGTTGTGGCACGTGGACTCAGTACTTGTGGCTCCCGGGCTCTAGAGCGCAGGCTCAGTAGTTGTGGCCCATGGGCTTAGTAGCTCTGCGGCATGTGGGATCTTCCCGGACCAGGGCTAGAACCCATGTCCCCTGCATTGGCAGGCGGATTCTCAACCACTGCGCCACCAGAGAAGTCCCAATGTAACATAATTCTTAAGGGCCCTAGGATTTTCAGAATGGTAAATGAGCACTGGCTTCAACTTAAAGTTACCAGCTGCATTAGCCACTAACAAGAAAGTCAGCCTCTCCTTTGAAGCCTCACGCTGACTTCCCTTCTCTAGCGATGAGAGTCCTAGAAGGCATCTTCTTCTAGTGGAAGGCTGTATCATCTACACTGAAAACCCATTGTGTAGTGGTGCCACCTTCATTAACGACCTTAGCTAGATCTTCTGGATAACTTGCTGCAGCTTCTACGTCAGCACTGGCTGCTTCACCCTGCACTTTGAGGTTATGGAGACGGCTTCTTTCCTTATATATCATGAACAAACCTCTGCTGGCTTCAAACCTTTTCTTCTGCAGCTTCCTCACCTCTCTCAGCCTTCATAGCATTGAAGAAAGTTAGGGCCTTGCTCTGGATTAGGCTTTGGCTTCAGGGAATTCTGTGGCTGGTTTGATCTTCTGTCCAGACCATAAAAGCTCTCTCTGGATCAGCAATAAGGCTGTTTCTTACCATTTGTGCATTCGCCAGAGTGGCACTTTTGATTTCCTTCAAGAACTTTTCCTTTGCAGTCACACATGGCTAACTGTTTGGTACAAGAGGCCTAGCTTTTGACCTGTCTCTGCTTTTGACATGCCTTCCTCACTAAGCGTAATCATCTCTAGCTTTTGATTTAAAGTGAGAGACATGCAACTTTTCCTTTCACTCAGAGGCCACTGTAGGGTTATTAATTGGCCTACTTTCAAGATTTTTGAGTTTCAGGGAATAGGGAGGCCCGAGGAGAGGGAAAGAGATGGGGTAATAGCCAGCTGGTGGGGCAGTAAGAACATACACATTTATCGATTAAGTCTGTCATTTTACATGGATGCAGTTCATAGCGCCCCCAAACAATTACAATACTAACATCCAAGACTACTGACCACAGATACACCATAACAAATATAATAATAACGGAAAAGTTTGAAATATTGTGAGAATTACCGAAATGTGACCCAGAGACATAAAGTGAGCAAATGCTGTTGGAAAAATGGCACCAACAGACTTGCTCAATGAAGGGTTGCCACAAACCTTCAATTTGTAAAAAATGTAGTATCTGAGAAGCAAAAAAAAGCAAAGCACAATGAAACAAGATATGCCTGTATAATCTTCTCAAGAGGCATCAACCCAGGCTTAAAAGAATTCCCATACATTAAATTCTAAGTAAAATAAGCATTTCACAACAATAAATAACAAAATTCACAAGGAAAGAAGGTGCCACAAGTTAGGCTCAACAGAAACAGACGGCAGAATCAGACTCACAAAGACTTCAGATATTGAATTATTAATCATAAAAAGTAACAATATTTAAAATGTTTAATAGCATAAAAGAAAAACTTGAAAATGTGGGGAAAGGATAAGTGACAATAAGTAACAACCAAACAGACTTGCAAAAAGATGAAAAATTTGTAATGAAAAAACTTCACGGCTGAATTAGGCAGTAGAATAAACGTAGCAGAAGAAAGAATCAAGAAGCAGAAAGATAACTCTGAAGATATCCAGAATGCAGTCCAGAGAGACAAAGTTGTGAAAAATATGAACGAGGCATGGGAAAGTGAAAATGTGGACTATACTACTCGTCAGAATTTTGGAAGGAGATAATAAAGAGCATGAAGGAAGAAATATTTTCAGTATATGGGCAAGAATTTTACACAATTAATCAAAGATACTAATTCCTAGATCCAGGAAGACCCAAGGTGCCAAACAGAATAAACGAAGGGAAATCTCCACCTAGACATAATCATAGCAAAACTGTACAACACAAAGGAAATAGAGAAGATCTTTAAAAGCAGTCAAAAAGCAAAGATAAACCACCTACAATGGTATGGATTAAGGAGACTGATAGGTGATTTCTCAAAAATTTGACAGAAGACAGAAAGCAGAAGAATTATATTGTCAATGTGCAGGGAGAAAACAGCTTTCAAACTCTAATAAAAATTGCACCAATTTTTACTTTTACTCAGTAAAACTATCATTAGAAAAGACAGACAAAAACTGAGTTTCCTACCAATAGACCCTTTCTAAAAAAATATTTAAGAATATAGATGAGGTAGAAACAAAATGATTTCAAGTGTAAGTTCTAAGGATTAATGACTAAAGATATCGGTAAATATAGACATGCATGAGCAAATTAAATAAATATCAATTATATAAAAACTATTATAATAATGTGAAATTTGTGAGGGAAACAAAATAGAAACTCAGTTTCTAAGGACTTCCTATTATTTGAGAAAGAATAAACATAATGATTAACTTTAGGCTTTGCTAAGTATGTATGTCAAAGTACCTAATTACTAGGAGGCATATTCATAGAATGTAATTTTTATACAAGTAAAAAATTAAATGGAAAAAAGAGGGGGTAGCAATATAACCAGAATGAAGTCAAGAAAGAAAAACATTTAAGTACAAAAAAGTTGAAAAATTAGAAAACAAATAAATAACAAATAAATCCAAATATATTACTAACTACAATGAATGCAAATAGGTGAAACTCAGATTAAAAAACAAAGGTGGTCTTTTTCTAAAAAAAGTAAAATCCAGTTATATTCTATTTACAAGATATTCCAGGGGCTTCCCTGGTGGCGCAGTGGTTGAGAGTCCGCCTGCCGATGCAGGGGACACAGGTTTGTGCCCTGGTCCGGGAAGACCCCACATGCCGCGGAGCGGCTAGGCCCGTGAGCCATGGCTGCTGAGCCTGTGCGTCCGGAGCCTGTGCTCCGCAACGGGAGAGGCCACAACAGTGAGAGGCCCGCGTACCACAAAAAAAAAAATAATAATGATAATGGGAGATATTCCAAAGACATGAGGACATAGAAAGATTAAGGCAATGGCTAGAAAAACATTTTTTAGGCAAGTACTTAACCACAAGAAGGCTGATACAAGGTAAAAAGAATTACTATAAAGCAATACCACTTACATTAACACCAAAAAAAAAAAAAAGAAACAGGTAGGTATAAATCTAATAAAACATGTATAGAATCTATATTAGGAAAATTATAAAACTCTGATGAAAGAAATCAAAGATCTAAATAAATGGACAAGCACTCCATGTTCATGGATAGGAAAATTCAATACTGTTAAGACATCAGTTCTTCCCAATTTCATCTATACATTCAATGTAATCCCAATCAAAATACAGCAAATTATTTTGCAGACATCAATAAACACATTGTAAAGTTTATATAGAAAGGCAAAAAGCCCAGATAAACCAGCATTACATTGAAGGAGAAGATCAAAGTCCACTACTAAACTTGAAGGATTTCTATACGGCTGCAGTAATCAATACAGTTTGGTATTAGCAAAAGAAAAAGACAAATAGATCAACAGAACAGAATAGAGAGCCCAGAGATAGACCCACACTAACACAGTCAACTGATCTTTGACAAAAGAGCAAAGGCAATTCAATGGAGAAAGGATAGCCTTTTCAGCAAATATGGTGGAACAACTAAACATTCACATGCAAAATAATGAATCTAGACATCGACTTACACCTTTCACAAGAAATAACTCAATGAATCATAGATATAAATGTAAAACACAAAACTACAGAACTTCTAGGAGATAACATAGGAGAAAATCACAGTACCCTTGGGTTTGGTGGTGACATTTTTGATACAACACCAAAAGCACAAGTCATGAAAGAAAAAATTGATAACCTGGACTTCATTAAAATTAAAAACTTCCACTCTGTGATAGACACTGTTAAGACAATGAAAAGACAAGTCACAAAACATGCAAAAGCATAATGGTTTGCTATTTTGACAACTTAAAAATTAAAAACTCCTGCTCATCAAAAGATGCCAAAAAAGGAAGGGGAGGGGGTGGCAAAAGACAAGTCAAAAACTGGGAAAGATATTTGCAACAAACAAAACTGACAAAACATTAGTGTCCAAAATATATAAAGAAACCTACAAATTAATAAGAAAAAAACAAACCAACCAAAAGAAAAATGGGCAGTAGACGTGAATAGGAACATCGTAGAAGAGGAAATGTATGTGGTCCATAAACATGGAAACAGGCCCAACCTCATCTGTAATCTGAAAAATGCAAATTAAAACCACAAGGAGATACCATTTACACCCATCAGATGGGCAAACAAGACTACTGTTGGTGAGGTGAGGAGTGACAGAGACCCTCATCCACTGCCCACGTGAACAGTTTGGCACACCCAGGAAGACTGAAGATATGGATATCCCGTGCCTGGCAATCCTGGAGACACTTCTGCAAATGTGCACAACGGCACAGTTTCTAATAGTTAAAAACAGGATATAACCCAAATATCCATCAAATATAAAATGAATAATGTATTTTAATGGAACACTAAATAACACAGCAAACAACAATCAAAACTAAACTGGAGGACACGGGGAGGGGGAAGAGTAAGCTAGGACAAAGGGAGAGAGTGGCATTGACATATATACACTACCAAATGTAAAATAGATAGCTAGTGGGAAGCAGCCACATAGCACAGGGAGATCAGCTCGGTGCTTTGTGACCATCTGGAGGGGTGGGATAGGGAGGGTGGGAGGGAGACGCAAGAGGGAAGAGATATGGGGATATATGTATATGTATAGCTGATTCACTTTATTATACAGCAGCAACTATCACAACAATGTAAAGCAATTATACTCCAATAAAGATGTTAAAAAAAAACTAAACATATATTATTTATTGACATATCTGTGGGGGATAGACATAAAGAAAATCAAGGGAATAATTAACATAAAATTCAAGATGCACAACCTGAAGACAGAGTATACGAAAAGGGAGGCAGAAGAGACTCAGGGGATACTCAGGGGTTTCTATAGGACACAGGTAATCATCATCTTTGGCTATGGGGTGGGTAACAGATATTGTTTATGATTACACAAACTATACAAATATATTTCATATACTCTTTTGTATACATATATACTTTACAATAAAAATTTTTCATTGAATAAAAGCAAAGAAATAATTATTAGGAACATAAAACTGCGTAATCTTACCAGGATACGAATGATTCTGTTTATTTGAAGAAATTTCTGAAAGAGTATCCAGGGAATCTGTTACTCTGTGAATAAAACAAGTAATGCAAACCTCATTAGAAGTAGCTGGTCTTCAGATTTAAGACTGGTGCTTAACTGAGGATTTCACACCAATGGTTCTTTCTTATTTCACTCGTTCGACAAGCATTTACTAAGCATCTATCGTGAGCCAGGGATGAACTTCAATCTAGCACCACAGACAGGCAATATAAGCATAGTAAGTACAGAGAAAGTCAACTTCAGGTGACTTCATTTCAAATAGGGGCCTGACTTTGCTTCTTTGGAGCTTTATTTTCAAAGATGAAACTAAAAAATGTGAAAATTTTATTTTATGTGAAATTTAACAAATGTTAGGTTATAACTGTAAAAACACCACATTTTTACATTGAAAAAACATCAGCTGAGTTTGTGTATATATGTGATTTTTCTGATAAAACTGGCTAATACGATTCAACATGTTTTATTTTGTACTTGACTCTAAGCACAATCATAAAGGTCACGTTCACTATAGGTCTATTTCTTTGATACTCAAATCATTCTTTATTTTTAAAAAGCCAATCCTATAACAGTCTCATTTTCTTCCAGTTGTTTACTGACTTAAATCTGCAGTCTTTATTCTATCAATCACTTGCATCAGCACACTTTGTTACCATAAAGAAATCCTGCAACTCTTACAATATTTGCAATTTCATCTTGCAATTCACATGCATCATTTTCACAAGATACATAACATACAGCAATCAATGAGAGACTAATGAATGCAAAGAATATGACTTGATGAAGAGGACAGATACTTGAATTAAGCTGTGATGGAGAGTTGAGAACTTAATTCTAAAAGTGATCAGTTCATTAGTAATAAGTATGTAATGGTATGAACTGAGAATAAGAAAATTAATGCTATGCTGATAAAAACCACTTGAGTAAAAAATAGACAGAGAGAGAGAGAGAGAAAGATTAGATCCAGTCAGTGTCTTAGAATTTCTCTAAAGTAATATTGGTTGATATATAAGATAATAGAAGAAAAAGCATTAACTAGATGATACTTGGGTGACAGTAGAAAACCATTCAAGCAGAGGAAAGTACCATGTGCATTCTGGGACAGGAGGCACATTTTTTAATGGAACTATTAAAATAAAAAAATTGTAAAAGGCCAGCTACAATCTGGGGAGGAGCGCAATGCAAGGTGAGGTTGTGATTGGTCACTATGTGATTGACTGTTCTCTCAGGAGTCCCCAGTTTAAAATTCTTCCTTCTTGAAGATCAGCGTTATCTTTAAAGAGCTCCAAAGCTGGTTTAAATTAGAAACTCCTCAAAATCAGGCACCATGTCTGTTTTATTTACTTATAGAACGCCTAGCACAGCACAAAGTGCTAAAAGACACTTAATAGTATTTGATGATGATGAATGAGACAATCAGATGATAGGAAGACAGCTGGATAGAGAGAGCAGTTCATTTAGAGAGAGAGCCCTGCTTCTTCTAAGATGAAGGGGCTGCTTTTAAATGAATCACCTTAAAGAAGACCAAATAGACGGCAAAAAAACAAGTAAAAAATGTGTGTTCCATAAACAAAGCAAGAAAAAGAAGGGAGAGGGAAAGAGGCTTCACAATATAGCAGAGAAGAAAGCCGTTACAGCATAAGAAACACTGAACAAAGTTTGATCAATATTTACTGTGCACACAACATGCCAGAATGTGTTCCTCGGGTAATCAAACATGAGACGGAGAACCCCAGTCCTCATGACTAGGAGACAAATAAAACTTAGGAGAGACTGTAGCAATGATCAAAATTCAAAATGTGAAATACAGTTTCTACTGAACTCTTATCACTTTTGCACCACCATAAAGTCAAAAAATGGGTTAATGAAGCAATGTGTTAATGGAGATTTGTTCAAAGTAATATGAGAACCCAGAAGACGGACGGGTGACTCAGTATGGATTTTATTCCCAAATCAATCATTTATAAGGTATAGGTCCTAAAGAAAGTCACTGGGCCTCTTTTAACCATTACAGGGTAATGGTTAAAAGTACACATTCGGATACTACACTACCTGAGCTCAAATCTCCACTTGGGAGCTGTGTACAACTGCACAACTCACTTAACCTCTCTGTGCCTTACTTTCCCCACCTGGGAAATAGGGATAACTGCAGTACCCAACACACAGGGTTGCTGCAGAGCAGTAAACAATACATACAGAGTACTTAAAACAGTGCCAGCACGTGTAAGTGCCACTAGCTACTACCTCTTTTTCTTCATTATAAAATGACTACCAAGAAAAACCCCAGCAAACTGCCTAAAAGCAAGGGCTTAGGAAAAAAACAACAGCAAAATAACAAACCTGGGCTGAGTCCAGCTCCACCATTAACTACTGTGCGAGATCAAAATATCCCACCCAAAACATGCCACTCTGGTGCAAAGATTATTTTGAGCTGAAGACATGTGAGAATCAACAAATGCAGGAAGAGGCTTTCTCTGAACTCCCCTTATCTGCCTAAAACAGATCTTCCCAAAAAAAGAACTGAATTGTCATAAATCCCCTTCCCAGGAGTTTCATCAAGCAGAGAAGACTGCCTCTCATCACAGGAGACAACATGAGGAGTTAACACCACACCCCAGACAGACACTGTCACAGACTATCGTGTCCCCATCCATTTTCCTAAGGGCCCACTAATCTTTCCTAACATCATCTGCTCCCCCACAAGTGGCCGTTCTCCCCCTCCCTTTCCCCTATTGAGATGGTCTATAAACCGTTCACTCTCACCACTACTTTGGGCATTCACTGCTTTCTGTGATGCCCCCATGCATGTAAAATTAACATTTAATAAGTGTGCATGATTTTTCTCCTGTTCATCTATCTGTTGTCAGTTTAATTCATAGACAGGACAAGTTTTTCGTCCCCTACAGTAGCTATAGGACTTTAGCAAAGCTACTGTATCTCTTGTAACTTTTCTTCACCTGCAAAAATAGGAATAATCATATTATCTTATACCTCACTGGGCCTGGGGGAGATTTATGAAGTAACATGGTACAGAGCCCACCACTTACTAAATGCTCAATAACTACTTGTACAGATCCTCCTCAACTTACAACGGGGCTACGTCCCGATAAACCCATCTTAAGTTGAAAATGCATTTAACACACCTAATCTACTGAACATCATCACTTAGCCTCGCCTACCTTAAATGTGCTCAGAACACTTTCATGCGTCTACAGTTGGGCAAAGTCATCTAACACAAAGCCTATTTTACAATAAAGTGTTGAATGTCTCATATAATTTATTGAATGCTGTACTTCAAGTGAAAAACAGAATGCTTGTATTGGTACAGAAGGGTCGTAAATGTATTGGTTGTTCACCTTGCGACCACGTGGCTGACTGGGAGCTGCTGCTGCCCTGCGCAGCCATCTCGAGGGAATATTGTACTGCACATCGCTAGCTCAGGGAATGATCAAAATTCAAAATGTGAAATACAGTTTCTACTGAATTCTTATCACTTTTGCCCCACCATAAAGTCAAAAAATCGTAAGCTGAACCATTGTAAGTCAGGGACCAACTGTAGTTATTCTTTTCCAGCTCACCTGACCAAATACTTATTAGGATCAAATGAAACAACATTTAATTGAAGGTACTTTGTAAACTGAAAAGCATTATACGTTAAATGTTATAAAATCATAAATAATAAGAAAAGAATTATACTAAGTACATCATAGAAGAAGGAAAAGAATACAAAAATTACATGTAATTATTCAATAAGAAAAACAAAGTGAGAAAGAAAATGGATATAAAACCTGTTAAATCTGCCAGGAGGCAGTCACACAGTCTAGCTGGAAGGGAACAAGATGGGACTCCGAGGTTGAGATCATAGATCTATTCTCATGAATGTGACTATACCACACATGTTATTTCCTATTTAAAGATGAGTATCCCATTTCCCATCCACTGAAAAGCATACCCAGCCAACTTCTTTCAGCACATTAAGTCATTTCACACAATAGTACCTGGAATTTCATGAGGACTCACTTCTGCTCAACTTTTTTTTAAAAACCCAGAGTGAGCTGGTACAAAAGCGTACTATCTTAAGAAGAAACACCGGGGAGGTATATTATATATAAATCCTTGAAGCTTCACTTCCCCCAAAGATCTACTGCTTATCTATTTTTGAAAACTAAGGAAATCAGAGGAAAAAGCCATTTTGGTTCCATTAGGTTTGTAGGAGAATGAATGGGGTGCCTGCTGGCAGGAAATTTAATGTAGTTAGGATGTGACTGAGGCAATCAGAGAGCATTTTTACTTTTGTTTGCATGACAGATTAAGCTTGCTGCTCTCACTGTTCAGAGCGGCAAACACCACTCCTACTAGCCTACACATACTCACAGGGTTTGCAAATGAGGAATAAAGGAGGTTTTTAAAACTGCAAATCCTCAGCAAAGCAAATTTAGCTTTCCATGAGCCTTCCCTCTGAAGAAGGTGGTTGGTTAACCCCTTGAAAGAAGACATGGGCTACAGTCAGGGCATGTCTTTAATATAAAATTAGGGACTCTAACTATAACCCACTGCACATTACAAAAAGTTCTTGTGAATAGTGTAAATTTCATTGTTTCTCACCTTTGTACCCTGGATGGGGGAGCAAATATTCCATATCTTGGGGAACAACTAAAATACTGCACACCTCCAACTGAACCATCATTCTTGCCATGGGGTTTATCAAGCTCTATCCCGTACCAATATCCTAGAACAAGAACATGGGATTTTAAAAGCATCTGCACTTTATCCAAAATTGTTATGCTAGTATACAAACCCAAAGTCTAGATGGTTTAACATTTTCACAAATGACCAAAATCCTCATGACCATTAAGCTTTCACATGATAAAATTATGAAACAAAATTTGAAAAATTTTCAACTAGAAAAACATTTTACAAGCATAATTGCAGAGTTGTACATGAGGGGAGAAAGATAAAATGTACACACACAAATTTGGCAAGGATTAGCTATTATACCAGTAGTGTATGAGCAAAACATATCTAAAAGCTACAATAAGAAACTGTCCTTAACTCGGTAGCATGGTCTGTTTAACTTGAGAGCAGTGTAGCATGATACCGAGATGTATAAATCATAAAATGAATATGCAATCTTTTCATTTTACTCTTCCAGTATTAGAATACCACAAACAGTTCTGAAATAATTAAAGGGGGACAAAAATAATATGGAAAATATGACTAGACTTCATGGTGACTCTTCTTTTTCTTTCACTTTTTCCCTACCCAGGAAGGAAAAAAATATCATTTTTAACCTAAATGAAAAGATTTAGGTTGAGTTAATAGGAATAATTTTCTAAAAGGCTTTTAAGTATTTAAAAGGGCCCACTCTGAGGAGAGTAATAGGATTTCCTTTTCTAGCGAGCATAAAATTAAAATAGTGAGGTTGCTTTTAGTGTGGCAAATATTAGATAAATGGACATATACTCCTAGAGTAATGGCTCTGGATGAGGGTACCTCCAGTTCAGTTAAAAGTACCTGACAGTCCACTCATTTTTGTATTTAAAAGTAGAATACAATAGTAATTGTATGTGGTCTCTTAGAATCAGTAACAAATAAAAAAATAAGGATACAGATATTGAGAAACTTACGACAAATGACAAAATACAAAAATATTGTTCCCTTCAGATTAATAGTTCAAAGAGTCAATTGTATAACCTCTAAAATGACAATCTAGAAGTTCTTAATTCTTTTCCTCTTACGTTCAAAAAGATGATACCTGAGTCCATTCCCGATATTGGAGTTTGAGTTGAAAAGACTAACGTAATGCGTGTAATTGTCTTTTATACCTAAACAGTCCTACCCTGCCCAGGTACAGAGTAAGGTATACAAACCCACTGCTCAGCCATACTAATGCTCAGTCATCGCATTTCTGAATGCCGCTAACTGGGTTACTCTGGTTGCCATCGTTATTTCTGAGTGCCACGGTTATAATTTTCCAAGTTTTACTTCCTTCTGCCTTTGATGCTTTCCTATATAATTTTTGCATTTTCCCATTTTAATACACCATATCACTGCTACATGTTTACCATGTAACTCCTGAAAGTGTGTAGCACACAGCAGGAAGGCATTATGGCAAGTGTTAACAATAGTGACTGCCTACTGTCTGGATACTTTCTTTCCGAGGTGGCACTGCTAAACATGCTGAAGGGGTAAACATGCCCTCTGTCAGGTCTAGATCTTATCATCTATAAAAAGCCTAGATATTACCACTGTCCTATAGAACTGACTGATCTAAATTTTGATGCCACAAGGAATACACGCTACTTCTTTCTGAAAGAGCAGAAGGACCTTAATGAAAAATTTCAAACTTTTATATTTGCTTATTACTTCTCAAATTTCTAAATGCTCTACACTAGGAGTTTAAAAATTAAAATTCAACCTACAACAACTGCTTCCAAACAAAACAAACCGTTCGAGCCTTGTTTAATAAAACCAGAGGAAGGAAGCTCAGAAGACATAGTGATTGTGGAAAAATAACCTACCTTTGGGATTCCTAGGTTTTTATTTGAGAACCATATTAAGAACATTCTAACTAATCTCAATTACTAGCTGGTGCCCTAAGAGAGACATGAATTATAAAACATATAGCCCATCTCCAATCCATTAGAAGTTGGACTGCAATTAAAAATGGTACTAATGAAACAAGAATGTGTTGGGAGACAATTCTCCATGTTTCTACAGGCCTTATGGACAGAGGCACTGACCGTCTTTTCGTGGATGTTTGTAGAGAAGATGGCCTTGGGGGATGGAGACAGAGTCTCCCCCGGCACAAAAGACAGGAATGCTTATTATCTAGTACAAAGGTTCAGATTCCTTAAGCTCGGGGCTCCTCTCCTATAGCATAAACCACTGGGTGTACAGGTGTCACCTGGCCCTCCCTATCTCACCCCCTGGGAACTGGGGCTCAGGAAACAGAAGAGAATGCTGCCACTTTGGCTACCACTATTGCAGAGAGCACTGAGGTCCTCTATCGCTGACCCAGCAGCCTACCATCTTCTGCCAGCATCTATGAAACCATGGCAATCCAACTTGTTAACTTGCAAACAGGGTAAAATCTCAGATCCTTCAGAGTTCTTGACAGAAGGCTACAAACTTTTTTTAAAACATCAGTGTTCTAGGTAACCATTTCCTAAAACGCTGCAATGCCACCATGTGTCAAAACAGCATATTGCTATTTAAAAATACAAACATGGTTTTATTCAACCGGCTTCTGTTTGAAATTACAATCAGAAATTACTGAAAATATAAAAGAAAGATAATCTTTACTTTTGGAAACACAATGTTAAGTCTAGACTGGAGTGAGTATATAAATACACAAACATGCATTTTTAAGATCCCACAGTGCGCAAACGTTTTTCATTTTCCTTTGAACCGCTTTGTTTGCTTTTCTCTCCAAGCCACTCTGTTAAAAGCTGTATCAGTAAACGCACTATCCACTCATTTTCAAGATTATGCTTAGCACAAATCTAATCCGAAAATGTTTTCTCTGTTATTTAGCACACTTGGCAATCAGTGAGAGTAAAACTGGAGAGTAACAACTAACTTTAACTGTAGACAATTTAAAACACAAATGGCAAGAAAAATTCATTAGTAACAATCAACCTGAGTAAAAACAGTCTGCATCTGAATCAATGTTTTCCATTTTCTGTGCCACAGCCACCACCCACAAGAACTATGAATCAAGAATTCTCTATAAGTTTTATTTACATGTAAAATTTTGAACCTTTTGTTATCTAAAGAATTCCAGTTGAGCAAAGACTATACAGATGAGTTACCTGGAGCGAAGTTTGTTGTCCCAAAGAACTTAACGGTACCAATTCTCTGGCCTACCACCAACACCCTGTCTCCAAGGCGGAGTTCTCCTTCGCAGCGTGCATTACTTGCTACAGATGTTGTTGAGGAATTCAAACCTGTTTTGGGGTTGGTTGGGGAAGGGGATGGGGCAGGAAAAGAGAAAAAACAAAGGGAAACTCAAAAAGCACATAAGCCAAAAAACTACTATTTATTCTAACCAGTCTAGTTAGTTGGAGATGTCAACATATGCTGCCTTTCCTTATACACAGCATCTAAGCTGTGTTTCTCACATGTGAAGTGACGCTACTCAAAAGAAATTTGAAGGGTTTCCTGAGACAATCATTGCCACAGGAGCTTACACTTGACTCCTGGTGAAGTACCAGCTTTATCTGACTTCCTGGTGGCACGCTCTACTAGAACAGAGGTCAGCACACCTGTTCTGACTAAAGGGCTGCATAGTGAATATTTTAGGCTTTACAAGCCATACTACTCTGCACAACTACTCAACTCTGCGGTCATAGCACAAAAGCAGACAGACAAAGTGGGCACAACATGTTCCAATACAACTTTATTTACAAAAATAGGTGGTAGGTTGGATTTGCCCCATGGGCTATAGTCCACCCATCCCTATTCTAGTAAAATGCTAGAATCAGAGTAGTTCAGTGGGACTCAGTGTAAATGATACATACATAAATGTAATTTAAAAGTGAAATTGCTGTAAGATTCCAATTACCCCAAATTGATTTCCTTGTTAGAAACAAAAGCACTCCCTGCCCAGACCTCGATTCAAACCTAAAGCCTGCAACTCCCGCTACTGAGCATCAGAAGTCCTGGAGAAACACTGTCTTGAAAGCTGTTCAATTGTAACAGAGAAGAGGTGGGCCCCTGAGGCTTCTCCCATCAGTCCATGAACAGATTTGAGTGGCTGTCATCTGAGAAGGCCTAGGGAACCCTGCATGAGGGTGCGGGATAGAGGGTAAGTCAGACTGTTAACAGGGAGAAACTAAACACATGGTAACAAATGAGGAACACAAACTCAGGGAGAAGGAAGGTCTGGATCAAGTGTACATTAAAAAGTCCTTGGCCCTCAAAATAACTAACATTTCCCAAGCACTTCATGGTTTACAAAGCGCTTTTCATGAGAATTATAATCATAGGTAAGAAACAAACTCAGGAATTAATGAAGACATGGTGTTCATAGGAGTCAGTGGCACACCTGACTTAAAACCCTGACCCTGTGACCAGAAACTCTCACGTCTGTCCCCACGCTGCCTGCAGACAAGGGACCAAGGACAGAGTTCAACGTGGACTACAGTGGGGCTGAGCTCACAGACGTCCTCCCCAACCTCTCCCATCCCCCAATCTCTTCTCTCTGCTCCTCTTTCTCCTTAATCCTCTGTCCTTAGCTTCCCCTAAATGTCCACCCTCTGCGGTCCACATCTACCCCAAATGCAAACGGACAGAGAAAGCGGAATATCCGCTCACTCTAGCAATACTTTCTTAAGAAAACATCTCTGGGGTTCGGAACTTTCTCTCACACACCTCCTCCCCTTTTAAAAGGACCTCCTTCTCCCTCTAATTGATAACTCTCTTCATCTCTACTATTATTTAGGTCCACAAATCCCTCAAATTTATAAAAAGAAAAAAAGGTTAAGTATGTAGGCACACTAGAACTATACCCTTATATAAAGGGGAAAAAAGATAATTCCATACCCACACATAAATTTTAAAATCAAGTCAATGTCAAAAGCCCAAATTCCAAATGAAGAGGGCCTTAAAATGTAAATAAAATGAGGACAAACGGGATCGCTACATCACTGCATCTTTTCACCTCTGTTCCTCACAGCATTAAAGAGAAACTGGTTTCAAGGGAAGAGGAACCTATTCAGAAAATAAATATTCAAGCAAAGTTTCCAGGTTCTCCACTTTTAGGGCCTCAACTTTTAACTTTATTACATCAGTGTTACTACTGAGTGTTTGGGGTTTTTTCCCCCATATAATAAAGTATCTTAAAGAGAAAAAGAAATCCTGTCATGAACATTTTCTACAATAAAATATTGGTTCAAGTATTAAAAGTATTAGAAAAAGAATCTAGTAATTACTATGAGGCTCATTAAAAATAAGTTATGGGCTTCCCTGGTGGCGCAGTGGTTAAGAGTCCGTCTGCCAATGCAGGGGACACGGGTTCGAGCCCCGGTCGGGGAGGATCCCACAAGTCGCAGAGCAGCTAAGCCCGTGTGCCACAGCTACTAAGCCTGTGAGCCACAACTACTGAGCCCGTGCACCACAACTACTGAAGTCCCCGCGCCTAGAGCCCATGCTCTGCAACAAGAAGCCACCGCAATGAGAAGCCCGCACACCACAATGAAGAGCAGCCCCCGCTCGCCCCAACTAGAGAAAGCCCGTGCGCAGCAACGAAGACGCAACACAGCCAAAAATAAATAAATAGAACAATTTTTAAAAAATAAATAAATAAATAAAAAATAAGTTTTGCCAAAGTGGCTTCATTTTCTTTCTATGCAGGTAAATAACTGAACTGCAGTAAATTCAATATATATGTTGATTTCAACAAGAAAACGTGTTTTATATATCCTTACACATAACTGAAGAAATGTGGACTGAATGGGATCATGCAGGCTTCACAGCAAGTTAAAAAGGTAATCACTGTCAACCTCTCGTACACAGTTTTAAACAATGACTTGGCTAAAAATAGAGAAAGCATGCTTTTTAAATAAGAAGATAACACAAAAGTGTGTGAAAAAGCTATACACAAGATGTAAAAAACAAAATTCAGAGGGATAAAAATTCAAACATTAAATTAAATGAAAATAAATGTAAAGTCCTATGTCAAGCCACAAAACGAAGAGACTTGGCATAAGGCTCTGTTTGAGCCAATGACATAGTGTGGTCACCAAAACTGCGTGAGTAGCCTCAGACTGGACTTGTACCGAGAGGCAGTGGTTCAGCTCTCTACCAGCAGGCTGGGAAGGGTCTGGGGACCCTACAGCATGAAGAAGAGCTGAAGGTACTTGAGACAGAGGCGGACTCTGGTCGCAGCGAAGCATCAGATAGACCTGCGGGTGAAGCCGAGGTGTGCACTTAGAAACTGCCACTGTGCACCGATGCCTAACCTCCCTAAGCCTCGGTTTCCTCATTCATAAATTGAAGATGATCATAATAGTACCTACTCCATAGGTTTATTTTGAGAATTAAATGAAATAAGGTATGTAAAATTCCTTTAATAGTACCTGAAATAGTAAATAACATGTATTGACATGTTAGTTATTATTATTAGGTTTAGATTAGAAAAGAGATAAGTAAAGAAAGAGAACAGACCGTATAGTTTCCAAGTATCTGAAGATCTATCATAAAGTTCTAATACGAACCTTACAGGGGCTAGAGTCCATAGATACATGAGGAAGAGAAGAAGTCAATCCAGACAAGGAAAAATGGTAGGAGCACGAGGGAAAGGCACAGAGATCCAGAGTGTGCTGACGAAGGGGAGGGAGGTGGGGGGCTGGGGGGAGACAGGGGAGGAACAAGTAGTTCAACCTGACTGAAGTCAAGGCTTCCTTCTACACATTTAAAAAGAGCAAATCTACTTACAAACAAACCAAGATAAAAAACACCAAGAAAGCCTGGTTGAAAAAGCCATAGATACCGGCACTGGCTCTAGATGAGACAGAAGGGCTTTTGCTCATTGTCTTCTTGTTATTGCCACTTGCATTCAGTGTCTTGGAGTGACTCTGCTTGTGCTCCAAAGAAGATGTAGAGGAGGAGCTGCTGACGGATGCAAGCAGGGTAACTAAAACGGTACAGGAAAAGAACACATCAGAGGGTGGGAAATAAGAAGTGAACCAATGAGATGCTTTTCCAGGTAAATCCTTCTGAAACTCTCCACTTAGCTTCCTCAGTTGTGGATTAACTAATGTTGAATTAAACGCCTGATTTCATCAAAATAGACTGTAGTTCATACATACAAGATTTTACAGCCCAAGCAGTTTTAAGGATGCAAAGGACCCACACTATATGACGGCAATCTCATACAGGGGAGCGCTGTCACGTCACTAATTAGACCAACTACCTATCCTAACCACCACTGTCTCTCACTTCTCACTTAAGATGAGTTAGTAGAATCACATCTTATTTATATAAAAAACACACTACTGTGTTTTTAAGGTAACAAAAGCTTAATATTAAAATGTTCTGAGTTAACCTGAAGGCAAGCAGGAATACTTTTGAATTTTCTATTTGTGCTCTATTCACCCAATGATTTGACAGCTAAAGGCAACTTTAAATGCTGTTATCAAGACATCTACACTATGGAATTTCCTTTTATTCTCTTAATCTAGTCCAGTAATTCTCTAATTTAAGTGTACATACGAATCACAATACAGGATTTTATACAAAAAAAATATGTGTGTGTGTGTATATACATATACATATATATACATACACTTTATTATCAGCTGCTTAGGGGATTTTTAAGGATAAATTTTTACTGTAATGATTCTTCCCTTACAAACTTTAAACTTTAGCCTCATATAAGCTACATCACTATATTATTTTAAAGTTCAATCAGTAAATTAAATTTTGAAAATAGAAGTTATAAATTATATTACCATCTTTCTCTGGTCCAGTTTTCAATTCTTCACCGGGAGGCAATGAAAGTGTTGATTCTGAAGCACTATCTTTTTTTGATGTCATTAATCCTAGAACACAAACAAAACACTTTCAGCAAGAACGAATTTTGTTTAACATTAAACAAAAATATGTATTTGCCTTTTTTAAAAATTTTTATTTATTTATTTATTTGGGGCTGCACTGGGTCTTTGTTGCTGCGCGCAGGCTTTCTCTAGTTGTGGCGAGCGGGGGCTACCCTTCTATGCAGCGCGCGGGCTTCTCACGTTGCGGAGCATGGGTTCTAGGCGCACCGGTTTCAGTAGTTGTGGTTTACATGAGCTCAGTAGTTGTGGTGCACGGTCTTATTTGCTCCGCGGCATGTGGGATCTTCCTGGACCAGGGCTCGAACCCGTGTCCCCTGCATTGGCAGGTGGATTCTTAACCACTGCGCCACCACGGAAGCCCTGTATTTGCTTTTTAAAGTACAGACCTCCGTCATTATCTAAATCTTATCCTCTTCTGAGAACACGCTGGATGATAAATTCACAGACGGCAGGGGCCAATGTTTCATTATTTAAAGGGGAAAGAAAAGAATGTATTCCTAAGCCCATCTGAAAACCCCAATCACTTTCCCCAAATATCACTAAAGTATCTTTTCCACCTAATTAAAAATCCACTAAGGAATTCTAAATAATATAAAGCATTTAAAACACAGCTATCTAAGTGTCTGATACTTAAGGCACTCCTTAGTGTGTCTGCACAGTGCTAGCGTGTAAAGCAAACCTGATACAGCTATGATGGCTGCACACTTACTAAGACCTGCAAACAACTCATGATTTCACTGGTGTGTGCAGGCAAATTCATTGTAGCAGACTGTCTATTTAGATAGTAAATTTGCGGTAAAAATTTCTGCAAATCATTATAGCAATTATTCATTTAAGTCAGAGTCAGATAGTAAGAAACCCTCTACTCTCTGAATGACTACCCGACTCTCACTACACCCAACTCCCCCAAAACACTGATTTTAAAAGAGAGCTCATGAATAATACTCTACTTAATATTAAGACTTCTGTTTCAATTCTACAGAACCAAACTATGTAAATAAGAAACCTAATGGACTCCACCCAGTTTCGAATTCCATCAAGCATCCATTCCAATTCTACTCACTTACAAAGCGTTCTGGGTGAAGAAATGAGCTTGGCACTCTGAGCGTCGCAAACAAAACAAGCCATGGTCCCAGCCCTAAAGGAAGACCTTTTCAATTTGGTGTGGCAGAAAGACATGAATAACCATAATATGAGGACATGTTTGATATAAGCCCTAGCATAGAAGGAGGAGACAATAATCATGGTTATAAAGATAAATTAATGCCTCATCAAGAAGATCACATTCCAATATGGGTCTTGAGAGATACGTCAGATTTCTTCCAGTGAATACTGGAGGTATGATCAGAAAGAACTGAAGGTTGCCATTATGGATGGACAAAAAGAAAAAAAAAAACTTAAAAGAAAGACAGGATCAGAGAAGGATGAGTAGCTTGGCTGGAATAAAATGGATTTTCAGGGGACACAGGAGAAGTAACCTGGATAGATGGGCCACAATAAAATCTTAGAGAGTAACGGTGCTGGCAAAGGAACTGGAGCTCTTCAGTAGGGAATGAGCCTCTGATGGGCTTTGGAAAGGAGGACTGGCATGAACAGTCACAGGTGAATAACATTACCCCGACACCAAAGTTTAGAAGGAACCAGAGGAGGAGAGACTGGAAGCAGAGGCCAGCAGTGAGGGCCAGAACCACAACAGCAGAAACTGGGTTGGGGGTGGGGGAGAGAGACTCTGCGAAGTCAACTCACAGAGTAATTTCTTATTTTCAGTTATATTTTTCAGTCCTAAAGTATCCGTTTGAGTCTTTCCTTTTATTTGAAAATTTTGAGATAACTGGAAATTCATATGCAGTTGTAAAAAACAGTATCGGGAGATCTCATGTACACTTTACCGTTTTCCCCAAAGGTGACATTTTACAAAACTATAGCATAAAAGCACAACCAGGATACCGACATTGCTACAATCCACCAATCTTAGATTACCTCAGTTTTACTTGTACTCGTGTGTGTGTGTGCGTGTGTATATGAATTATTGGTTCTTTTTTTATACCTTCATGTCTCTGCTGAAATTTTCCATTTGTCTCAAGAGGGTTCACCCTTAATTCTTAGAGGCTTATAATATATTCTTTAAAATCTTTATCTGATAAATGTCTGTATAATCTCAGGGTTGGCATCTTTTGATCGTCCTTTTCCTTGAGAGTTGGTGAGATTTTCCTGGCTTTTCATATCTGGAGCAATCTTGGACTGTATCCTGTACAGTATGAACATTATTTTACAGGACTTTGGGTCTTGCTTAAATTCCATGGAGAGTGCTGACTGTTTTGCTCTGTTCTGTTTTAGCAGGCATTCGACAGTTAGCAGACGGTTAGTTTCAGGCTGGCAGTTCCTACCCATCTTCTGTGACTGTGGCTCCAACGTCAGTTCAGTTGCCAAAGCCTATTTGGGATCTGTCTCGTGTGCTGAGCCACCCAGTAGTCAGTCTGAGACCTGGGCAGTGGTCTGTGCAGGAGACCGAAGCCCGTGGTCAGACGCATGCACACACAACCTGGCAGTAAGCCCACCATTCTGAGATCACTTTCTTGAGCTCCTTCCTCACCACGGTCTCCTTGACACTTTCCTGCTCCCAGAGGCACCCCTTCCTGATACTCTGGGTAGAATGCCTAGGCTTTAATTTCCCTGCTCTGTCATATAACCTTCTTGTTTGTTTGTTTTATTTATTTTTATTTTTGGCTGCGTTGGGTCTTTGTTGGTGCATGTGGGCTTCCTCTAGTTGTGGCGAGCAGGGGCTACTCTTCGTTGCAGTGTGCAGGCTTCTCACTGTGGTGGCTTCTCTTGTTGTGGAGCACGGGCTCTAGGCACACGGGCTTCAGTAGTTGTGGCATGCGGGCTCAGTAGTTGTGGCTTAGTTGCTCTGTGGCATGTGGGATCTTCCCCGACCAGGGCTCAAACCCGTGTCTCCTGCATCGACAGGTGGATTCTTAACCACTGCGCCACCAGGGAAGCCCCTGTCATATAACCTTTTGAGATTGACTCTGCCTATGGGGCCAAGCAGTAAGAAAAAAGAAGAAAAACTAATGGGGATTCCATTCCTGTTCTTGGGACCACAGTTTCTCTGGCCAGAAACAAGGGTTCCCCTCCCTTGGGGTTTTAGGTGCGTGGCCATCCCTTGCTGCTATTACAACATGCAGGACTGCCTAGGGACTGCGGTGGGAAAGAACCAAAGACGTAAAAAAGAGCAATCACAAAAGAAAACAGGGACTTCCTCCACTTTCTGTGTAGCAGGAGACCCCTTTCCTGCTCCTCAGACCACAAATAGAGGGCTTCTCTTTGAGCTTTCTTTCCATCTCTGCTGTGTACTTCTGGGTTTCAAGTTAAAAGGATACCACTTACAAGAGCATCAAAAAGTCTAAAGTACCTAGGAATAGACCTAACAAAACAAGTACGAAATATCTGTAGAGAAAATCATAAACTTTTATTGAGATATTTTTAAAGGACCCAATTAAATAAAGCAATATCCCAAGCTTACGATTAAAAGACTGAATATTGTAAAGATGTCAGTTCTCAAACTGATTTAAGGTTTAAATGTAACACCAACTAAAACTTCAACGGATATTTTTATTTTTTGACACTAAAAATAACATTAACATAATTTGTTAATTTACCTGTCTAAAAGTTAACTTTCTATTAAGGAGCAAAAAAAACTTTAATTTTGTGACAAGTACTTTTTTGAGATATAATTCCAGTTTGTACTTGCAAAATAATATTTTCTTGCCCTAGAGATATACTTATCACCTTATTTATTTATTTTTCCTTTTTATTTTTCTAATTGAAGTGTAGTTGACATAAATATTATGTTAGCTTCAGGTGTACAACATAGTGATTCGACATTTATATACATTATGAATTGATCACCACAATAAGTCTAGTAACCTCTGTCACTACAAAGTTATTACAACATTACCGACCATGTTCCCTATGCTGTAGGTTCCATCCCCGTGACTTATTTCTTAACTACAAGTTTCTGCCTCTTAATTCCCTTCACCTATTTCACCCAGCCCCCCATCCCTCTCTCAACACATTTTTTTTAAAGAAACTTAACAACTTATTCTAAAATTTATAAGGAGGTTTGATGTATAAGGGCCAAACAGGACACTGTGCAAGAAAAAGATAGGAGGCTTTCCTCTACTAGATATCAAGATTTATTTTTTAAAAAAACTATAGGGCTTCCCTGGTGGCGCAGTCATTGAGAGTCCACCTGCCGATGCGGGGGACACGGGTTCGTGCCCCGGTCCGGGAAGATCCCACATGCCATGGAGCGGCTGGGCCCGTGAGCCATGGCCGCTGAGCCTGTGTGTCCGGAGCCTGTGCTCCGCAATGGGAGAGGCCACAACAGTGAGAGGCCCGCATACCGCAAAAAAAATAAAAAGAAAAGAAAAAAAAAACTATAGTAATTATGAAGTGCAGCACTAACACAGGGATATTCAAATAGGCCAGTGGAACAGAGCAGAAAGGCCAACCAAATTTGTAGACAAAATCCTTTAGTCATGGTAGAGTGCCTTTCTGCTTCAGTCATTGATGAGTTAGCAAGTATTTATTAAGCACCTATTCTGTGCCATGTGCTACAGTGAATACGAAAGTACAAAATGCTCTCACAGTCCATTTAAAGTTGAAGATTTTTCTAACAGAATAGAAGATCTGCCCAAATAAAGCAATCAGAGGACAAAACCCAAGATAACAAATAGCAACAGGCTGGTACGGATTAGAGTGTATACGAAATTAGAGAACGAGGAGATCGAAGTGAGCGGGGTCATCACGGAGGTTTTCATGGAGAAACAGGATGTGAGTAAGGAGGTAAAGAATGACTCAAACCTCAGGCAGAAGTCAAATACTGCCCAGAGAGATAGGGAAAGTATGACGGGCAGAGTGAGAACCATGTACACAAAAGACAGTGAGACGTGACAAACCACAGCTCAGCTGCGAAGCAGTAAGAGACTCCATCAGAGAAAGGTCTCTGACAGCCAGTTTCAAAAGTTGAGACTTTTTCTGATTAAAAAAGTCACTAAAATTCTTGAATAGGTGAGAAACATAAAACTAGTTGTGTTGCATAAATACTTATCAGAGGTATAGAAGTCTAGCTTTGAGGTTAGATTAGGGGTGATAAAAGTATGGAAATAGGAGGGGAAAAAAGGAAGGAACAAATCTGAAAAACGCTTCTCAGGGATTAAAATCATAAACCAAGAACTTTGCAGGTTTTATTAAATGCAGGTTTCACAGGCAGCTAACCAAAAAGTGTGAAGCAATTTAAATATAAGGCATTCCACAGATAAAAGTAAAACACGAACAAGATATCAAACTTTCTGGTTTGACCTACCAGTATGTACTTTTGACGTTACATGCGCTACATCAATTTTCTGGGACCTGACGAGAGGTACAGCTTTTGTAGGAGGAGTGTGTGCTGTATTCTTCCTTCGATCTTTTGCTTTACTTATCTTTGAAAGGGGTGCAAAAATACCTAAGAGAGAATGCAGAATTTTAGTGTTAAGCAATTAAAAGCACTTCAAATAAAAGGACAAGTACAGCCATTCAGTAATATAAATCTTTAAGTTCTTTTTTAGTGTCCACTAGGTGCCCTGTAGTGAGAGACAGAGAAAAAGTACGTCTCACTCAGTACTTGCCCTCAGAGAGTTTACAATCTAGTTGTCAAGACTAACAACATACACAATTATTCAAGAAGCACATAACATAACAAGGCACTAAGTGAAACTCAGGGAAAAGAGAATTATAATTATTTCTAAGTACTGGCAAATAACAGTGCACTATATAGGACAAAAACTATTCCTCATGTCCCTTTATCTATAGCTCCTTAGAACATATTTTTTCCCATATTATAGCTTTTTATGTTCATGTTTTATCTATCTTCCAGACTTTAGAAGACAAAATCCAATACTCATCTCTGCATTCCCCCAATGTACCTAACTATAGTGCCTTACACATAGTAGGGATATAAAAAATCTTTTTGAGTATAAAACATAATTTCCCAAGAGGCTTAGCCCTCAGCTTCTGACAACTGACAACAGAAACAATACAGTGTGTGTTGTGTGGGAAGGTATGTGGGGACAAGGGGAGGGGGCTGCCTGTTTGCTGCAGCTAGGAGTATAAAATTCCATTAAAAAAGAAATTTATCCAGGCATAAAAGTACAGTATATATAAATATGCACAGACATTAGAAACAGTGAATATGGACTATAAATACCAAGATTATTTGGCTAAGAAATTTAAGAAGAAAAAATAAAGACATAATATGTACATTATACACTACCATTCAGTGTTTACGCCTAATCTAACAAAGACACATTATGACTAAAATGCAATACATTAAAACAACTTGTTTTAAAATAGGTTTGATGAAATGCTCAAGATTACAAAAAGTGAGTTCTTTGTTTATAGCTAACAAGTGCAAACTATACTACTTTTCTGCTAATCTCAAAATTCTTTCCTCCATCAGATTCTACAATCCTTCCTCCTGATTTTCCTAGCTCTTTTGACTTCTCCACAATGTTCTCTCTCTTCTGTCTCCCGCCTATCAGATTCGCTTTCTATTTTTTTCTCTAAATTATTTTCCTTGCCAAATACACACACATGCACACACACACACGCACTCAAGCTTGATGATGATTACATCCAGTGTTGCCAAGGGTTTGAAGAAATAAATTATTTTATACTGTGGGATGTAAATTTGTAAAATCTTACTTGAAGACAAAAATTCTGACCTAATTTACTTTATGGCATTAATTATAAGGAAATACTTATACTTAAGAAGTGTGAACAAGGTTACAAACTTACGTTTGCATATTATAAGGAGAAGATAGACTTCAAGAGCCAAAGCAATTTCTAGTTTACTATTAAAACCCAATCATACTTTTGGAAATTAATTTACGAGAAAATAATCCAAATAGGAGGAAAAGACTGCATACCTGAGTATATCATCACTGCAATACTATATGTAGGAGAAAACAATTACTTGGCAATAGAATAAATGAATCCACTATGTTTATGAACTATGACATCACTGTTAATAAGTAAAACAATAAAGATTATGTAGAAATATAGAAATATATGAAAAGTAAATCAAGAGAACAAAAATTGAGTTGTATGTTTGATTACATTATATCTGTGAAAAGTTGTATGTGTGGATATAGGAAGGACTGTAAAAAATAGAAAACCAAAACATATTTGAGCGCAGACCATAAACTATTTTTCAAACCTGTGTCATTAATGTCACAATAATATCGTTCAATGAATGAACTACATAGCTCTTTCTCCTTGTTTTTTTTTTTAAATTAACTAAATCATTTGGGAAAACCAAAACTAAATTTAAAGCAATGACAGACTGGATATAATCAAAGCCCAAAGTGTGCACTGTGTATGGGTTAACCTTCCTGTTCAGAATCTCATGCTACCCAAAGTACTGATGGGACTCTCCTCAGATCTTGACATACAATGATAAGGCTTAACTAAAAATAAACACATAAGGAAGAATTATTTTTAAACAGAAGAGTAATGAATTTCTGGATAAACATGATCCATTTTGTTTAACCACAATTCCTCCCAAAACTCCACTAAAATTTTAGTAAGAAATAAAAATGGTATAAACTCTAAAGAAGAAAGAAAATGATAAAAAAAAAAAGAGAAAAAAAGCTAAAGCTTCCAAAGAAGCTTCCAAAAACGGGGAAAAGGACAAAAACAGAAGAAAGGATGACTCTGAAACTTCTAAACAGCAGCAGTGGAAGCTCAGGATGATAGCTGGCAAACTATGGCCTGAGAGCCACATCCTCCCACCGCCTATTTTTGTACCATTCTGTTGGAACGCAGCCACACCCATTTGTTTACATATTGTCTACGACTGCTTATTCACTACAACAGGAGAGCTGAATAGTTTTGCAACAAGGGACTGTATGACCCATAAAACCAAAATATTTACTACCTGGCCCTTTACAAAAAAAGTTTGCCAAATTGCATTAGACAACAGAGTATCACCCTCAAAATACTGAAAAAATGTGAATTTCAACCTAACACTCCTTATCCCACTAAACTATCATATGAAGTGTAAGGGTAGAAATAAACATATTTCTGGAATGTAAAGTCTCAAAAAATTCACTCCCCAAGAGTCCTCTGTCAAAAAGCTACTGAAGGATGTGCTCCACCAAAACAAATAAGTAAACCAAGAAAAAAAAATGACTTAGTACGAACACCAAATCTTTCTCTTCATAGTATGAAGTCAATAGATGTCTAAAATTGGAAAGATTCATATATTATTTAAAATATGAATATGAACATCAGAAGATACATCTAAAGAAGTCAAAAAAGTTCTTGCCTCTAAAGAACAGGTCTCAGAGTAAGGAAGGGCAAGCCAGGAGAGGGTTTAGCTGTTGTTTTAATAAACCTTATAATACAACTTGACTTATTAAACTAGGTATATGTGTTCACTTTGGTGATTATTAAAAGACATAAAAATAGTATTACCAAATATTAAAAATTATAAAAAAAATTTCATAACTGCCAAAACTTAGAAGCAACCAAGATATCCTTTAGTAGGTGAACGGAGAAATAATGGAGGACTGTGATACCTCCAGACAATGGAGTATTATTCAGTGCTAAAAAGACATGAGCTATCAAGCCATGAAAAGACATGGAAGAAACTTAAATGCAAATTACTAAGTGACAGAAGGCATTATTAAAAGGCTATATACTCTATGATTCCAGCTATCTGACATTCTGGAAAAGGCAAAACTATGGAGACAGTAAAATGGTCAATGGTTGCCAGGGGCTGAGGTGGGAAGGGATGAACAGGTGGAGCACAGAGGATTTTCAGGGCAGTGAAAACACTCTATAATATGGCAATGATGGATACATGCCCTTATACACTTGTCCAAACCCACAGAATATACAACACAAAGAGTGACCCCTAAGGCAAACTATGGACTCTGAGTGATTATGATGTGTCCATGCAGGTGCATCCACTGTAAGAAATGTACACTCTGGTGAAGGGATGTTGATAAAAGGGGAAACTGTGCATGTGTGGGCAGGAGGTACACAGGAAATCTCTGTACCTTCTTCTCAATTTTGCTATGAACCAAAAGCTGCTTTTAAAAAGATCTTTAAAAAATTATTATAAAATTTTTACAATCAAAACAATCTAATATGTGCTAGAATTAATAGATCAATGGGACAAAACAATCCCAAAACAGACTATAGCATTTATAAGAACTTAATTTATATTAAAGGAAGTACAACAAGCCAAAGGGAAAATGACAGATTTAGAGAGAGGAAAAAAACCCCAAAAAACTGTTGCTGAAAAGAGACAAATGCTTTGGCTTCTGCGTAGTCAGGGGGTTCTCTGCCTCTCCTGCTCCCCACACCTCCAGTACTGACAGTTTAGCAAAGATCTGGCTCAGACTACTGAGCTGGCTCAGCAGGAAGGGCTATTCCCATTTTTATATAATCCAACACATGACCCTTGCCCCCCAACTTGCCGTAAAGTATGTAAAAGGGGATGGAGACAGGGTCCTTGCGTATCCATCTTTGTCCTAATCAAGCATGCCTCTCCTTGGAATGATGGGATTTGGGAGGCCACATGCATTCTGTTACAATCTAAGCATTTCTCATGGCTCTGATTTACATCTGCTCTCTGTGTTGCTAATGGTCTTGATCTTGCCCTTAGTCTGCTTGACAGTTGCCAAAATTAGCTAATAGAGTAAAACTAAACTTAAATTCTTATCCTTATACAACTAACCAAATAAACTCCAAATTAAGTAATGTGGTATTTAAAAATTAAAACATTCAAAAGAATAAAATATATAACCTATAATGAATTCTGGATTAGGAAGAACTATCTACCTTAGCATAAAAGCAGTTATAAGAAATTATAAAGGAAAAGTCTTTTAACTGCATAAAACTACGTGTCCAAAAACACTGCAAATGAAGTTCAAAGGCAAATGACAAACTGGGCGAAATATCTGTAATAAATATAAAGGCTTAATATCCTAAAGATGCATTTATTTTTTAAAAACTCATCAGTTTTTTAAAAAGCTAACATCCCAATTTTTAATTGGCAAATAATATGAATAATTATTTCTTGGCAATTGCCAAGATAACACAAAAAATACATGTGCTACAATAGAACATTTTAGGTATCTTATTTCACCACAGTCAGAGTAACATGAATTTAAACAGAAATTTACACCCATCAAATTGGAAAAATTAAAGGAAATTGAGCCATAAAAAATCACATTTTCAAACAATATTTAAAGATTTGAGGAAATTATAATAGGATGTCAGATAAAAATGCAGACTATTTAACTATATATAATCCAAATTTTGTGGAAAAAATAAACAGAAAATACATACAGGTGATTTTATTTTTTTCTCCTTTTTTATGTTTTTTAAATCTAATGTAATGGGCATTTTTTATAAACAAAAATTTTAATAATATACCCCAAAATGAGGCTCCATCTTAAGTGTATGACAAAAGGAAACTGGTGATTTTGATAAATTCATAACAGCTAGCAAATAGTTAACATTTTGGGGGTGCTTACTGGGAACCAAGCACTATTCTAGGTGCTTTATATATTTATCAACACATTTAATTCCCACATGGACTCTTGCGGTATTGCTATCCTCATTTTACAGAAGAAAACTGAGGCACAAGAAGAAAGAAGGTCCCACAGCTGGTAGGTAGAGCAGCTGATTCACACCCAAGCAGTCGGGCTCCAAAGCCCATACTCTTCAACACTGTACCATATACTGCCTTCCCTGTCGAGCTATAAGATGAAATACTGCGCAACCAGGGAAATTAATGTTCTGGGAAAGTACTTCACAACAAGGAAAGATATTCACAACATAGTAAGTGACAAAAGCAAACTGAAATCAATGTGTCAAGGTGTGTGTGTGTGTGTATACGAGAGAAACAGAGAATATAAAATAAAGCAAACATTTGTCTGAAAAAGAATCATCCCAGCTCAGGAGCACAGTAATAAAGTTGGCCTCACTTGCTTTTCCATTTTTCAAGTGTTTCAACCTCTAGAGCTCTGTATTTCCTTGGTAATAAAGAATAAAATCCCTCCTTCATTCATGACACCACCATGAGCAGGATTCAGGAAGGTCTCCAGAGCTAGGTGCCCTCCTAGTAAGACACCCTCTCCCAAGCACAATATTGCTCACAGTAAGAAAAGGGCAGTCACTTCATTTATTACATAAGTAACCGGGGAGAAAGTTTTATTTAAAAATAATAAAAGAGTAAAATTTTATTATTTTAAATTAATTCTCATTAAATTAGATAGTATCTAACTTACCATATTTGGGGGCACATTTAAAGTACTGGACTTTCCCAACACTTCCATTGTTTTTTCCTTCTGGTTCATCCAACTCAATGCCAGCCCACTGCCCACTTGCAAATTCAGTTGTTCCACAAAATCTTAATGTTCCAACCTAAAGAAAACATAAATCAGAGTAACTTTTGAGTACTACCAGTAATTCTAAGTTTCCCACTCTTGCAACTTTATCATGGAAGTCTTTCAAAAACATTCTCTCAGGGCTTCTCTGGTGGCACAGTGGTTGAGAGTCCGCCTGCCAGTGCAAGGGACACGGGTTCATGCCCCGGTCCGGGAAGATCCCACATGTCGTAGAGCGGCTGGGCCCGTGAGCCATGGCCGCTGAGCCTGTGCGTCCGGAGCCTGTGCTCCGCAACGGGAGAGGCCACAACAGTGAGAGGCCCGCGTACCGCAAAAAAAAAAAAAAAAAATTCTCTCAAAGTAGACTTCAGAAGAAGGAAAATATTACCAGGGATAAAAAGAGACATTAAATAATGATAAAAGAGTCAATGGACCAAGAAGGCATAAGAATCCTAAATCTATATGTACCTAACAACTGAGCTCCAAGACATATGAAGTGGAAACTAATAGAACTAAAAAGAGAAATAGACAAATCTACAATCACAGTGAGACTTCAACACACCTCTCTCCATAATCAACAGGCCAAGAAGGCAGAAAACCAGTAAGGATACAGAAAAACTGAAACCTGAAACCAGCTATAAGCCAGTTTGACCTGACATTTATAAAATATTCCATTCAAAACAGCAATACAAGACTTCCCTGGTGGTGCAATGGTTGAGAATCCGCCTGCCATTGCAGGGGACATGGGTTCAAGCCCTGGTCCGGGAAGATCCCACATGCTGCAGAGCAACTAAGCCCGTGCACCACAACTACTGAGCCTGCGCTCTAGAGCCCATGAACCACAACTACTGAGCCTGTGTGCCGCCACAACTACTGAAGCCCACGCGCCCAGAGCCCGTGCTCCGCAACAAGAGAAGCCACTGCAATGAGAAGGCCGCGCACCGCAACGGCCTTCCGCTCGCTCCGCAACCGCCCCCAGCTCGCCGCAATTAGAGAAAGCCCATGCACAGCAACGAAGACCCAATGCAGCCAAAAATAAATAAATAAAATAAATTTATTTTTTTAAAAAAGAGAAACACAGAGAACTAAACACACAAACCCTATCTATACCTAGCACTCTATCCAAAAATTAACTCAGAATTAAATGTAAAACTAAATATAAAACCTAAAACTGTAAACATCTAGAAGAAAACATAGTAGAAAATTTCTCAGATATTCTAAACACACAATCCATGAAATAAAATTTTGATAAAATGAACTTCATGAGAATTTAAAACGCCTGCTCTTTGAAAGACAGTCCTAAGAGAATGAAAAGACAAGCAATAGACTGAGGGTAAATATAAATGAAACAAGACTGGCTCTGAGGTGACAAAGGTAAACGCTGCCTACTGATATACGCATGTTCGTTATATGTTTCTACTTTTGTATAGCTTTAAATTACTCAAAATAAAAAGTAGTAAAATAAAACACAGAATAACTCTTCTAAAAGTCCATTCTCAGACGTAGGACAGGAATACTAAAGAAGCTGAATATTAATCCAAAGGGGACAAAATGCTATGCGTTCATAATTTCTTGGTATTTTAGCTCCACAGATAGGACAACGCAAAACTAACAAATGTCCATGAATGTATTCCTGTGGAAGTTGGTAAATGTCATTCTCAGTGTAATAGTTTGTAGCTTACCTTCCTTTTTGAAGCAACTTTCTTAGTAACTCAAATGTTCAAATTTCAGTGTTTTCTGAGAAAAGTGCATAACACTCCCCACGAAGCCACCCAGATGTTTAGCCGTAGCTATTTTAGAAATTCCACATGCAAGCGCAAATTCCCTGTCCCATTCTCCATACCGAGCTCCCAATTGGCCCCAAAAAGAGAAAAACAGCTCTCCCATAGGAGGTTTTTAAAAAGAGAGAAGGGCAACAAGTGAAAGCCACCTGGAAACTGAGGCTCTGGAGAAAGAGGTGTCCAGAGAATCTTCAGTCGGGTGGCGTTGGGAGTCCTCTTTCCCACATACATTTTCATTACCAGGTTGAAATCATATCTAAGATTTCCCTGTTTGTGGGATCAAGAAGCCAAACACCCAGGAACAGTGAGGGTCACCTTTGCTCCGTTTCTGTGCAGTAGTAGCTGTGGGAGAATCACTACTGAGGAGGGGTGCGAGCGGGGAGCTGCAAGGGAAAACCTGCAGGCTGGATGCCTCTAAATTCACGCGGCAGCTCCACTATGCTCCACTTTTCTCCCATTCAAATAAAGATGTCTTCGTTATTCAGTTTGAATAGTTTATATTCTTAAATTATGCTTTATAGTAACCGTGCATCTAAGTTTCAAGTTTTCCATTAAGTATCCTTCTACCTACATATGGAACTTAAAAAAAAACAACTCAAAACCACACTGCACCCTTGGCACACAGGCCACATAATGACCTTGGACATCGCTTTAGAGACTGCAGCTACTGACTATACCTTCTGTCTTGCAATAACGACACGATCCCCCAGCTTCAGGCCAAGTGACGTCAGCATCACCTTGCTAGTAACACGATCGTAACTTGGAAGCAAGGGCTTTGAGAGATCACACGACAGAGGCACCGCATCGAGCAGCATCTGCTTGATTTCTTTAGCAGTTGCCGCGGCATCGGCCATTTCTAAGGGCATTTCGACCGGGTCTGGGACAACGTCAGCAGGGATCTGTCCTTTGTCATTCTACAAATAAAGAGAAGAGAAATTTTTCAGTTCATATCTGCTCAGAGCTCTACACGGTCATATAAAAGTATTTTTGGAAAAAGTAAGTTAAATTCATCTATCATTTATTTATTCAAAAATATTTACTAAACTTCTACCACCTGCCAGACACCATTCTAAGTGCTAAAGGCACACAGTGAAGAAAACAAAAGCCCCGCCCTCAGAAAGCACACAGCCTGGTGAGAGGCAGAACATAATCACACACATAAAACGTATGGTGTATCGAACGGTAAAAAGTGGCAGAGAGAACAAAGCAGGTTAAGGGGGACAGGGAACACGGGCACAGAGAGGGCTATTCACACACAGGGGTCAGGGAGGGCCTCGCTGCTGAGAGGCACTGGCGCAGAGGTCCAGGGAGGTGAGGGAACACAGGGCAGCTCAGCTGGTGGGGACCGAGGTCCAGGCTCAGGGAAGAGCAGGAAGGCAGTCAGTGGGAAGCGAGCCTGGCTGCACAGGCTGGAGACAGAAGTCACAGGACTGCCTGGCTTCCCAACCCCAGACCCGAGACTCCCTCCCCTCCCCCAGAGCTGCCACCTTGGCTCTGTGACCTCGACCCATCCTGCCCACTCATGGAGTGACTCAGATTTTAAGAACAGAATCTATAGGTTTAATACTTCTAAAATCTGGGCTGGGATTTATCCTGCAGCAAGCAAAAATGGGCAGTCACAGGCCCACTAACATTTGCACAGTGTTTATATAAGCAAAATCCTATCACATAAATTATCTCATTTGGTTATCGCAGCAAGAAAAAGCTTGTGAATAAAACAGATAAAAATTTTTACCTGTTAAGAGTCTGGACTGTAGCAGAAGACACCAACTAAACAAGTAAGATATCACTACCATTTCCAGTTTGCCAATTAGGAAAATTAGGCAAGGAGAGATGAGTGACTCGCTCAGCATCATCTCCATAATCACTGCAGGGATGACACTGCAGTCCATGTCCAGCACCCACTGGACTCTCAGCCCTTCTGCTGCTCTGTGCTGTCCTACCCTCAAACAAGTTCTCTTTCTTCTACGTTCCCTAACCAAAAACTCAGGCTTCATCAGAAAGATTCCAGACTGTAATCTTTTCTTAATAAGATGAACCAAGATTCTTTTGCTCAGAAAACTTTTTCCCTTTCCTTCTCCTCTAATAATTATCTTCAAATGATCCATATGGATAAAAGTATGAGGCTTTTAGAACACATTTAGTTTGCAAGTGCCTCACATTTTTTATTTTAAAATTCAAGTCAGTTTCGTCCTAAGTAAAAACATGGTAGGAAGACATATTATCAAATTTCTGGGACAGTGATGAACTGTTTTGATCCCCGATTTTTTTTTTCAAAGAAAAAGTACAAAATGTAATGAAAATACCTATAGCGCTAATCGTACTCTTGAGAAAAAGACAGAGGGAAGAGAACTTTTTTTAATCAACAAACCTGTCATGATAAGTTGTAAATAAGCTATATTTACAATGAATATTTACTTCAGATTTTTAAGTCCTCACCTTTCTAGAGTAAGTCACACACTTCCATCAATTCCTATATAAAATAAAACTTCTGTTTAAAAAATACTAAATAATAATAAAGTAACAATGATATCATGTTAACATAAGGCGGCTTGTTCATGATTAGCTGTAGAATTCCATTTTCTTCTAAAGTAGTGGCTGTCAGGGTCTGATCCAAGGGCTACTGCTGACCCACATATTGACTGCTTTTTTTTTTAAGTATTAACCTCCAAAATTCGGTAATCTATTAATTCTTTGGGGCCTGAATTGGTAATTTACCTCAATGACACACTTCACTGCATCTTACTGGGTTCAAAATATTCTCTCCACTAATAGGGTCATGTCAACAGTTGTACTAGCAAAAGCAAACACGTATCACCTTCACACTCCAGCCAAACTGAATTACCATCTCCTAGCCTTTGTGCACGCTACTCTCTCTGCCTAACATGCCTTTCTCAGCTTCCTCCTGTACCTGGTTAATTCTTAACTACGTTTAAGCACTCAACATCACTTTTGCCAGGACACACTACAGTAAAACTGACTGCTCTCTTGTCTGTCCTCCCCTCTAGACAATATTCTCTTTGAGGACAGAGATGTATTTGTTGTTGTATTCTCCCAGTGCCCAATAAACAAGAGGACCTGAAGGAAGGAGGGAGGGAAGGAGGAAGAAAGGGGTTGATTAAATAATTAACGGGGTTAAACAGAAAGAAAAGGGGCAAAGAAGTAGGGAGGGAAGGGAAAACAGGAAAGCAGAGAGGGAGCGAGGAAAAGAGGAAGGGAAGAGGCTTTTTCTAACATTGTCCACCCCTGCCCCTTCAAGAGAAGGCACAGACCCAATTAAGAATCCCTGCCAGAGCAAGTCACTGCTATCAATATAACAGAAAAGAACATTGCCAGCCACTTTTGAGAAGACAACAAAATACCAGATGATTTGAAGATTATGAAATTCAATTCTGTGTGTTAACTTTGTAAATGTATAACATTACCCTGAAAAAATAAATGTTTCCTTTAAGTCGATTTTAAAGGTTTACTGCACTGTTAAATATGCATTTTTTAAATTGTCTGAAATAAAACTTCTTTCCAAAAGAATTTAAAATATGATTTAATACAGAAATATAACTTTAATATATGCGCTTTTATTTAACAGCTAAGGTTTTATAAATATACCAAAAGCTTAAATGAAAGATACTTTTAAACTCAAAGATGATACTTTAAAGAGTATTTTACTTATCTGAATGCAAGTAAGGTTTATAGAGCTTATCAATATAAAAGGACTGAAATTCACTGCTATGCCTTAAATTTATTTGAGATAAAAGTTTATCACCATTACTCTTTACATGCAGCACAAAAATATAAATTATTTACCTATATAAGAGCTCTACAACAACATCCAGATTCAACTCTTTCCTGGGAGATAATGTTAGATGTTTTTATTCTTTTAATATTTTTCACTTTTAATTTAACCTCTTACCCTAAATGCAGGGTTTGCTCCATGCTCCAATAAGCATTTCACAGCACCTGCACACAGGTTATATGCAGCAATGTGCAGAGCTGTTCCAAAATTAAAGTCACTGCAAGTGGCATCCACATCTGCAATTAGACATCGCAAGCGTATTAACAACATTTTCAAATTAAGCTAGTATAATGTAAAAGGAGACAGGCTGGGTTTATTTGGGGGAGGAGGGGTATTAGCTATTTATGAGACTTAAACCAACCCACTAAAAGGACGATTCTCACAATGGAACAAACTCTTCATATTACAACCTACTTAACTAATTCTTTTCTTAGTACAATAAAATTTCACTATCAAATGGACTGATATTAGCATGGGTTTTCCAACCATCACAAACTAAACTATATTTTAAAGCAATTAATGGCAATAATTCATATTTGTAAAAGTAACTATCTGAACACACTCTCTCATTAAACCTCTTGCATATTTGCCATGACAACTATAATGTAGTAGGGTTTAGGTCAGGGACTAGCAAACTATGGCCATGGCCAAAATCAACTTACCATCTGTTTTTGTAAATAAAGTTTTATTAGAACACAGCCACATAGTCTCTGTGGCTACTTTCACACCACAACTGCAGAATCAAGTAGTTGCAACAGAGACCATGTGGTCCACAAAACCTAAAATATTTACTATCTGCCTCTTCACGGAAAAAAATAGTAGGTAAAACAATGGAGAATTCTCAAGACAGGAATAAATTAAAGAGTAATTAGACATATGCATCATGCTTACATACTGTATTCATTCACAATACTTTATTCAACAAATGAATTTGGACTTCACAATAAGAATGGGAATCTTGCAATTCTAAAACCATTTTAATAACTTTCAACAAATCATCACGATGTTATACAGCAAATACTCCAGATTTGGGGATTCCATTTTGACTGTTTTTTAGAATATGGGTTTAATATACCTCTGGTTCTGCCAATCCGACCTTAATCTAACTACAGCTCCACCATCCCACACCCTACCTACTATTGTAAACAAACTAAGACATGCTCAGGACACTCTCCTGAGCTATTAAAGACACTGTACTATCAAGAGAGGCTTTCTTCCTAACATCATTCAAAAAGTGAAAAAGTAAAAAGGTAAAGAGGAGATGGACAATTATACAAAGCAGAGGTTAGAAACAGACATTCTGGGAAATTTATCTATGCCATCTCTAAAACAAGTCTTCTACAAATGGAGAAAACACTGCATACAACTTTTAACTTAAAGTAATACTACTGCACTTGCCCTCATTTTTTTCTCAAAAGAAAACTGACCCCCTGAGAGGACCCAGAGAGAATGTCTAAATACAGGACTGTGATTTAGATATTATGATGTTCAATTTTAGGATAGCATCATTAAGACAGGAAGAAAAAAAAATGAAAATCTATCCCTTAATGGAATCACAGAATTTCAGAACTGAATGCCACCTAAAATAAATATTCTTCATGATTTCAATGTTTAGCTCTGAAGGTTTTATTGCTCTATTTCTGGCTACAAGTAAGACAAAAGAAGTATACATAGATTCAATTACACTTTATAAAATCCATGTTATACTGGGGGACTTGAAGAGATATAAAAGGCCAGAGAACACTTTATTTTGTTTCTCTTTATACTAAGTCTTCTGTGAAAGGATAGTAACTAATCTTCAATAAAGAAAAGTTAAACTGTTTCTGAAAAATAAAATGGGATTGGAGGTCACATGGAACAAGATGGATTAGAAGTAAAAGTATCTTTGAATTATAATTTTTATGCCACTAATAAAGTATTCAATTAATAACATCTAATGGAGATCTTACAGTACTTGCCTTTTGGTTTAGATGTCTTCAAAATCACTCTTATAAGTTCAGGGACATCAAAATAAGCAGCATAATGCAAAGCATTCATATTTGTCCAGCGACTCCGCAAACTAACATCTGCTCCCAGATCGATAAGTTGAGTTGCAAACTTTACAGCTGTATCAACATCACCTAGAGAAGGTTTTCTAAATTATTTTTCTTCAGTACAAATTCCAGTGGATGGCCATCTACTACCTCATCTAAAAAGCCAATGCAAACAGCGTACTGAATATACACTTACAACTCAAAAAATGTAACAAGGAATTTATTCCAGGAAAATAATCAAACCCAAGGGCAGATAAAACACTTGGCTGTAAAGATGTTCATCACAGCACTTTTTATTATGAATAAAATTTTGAAACAACCTAAAAGTACAATAATAAGACACTGGTTAAATAAATTATGAGACATCCATATAATGCAACACTACAGAGCCATTAAAACCAGGGCTACACAGAGTGCACTCTGTGGACCACTGACGGTCCCAAACTGTAATTCATACTTTTTATAACTCTTTTCTTTTTCCCTATGTAATCATTTCTTCTGAATAAATTAACTGAAATATAATTTTAGGCTTTTGAAAAATACTTGGGCTTGTATTTTGTCTTTATCTCATTTTTCTATTACAAACTCATTTTTATTTTATTTTACAAAAGTATCACTCCATGATGGATTAGAGAAAAAAAAAAAAAAGTCCTTCACTATCAAGTTTAAGAAGCACTGTATCAGACTATTGAAACAGGGAGAGATGTTCACAGTATATAATTAAGTAAGAGGCAGGTGTAAAAAATAGTAAAGAACAGGCGAATATCAATTTTGGAAACTATGCACATATGTTATGTATGTAGGAACAGACCTTAGACAGACCTAAAGACCAGGTCTGTAGGATTGGGACTGCCTGGAAGACAGAGCATGGATTGTCAAACCTTGCCATAAACTCCAGGTGTTACCAGTTACTCTCACCTAGCAAACAGGCTGGTATGAAGCCTGTTCCAGAAAAGTTGGGAGGTACCAGGAGATTATAAAGACTCCCTTGAGAAAAGGGAGGAAAGGCAACAAGGTGTGTGGAAGACCTAACTGAATCCTCGCCTATTCAGGGAATATTATTATCATCAGCCAGGTGCCCTCCCAGGGACTCTGGTTGGCACAAACACAGTTATACAAGTACAAATACAGATGTCTTAAGCCATTAACAGATTCACCACACACTTACCAATACCATGAGCTCCAGATTTGCAAGTATAATGTAAAAGAGTCATATCTGTCAATCCATCTCTGTCATTCACGTTGCAACCTCTCTTAAGAATCTGCGGAAACCAAGGAAGATATTATTACAACATAACGTCTACTGATTTCAAACCAATGCTGGGAAACCAAGTTAGTCTATCTTATTAAATTAGTTCTCAGTAAAATGAGTAGACAGAACTGGCTTCTCTTAAGGATAAATTTTAAGTCTGTACCCTACAACAAAAATGAAAACTGAACTTGTCACCAGACGGAAGGAAATTCTTAAAGAGTATTCCAAAGTAATTTGGCACCCCAATATATTCCTTAACTTCTCAAAGGACAAGCAAATTTCCTTTCTAATGGGAGTAATGGTATTTTAAAAAAGTATAAGCTCCCTCTTCTTACAACGAGACAGTATGCTGGTCAAGGAACCCAGCACTATTCTTTTATCCCTCTTTCAAAAAATCAAATATTTTTTAAAATTATATTTAAGCCTAGATCTTTACCAAGCCACCCCAAAGTATAGGTAAATGTGACAGTAATCAAATCACCTCATGAAAGTATATTTTTAAATTTACAAAATCAACTTGTACAAAGAAAAAAGGCTCCCTCTGCTCCCACCAAGAGTCAGATGTCAGAACTCCATATGCAAGGGAGTGAGGAGCATGAGGGAATAATGGAAAGAACGTACTAACTCACTGCTCCATGAAAACCTATGAAGAACAAGCATCAGCATCTTTAAAAGGTTTCCCCTTTATCACCACCTTTCCATTCAGATGGGGGAAAAAAATCTATACAATTAACAATCCTAACAATACAAGACTTAACAACGTTAGAACTCCTTACCTCATTTCCAATAACGTCAATATTTTGCTGGACCTGAGGAACCCACTGTCTTAAAATGGCAAATAATTCTGATACAGAAGTTTTGGGATCGAAGAGAATTTCCTGGCATGATGTATCATTAGGATCAAAGAAAGAAAACTCTGTTTGAAATTTAAAAGGTGTAAGTTAAATTTGTTAAAATTTCAAAATAAATACATTGAAAATAATAAACAAGACCAGGACTCAAATGACACAAAATATTTTTAGGTGCAGAAAAAGTAGATTTACCTTAAGCAATTCTCAAAACCAAAGTCAGGACCACCAAAAATTATGAGGCATTTCTGAACTGCTATGAGAATGCAGTCACATTCATCACACTACATCTTATCACAAATGAAACAAAAATCTGAGCGTACTGATCTTAAACGCCGAAGTTTCCAAGAACTTCTAAAGCACAGAAAATCTGTCAAATTTTATAGGTATTTTCACCTCTCAAAACATAAACATGTCATGAACAGTAGATCCACATCCATGATTAAAACATACATAATAGAAAGAAATATGCCAAAATCTCAACAGTGTACTAGAACAATGTGTAATTTTAAGTATTCTTTTTACTTCTCTGTTTTCCTTATTTTCTATAATAAACAGGCATTACTTTGAAGCCTTGGGACAGAGTGATTGGGTTATTTTGGAGTATGTATCAGTAAAGACATGGAATACTAGACACAATTGAACATGATTTTTAAATCTTTTAAAACTTCCTTAAGATTCAGAGAGAACAGATCATCCTATGGCTAGAGAATAAAAGAGAATAGAAGAAAATCAGATTCTACTATCTTGAACAATCTATAAGAAGGTAGGGAATCTAAAAAACCAGAAGCATCTAAAGAAGAGAAGCATTAGAGAAGCAGTATTTGCTGAGTGCTTACAATTTACCAAACACCTTACAAATCTTCCCAGACACCTTACCTGACAGGTATTATTATTCTCATTTTGCAGATAAGGAAACCAAAGCTCAGACTAAATAACACCTGCTCAAACTCACACAGCTAGTAAGTGGCAGATTTGGGGTAGAAAATCAGGTCTGCCTCCAAAGTCTATCTTCTTTCCTCTATTATGCTGTCTCCCCAAGAGAATTCACTATTGAGCTCAGATTTTAACAGCATATGTGAGTAGCAGGATTTGTGTGGCTTTTTTATTTTCTTCTTTGTGTCTTTATTGATTTTCCAAAATTATACTATGTACACACAGCTCTTACTTTTAGAATCAGGGTAACTGAACGATGAAAGGAGAAGCACAAAACCAAGGACGTGTATAAAAGTAGAGCAGTCCGGGCTTCCCTGGTGGTGCAGTGGTTGAGAGTCCACCTGCTGATGCAGGGGACGCGGGTTCGTGCCCCAGTCCGGGAAGATCCCACATGCCGCGGAGCGGCTAGGCCCGTGAGCCATGGCCGCTGAGCCTGCACATCCGGAGCCTGTGCTGCGCAACGGGAGAGGCCACAAAAGTGAGAGGCCCTCGTACCGCAAAAAAAAAAAAGTAGAGCAGTCCATCAGAAGAGAATCAGAAAGACTAAAACTAAGAGCATGTACTATTCAAAATCTCAGAGAACAAAATGGTCCTCTACAAACAGAAGAGTCAGAAGAGAATCAGTATGCAACACAGATACCAATTTCTCAAAGATTTGCGTGTGTTTCCTATAAATAGCAGTTTACTGGAATTTTTTTTTGGTCTAATTGATTCAGCCATTCAATAAATATTTATGGATCAGTGACATTTCTAGGCATTGGGCATTTCTAGTAGAGAAATTCCTAAATATATACCTAAACAGACTCTTCTGCATGTGTCTACAGGAGACATGTACAGGAATGCTTATTCTAGCACTGGTTATAATAGCAAAATAACTGGGAAACTGAAACATCTCTCCATAGAGGATGTATAGAAAGTGGTATATCCATAGGATGGATTCGATGCTTTCTTACAACTAAATAAATGAATTCGATATCTACATTATGAATTGATAAGGATAGGTCTCAAAAAAACATACTGATCAATAAAATAAGTTGAAGAATAATATACAACATCTATCATTTCCATAAAATTACAAACACACAAAACAATCCTATATACTGTTTATGGATGCTCATATATGTAGTAAATGTATAATTAAATGGTCTGCAATCTTCACACTAAACATAAGATGGTGGTTGCCTCTGGGGAGCAAGGAAAACGGAACCAGAAAGGAAAATGGAGGGAATTTCAACTTTAAGGTTTTAATTCTTATAATTGAAAAACAGGAGCTAAAGGAAATAAGATACTATGCTAATAATTATCCTTTCTGATGGTGGATATGTGTGACACATGTTTGCTATCACTATATTTTCTGCATTTTTAAATGACTTCCCATTTTTAAAAAATGAAACACAATGGAAAAAGAACATAATAACAATAAAAGTGCCAATAAATGTGTAAGGCTTATTTAAAGAAAACTGAAGTGGTGGGTGACTTAAATGGAGAGATACATCATGTTCCTGGACTGGAAGATAAAATATTTAAGGCTGTCAATTTTCCCAACAACAATTATTTTAAATAATTTCAATTTTAATCAATCAATATTTCACCAAGATTTATTTGTGGGAGGAGACAGACAAAATTATTCTACTGCTCATCTGTGCCAGAGCTTCTCAAACATTAACGTAGATAGGAATCACCTAGGGATCTTGTTACGATGTAGATTCCAATCCAGTAAGTCTCAGGTGGGGGCAGGGACTGCATTCTAACAAGCTCCCAGTGATGCCAATGCCACTAGACTAAGTACTACGTGATGAGAAGCAAATATCTAGACAGTAAATGTAAGAGAAATGAGCAAGAACATTTTAACTAAGAACAATAATGATCAGAGTAGGGGGTAGGGGACACTAGCCTAATAAATACTAAAGCATATAATAATGCTTCTGTAATTATATACTGAGATAATGACAAACAGCAGACAGCTCATTTAAATACTAATGATAATATGTTATAAAGTGTCTAATAGGTGCCAGGAACTGTTCTATGCACTTTACATATATTACCTAATTTAATCTTCATGACAGCCATATGAGGTAGGTACTTTTTTTTTTTTTGATGTAGGTACTATTATTGTTCTCATTTTATCAAAGAAAAAACAAAGGAATACAGAAAGTAAGCCATTTGCCCAAGATCACACAACTGTGAAGTGTGTGAACCTGTTGAGTCAGGATCCTCAATCCTGTTGAGTCAGGATTGACCTATAATCCAAACTCACCTATAATCTTAAACTCTAAGCTATACTACATATTAACAAATCTAACTACACCCAAATTTTAAGCTTCCACACAGAAAAAAAAAAAAAAGTTTTAATCAAAAGAAAGGAGGTGAAGGGTAGATGGGAAGGATACCCCACCAAGTCAAGATGGAATAACAGGGACCATATGTGTTCTTATTTCTGAAACAACCAAAAAACAACAACAACAAAGGAAAGAGATGAAATGAGGTTTCCAAGACACTGGACATCAGTTAATGAAAGACACAATCCCTAAGAGACAGGATACAAACAAGGGAGTCTCACAACTGCCCCCATGTCTCTGCCCTGAGACTTTCCAGATTTCAGCAGAGAGAGAGGGAAACCAAGAAAAAGCCCAGCAGACTCCTTGAGTTGCGGAGACAAAGCTGAGAGCTCAAGGAAATAAGGCAGCTAGAGTTCACAGGGCAGTGTATCAGACAGGAGAGAGATGCAAAGCAAGAGAACCCCAAAGATCTGAAGGGAGTCCCCCTTGAGTATTTAATATATGCTTGTGAGGAAAAACCTGAGGTAAGCGAAAGAACCATCCAAAAGAATTAGAGGGATTAGTGCCCAGTGATCATACAGAGCCTAGAACTGTGCTTGTTCCCGCTAAAAAGAGTGAGAAAAAAATTCATCAGGCTTTGGGTAGAGTACTCAGTAGTGAGGAGTAATTAGCCCCAGATTAGCACTGCTCCAGAACCACCTAACAAATCATAAAGGCAAGATCTGAAAAGGTCAAACACTTTCCAAGTAATTTAACTGCATCCCAGAACAAAGCTCAGGAATATTTACAGAAACAGAAAAATATCCAGCACCCAGCAGGTAAAATTCACAATGTCTGGCATCCAATCAAAGACTACCAGGCCTGCAAAGGGAAAAACGTGACCCATAATCAGGGGAATAGTCGATCAAAACAGATCTAGAGTTGACACAAATATTATAATTAACAGAAAAGGACATTAAAACAGCCATTATAACTGTATTCCAAATGTTCAAAAGGTTAAACAGACCCAAATCAAACTTTAGTGATGAAAACTACATCTGAGATGAAAACTACACTGGATGAGATCATCAGCTGATTAGACACTGCAGAAGAAATGATTAATGAACCTGAAGACAGAGCAATAGAAACTACCCAAAATGAAATACAAAGAGAAAAAGAGTTCTTGAAATATGAAAAAAAGGCATCAGTGAGCTGTGGGAAAACTTCAAGTGGTCTAATATTTGTGTAACTGGAGTGTCTGAAAAGGAGGAGGGGCAGAAAAAGTATTTGAAGAAATAACGATTATCCAAACTTGATGAAAATTGAAACCTACAGACCCAAGAAGCTTAACAGTCCCCAAGCATAAGAACATAAAGAAAATTACACCAGGGCACATCACAGTAAAATTACTCAAAACCTATGATAAACAGAAAATCTTAAAAGCAGTCAGGAAAAAAAGATCATTACATACAGAGAAACAAAAATGACAGCAGATTTCCCATCAAGACAAGTGGGAACACAGTGAAGCAACATCTTTAAGCACTGAAAGAAAAAACTATCAACCTAGAATTCTATACCTAACAAATATATTTTTCAAAAGAGACGATGACATAAAGATGTTTTCAGACATATAAAAGCTGAAAGGATTCCTCACCAGCAGATATGCACTGCAAGAAACATTAAAGGAAGCCCTTCAGGCAGAAGGAATGTGGCATCAGATGAAAATCTGGTCTGCACAAAGGAATGAATAACACTAGAAATGGTAACTATGTGGGTAAATAAGATTTTTTTGTTATTATTATTGCTTAAATCTCTTTAAGAGATAACTTCACTGTTTATGTAAAAATAATAACAATACACTTGGGGACTTTTAATACATGTAAACTGACTCTGAAGGCATTCAAAGCAAAATTGAGTCCAAAAATCTTTGTAGTCTTGCAGGGTAACCACCTTGAGGGTCAACACTGAGCTGAATGTCTAAGCTCTGGTTTGTGTGGGTTGGTTTCTTTTTCTTTGTTTCTTGATTTTAATCTCAGTCTCAGTCTCACATTCAATGGCTCCCATTACATTTAGGATAAAATACAAATTCCCTACCAAGACCTAAATGATCCTGCCTGGTCTGGCCCCTGCCTTTTCCTCTCCAACTTCATCTCCTGCCATTCTGCCCTTCAACCACTTTGCTTCTCAGCCTCAAAGGCCTTCCACTATTTCTTAGGACACACCAAAGTTTTTTCCCCGACTCTGTGCCTTTGATTTCCTATCCTTCTGCCTGGAACACTTCTCTCCAGGCTCTTCTCTCAACCAGCTGCTTCTGATTCTCCAGATGACCAGCCCATCTAAAACAGCCTCTCTGCTCCCTTATCCTCTGCCGCAGCACCCTGTTGCTTTTCTCCACAGAATTCATCATAATCTATAATATTTATGATTGGTTTCTTCATTTGTTTGTTTATTGTCTGTTTTCCCTCCTAGAATGTCCGTCTTGGTCACCGTGCTATCCCCAGCATCTAGGACAGTACCTAGCATATAACAGGCCCTCAACAAATACTTACTCAATAAATACAACCCTGGATGCCACATTTTGAGGAGACACTGCCTGACTACAGCATACTAAGAAGAAAACAACTAGAGTGAAAAAGGTCTAGAAATCCTGACAATGAGAGACTGGTGAAGGAACCAGATATGTGTAGTCTAAAGAAGTACAGACTTAATTTAAAATGTCCAAATTATCTTCAAATATTTGAAGGCCATCATATAAAGAAGTGTTTGTTCTACATACCAAACCAGTTAGCCAAAGTCTCAAGGAGACATACTTTGAGTCCATATACAAAAACAATTTTCTCACAACTAAAACTTTAACAATGAAATGGACTATTTCATTAGTTTCCCACTATTGACAATATCCAAGCAGCTGAATGGTTATCTATCAGAGAACCTGAAAACATAATTTCTATACTGGGAAATGAGTCGGGAAAGCTGAACTATAGGTCCATTCAGATTCTAAGAATCTATCGTTCTAAGAATACAGGCAATTTTTAATTTCACTTATACAAAGGGAACAATATCCATTATCACCTTTCATCCAATGTATTTATTCAACAAACACTGAACAACTAACATCAACAAATGACTACATTAGCCCAATGAGATAAACAAAAACAAAACATGATTCTACTCCATCCAAAGAGCTATAGTCTGGGAAAGGAAATAAGACAGTTATGACTCAAGACAGAATGAGGGAAGTGCCATTAGCAAGGTACAAAGTGCTTTTCAAGGTTTTTCCCGCATAACTGATTTTGTTGTATCTGAAAATCAATATCCAGTCAATTTTTGTAAACACTGCAAATAACTCCCAAGATCTAGTAGGCACAGGTTTTATGTAACACCTTTGATGACTGCAAGGCAAGCTGCTATAGAATATGAACACATAAAATAGCATACCTGGAGATGAGTAGTTATTAGAATGGATATGACTAAAAAGACAAATTCACAATCCAATCATTTTATATTCACTAATATTTAAAAATTGCATTATCTCTACCTCCAAAGACAATTTGAAATGGTGGCCCAATATTTTACTTGAAAAACTCTAACTAAATTAGAAATGTAACACATCCATCAAGCTTACCTCCTGGTTTTCTTTTATTCCTTTATCAACTACCTGATAAAATAGGGTCCTGGGGAAATAAGTCTAAATAGATAAAAAACTAGAATACTCCTAAATTTACATTTTACAAAGAACATTTAAATGAACCAATTTAAATATGAATCAATCTCACGCCATGTTCCAGGGAAAGGTCTCACCCTCTCTAAGTACAGGGCTTTTATTGTTTTGTTTTACTATACTTTGTGTATACACTGATAATTACAATGGGAGACAACTGAAACAGGATCCAAATTAGGCTTGCTTGTGTATTAAAACACATCACTTGTTGTTACATTGTCACCCAAGTTTGGATCATTTCAGCAGTGATTATTTGGTTTGTTAATTGGAATCCCAGTATTGCAGAGACAACAGGGCCCTTAAAGATGGCTAGTGCACTGTGCTTTTATGTCTTTTTTTTCTTTTTCAGTACATGGCTTTTTAAGCAAGTCAATATATTTAACCAAAATAAATACATCAATAGCAGAAGAATGCTAGATGTCTAAGCACCACTGTATTCTAAAAATAAAATCCTCTGAATCCACCATGGTGCTTAAAATGAACGTTTTTACATAATAAAAATGATGACAGCAGAAATAAAGCGTTTAGCTTAAGAGGCAGAAAAAGCAATAAGCAATTGTTATTTTTGAAAAAGGAAAATTTAGCAATTTTATGAAAACCACAACAAATGGTTTCAGGAAAAATCAGGAGTACAATAAGGGTGTAAGACAGGGCTTCCCTGGTGGCGCAGTGGTTGAGAGTCCGCCTGCCGATGCAGGGGACACGGGTTCGTGCCCCGGTCTGGGAAGATCCCACATGCCACGGAGCGGCTGGGCCCGTGAGCCATGGCCGCTGAGCCTGCGCGTCCGGAGCCTGTGCTCCGCAACGGGAGAGGCCACAACAGTGAGAGGCCCGCGTACCACAAAATAAAATAAAATAATAAAAGGGTGTAAGACAGAAGTCAAGTCACCAGTTCACAGAAAATAAACACAGCAACTTAACGTACCACAGTCTGAAGGCATTGGTGCTGCAGAAATGGAAAAGATAACTGGTGTATCAGAACCTTGAAATAAAAATGGGTATCTTCCAATCAACGAACTTCCTTCTAATGGAAAATCCGGAAGGTCCTCTATGGTCATCTTCTAGAAAGCCACCTTTAATGAAAGGGGGGGGAAAAGCATATCTATTATATTTGTATGTAACTTAGAATAACTGCCTTCAGTCACAAAAAGCCTATTTTTAAAAAATATCTAATCTATTGACATTTTTAACTTCAACCTTCAAAAATCTATTTTAGAGAAAAAGGGAAAAATATTTCCTTTTACCGAACTGTTGTTAAAGAATATACATTGCTTAACACTGTCTCTCAGGGTCAACAGCATATGTAATCTTTTTAGGCAAAGATCGGGAGTAATAAAAAACTACTACTATATATTTCCTAATAATAGGTGAAAACATTTTTTAAACACTGAGCTACCCTAAATGGGTGATGTTCTCTTTACTCGCAGTAACAAACGAGATGTTATCCCTTGTAGGTGCATCTCTAACTTCTCATAGGATCTGACACAGGTTCTATCATCTGTCATCCAGTAGCTCATGCCACGTGCTCATCATATGAAAAAAATCTAGTTTAAAATGTGCTCATTATTTTCCAACATCCCAGAAACCTTTACTGAAAATTGACCATATCACTTGTACAAATTTAAATCTAGGAGCTTACCGACATGGTTTCACTTAACAATGCAGAGGATCTGTCTAGTTCGTCCCAGCAGAAGATGGAAGGCCATGCCTTTTAAACCACATCACTTATACTACCTCTCTTTTCCAGGAAACATGAGCACTCAGAATAAATATGTCTAAATTAGACAGCTGCTGCACCCCAGCACACATATCAGAGATGACACAGAATGCAGAGAAAATGTTAGTAAAACTGAACTCTGAAGCTTAAAAACCTTTCAGTTTCTTTTGCACCAAATCTTTGCAGTCTGAAATATTACGAATCTCTATATCTGTTCAAATTATAAGCAGAAAACTATATTACAAAACTAAATAAAGGTGATTTTAGATTATTTCAGTAGAAAGAATAGAATAAGTAAAGATGGTTAACAGATAGCTTACTCTAGCAGATAATGCCATGCTAGATATTATTCAATGTGTGCTCTATTATACTTGGTAAACCAACTCTATGTCTATCACCTTTACCTATCATGCTTACCTACCATCACCACCCTGCTCCAAAGAAACAGTCACCTTTCTGAGCTAAGAGGTTTGTTTCCAATTAGATTCATATGTTTTCTGAATACCAGCAGAAACTGGTAAAGAGTAAGGCAATTTCTTTTTTCTCATGAGGTACATGTTTACATGGACATGGATATTATATATCAAATAACTTAATACAGTGTTACTATGTTAAAGGTATTCAAGGTTTCTTGGATGCTAAAATTACTCGCCACCCAATACTTTGAATCATTTTGACATTACCCTGGCCACATAAATAGGAAAAGTTGTTGCCATACAGCATGGTGAACTTCCTCAAATACTAACAATTTCAAAAAGTAGCGCCTACCACAAAGACAGCCCTCCTTCAATACTATAGCTTCTCAGTATTCAAAGTCAGTCAGGATTTCTACTTGTTGGCTTCTACAAATTACCTACCTGGCAGTAAATTTGAGCAAAATAGTCTATGCCAGGTATGAAGCATCCTTTAAAGTCAAGGACCAGAATTAAAATTTAATAAATATTAATATGTACAAGGCACTACACTATTCTAGATGTTTCAGAGAATACAAAAATGAGTAACAGATGGTCCATGCTTGTTAGGTAGCTTACAGTCTACTAGGGTGAATAAAATAGTACTAATAACTATAGACGATAAAACTGAGTGAAATATGTTCCATAACCTAAGTACAAGGAACATTTGTTATGGGAGTTCCTGAGAATCAGAAATGGTGCAGTGAAAAAAGCATCACTGAGATGAGTCCTGAAAGATGAGTAGGCAGAAATAGGGGCATAAATTTAAAAGGGGAGCCCATCAAAGGAATAGCAGGCTGGAACTCAGGCACATCTAGTAAGAGGAAAGGCTGTTGTGGTTTTTTAGGACTCTCCTCAGTAGTGCTTTCTATACCTGATCAAACACCAAACCACTTAATTCCATGAGCACTGGAAACGGTTGATTTTTTAAAAGGAGACTGTCCTGATTCAAGCTGTCTTAGGAAGGTTAATCTGACTACAATCACACTTTGGGACTCAGCCATGTTTTTAATGCTCCAGCAAAATGACTAAGTGGTTTTCTTTCTGAGCTGGTTAAGAGGAAGCCACCTTTCAAAACCTCCCTTTCAAAGAGTGGGGTTTCCCATTCAAAACTATTTTTTAAAGTGATCTTCAGAGTGTACCTTTCATTTTTTTGTAGACTTGAGATCCTTAAAGACAGGAACTGTATCTTACACGACTATCACTTGCCCCAGGAGCTAGATTAGTGTTTTATACACATTTAATAAATATTCAAATCCTAGATTTGACGTGGAAAGATGATTCATTCAACAAGATGTAATCAACTTCACTTTACATATTAGATATTTCAAACCCATAGAAGCTACTATATTACCTGAACAATGCAGTGAATATTCTTCATGTTTTGTGTCTGCACTGCATTTTCCCCTGGTCCCATTCCCTTTCTTTCACACGAAAAGCCCAACATTCTACCTTTTGTCCCACTTAAGAAAGCTATACACCTCCACAAACTTCTGTAGAGTTTTAGTTTAGAATCCTTTCCTAAAAGCGATTTCTGGGTCTAAGGATCTGGGAATCTTGGTTAAACCTAGAGATGTGCCTAGCTGGATTGAGTATATACTTTCATTTCAAATCCTACTATGGTTACTTGGTGAGAATGGATTATGTAAAGATATCCAAGATTAAAAGTTGGCCCCAATTAACTGTGTACATAACAGATGCAATAACAAGGATCAACTTCCCCAAAGTTTGATTTACATATGAATCTCATCACCCCGAATCAGCTCTGAGTAAATGCAACTTGTAACATGGCTCTAATATTTTGTATTTTTTTCAGAGATACCTGGTCAATGCGCTAACATTAACATAAGTGCTAAAAACATAAATGCTCAAAAGCCACATGTGTCTAGTGGCTACCATACTGAACACTGAAGAAAGAACACTCCCCTCATCTCAGGAAGTTCTACTGAATCAAACTCTAGACAAGAAAACAATATACAAACGCCTGAAACAACAAGGAACAAAGGCTAAAAACCTAAGCAAGCCTATGGTGGCATACTTAATTATACATAATTAACAAGAGAACAGTAAGCCTAAAAGTAACCAGATGTTCGCAGATTTACACTGGGATAAAGTGTTAAGTTGATTCTGTAACATGAAGATCACTAGTATGTTTCAAAATTGGAGTTGTTATAAGCCATAAAAGACATCATATAAATATTTTTCTAAAAGCCTTGCTGATAGGGGCTGTTTCTGGTAAATCTGAAACGTCCGAAATAAATCCTGCAAAATACTATACCATGTGCCAAATCTTCTATAAAACAAATAAACAAATTCATTCTATTTCAAGATTCAATCTTACAGCCCAGGTAGTCCATATCAAACGAGAGTATTTCAAAATGCATATTTAAATTAGCAAAATAGGATGGAAACCAGGATGGCTTTGCCTCATAAAAATGCAGAAAGCTAGACTTCTGCCAATTTCAATTATCTTCTTTCTCTGCACAGTTGCTTCATGTCCCGCACCACGTGATCTTCTGCCATTTAGATGACTTTAATTCGTGCAGAAGATAATATAAATGACAAATGTCAATGTGAAAGTGAAGTACAATTAAAGTATTTGGCGGATGTTTCAAAGGAGGGTGTTTCTTCATCGAAATATTTAAAGGGCACCAATTTATACTATGACGTTGCTACAATGTGAAGCACAGTCTAGCTGGGAACATACAGCAAGTTATCATCCCATGAGAATATCCTCCTCTGATACATATCAAAACATTGCCTCAGAGTTTAAATTCAAATTGCCTACATAGTCTCTAGATTAATGAACAACCTGACATCTAATTCAAAAGAAAGCTGACATTATAAACCCACCAATTTAACCCACAAGGATGAGGAGTCTCTGTTTAGCAGTCTCAGCGCAAGTGTTTTCCCTAACTTCCCTTCCCATGATTTAGAATTAAGGAATCTCGGGGTAGCAAACGACTGGAAGCAGAGTCATTTGTCTTAGCTTTGAATTCTCACCGGCAAAAGGTTTCTCAAACAGCTTAATAAGCAAGGGGAGTAATGAGAGATGTGAAGAGGCCCCTTTCAGGAAAACCACGAAGGGCTGGGTACAGCACGCTGCCCATCGCTGCGCGCGAGACGCTCTCCCAAGGGCGTCGGGGCGGTCAAAGCTGGAGCTGCGGAGCGGGGGCCGGAACTCAGTTCCGCCGTGGGGTCCAGCCCGTCCCACACACCTGGCAGCATCTCATCCTGAAGTTAAACCGGCGGTGAGGAACAGAAACCAGAAACCCGGCTCCCCGCCTGTGGGCCGTTCCAACCCCGCCCTCGCCCCAGGGAGGCCTCCAGAAGCCGGAGACTCCGGCGCCCACTGCAGGCGACCGCGGGGCTCCCAGCGCCTCCGCGCTGCCCTCCCCGAACCGTCAACCGGCCCTCGAGCCCCCGCACCCCCGCCCGCCCGGCACGGAGCCCCCGCGCCCTCCCGCCCCACCTGCCTCCTCCTGTCCTCTCCGGGCGGCCGACGGGGAACGCAGGGGCGCGGAGAGAAGGCTAAGAGGCGCGCTTCTCCTCCCAGCACCGCTATCCGGTAGCCGGCCGCGAGACCTCCCGCCGCGCCACGCTGCGCAGCGTAGCTCCGCGACCTCGCCCGGCCCCTCCCGCCTGCCGCCTCCGCGCCGCGCGCGCCGAAGCCTGGCCCCACGCGGGGTCGGCGCGCGCGCGCGCAGTGCAGGCGTCCCGGCGGCGCGCAGGCTTCGGCCCAGGCCCGCGCACGCGCCGGGGAGGGGAGACAGGCGGGGAGCGCGCGCCTGAGCTCGCCGCCTCCTGCCTTCGACCCCGGAGCCCCTCCGCAGAGCGACGGTTGAGGCTCGAGGTTAGAAAGGTCTGGTGGGCTTCGGGCGTCAACCCTGCGAGGATCGGGCGCCACTGTGGTATTTCCACCGCAGCCGAGGCAGGCTCTCGGCGGAACCCCGCCTGGCCTTAGGCCATGCTTGGGGAAACAGCCCATGGCACGCTGAACAGACGCTCCTCCGTCAAAGCCCTTAGCTAGACCAGTCTGACTGGCCTCCCAGTCTCACATCCCTGGGCTGGAAGCACTCCAACACCTTCTTAGGGGCAGGCACCACGTCTCACCCTTTTTAGGCTCCCCAGTATCTAGCCCCATGCATGGCCCAGAATAGGGCCATCAGTCAATTACCTGTTTGCAGGTCTTGCTGTAAAAAGCCTAGTCAAGGCTATAGCCAAGTTGAATGATTACACCCAAGGGTGTCAGTGTAGAGGCAGAAGAGGATGCATGAGTAGTCGTCCCAGAAGTTTATTTCCCCTGATGCTTTGCTCCCTTCTCACCCCCTTCTCTCCTTCCCCCCTTCTCCATCCCCCAAGAATCAGAAAGTGGTGATGAATGCTGACATCCTGGTCTGTGGAAGGAAAGGTGTTACTTGACACTTAATGAAGGGACTTAATGAGTCCATCGTTTCCCCATGACTGAAGTTTGTAACAGGGAGCCAGTAGTGTTCCCCTGTAACAACTTTCTCTGAGGCCTTTTTATTCTGGCTCTGATATACCAACTGACTACACTGTACTTCCACGTTCACCAAATGCAGTGCCTGGCAAGAGCAAATGTTGGACAAATTAATGTCAACCACGACTCTTCAAGAGCAGAGGTAAGTGCTCGGGCACTCAAGAGCATCTTTTCCTGTTAGAATAATTGATTCCAGACCCTGGAAAAGACCCCCCTCCATATGCTTGAGTCCTTCTTACGATATCCTCCCACCAAGTTGCCATAGTTGAGCACCTCCAGTAACCAGGAATTCACTTCCTTTGAAAGCAGCCATTTTATCTTTGACCAGCCTTGTTGAAAAGTTCTTCCTACCTTAGAAGCTAAAATACAGTTCCCTGCATCTCTTCCTTATTGGGTTCTATTTCTACCCTGAAGACTCCAGATCATGTCCAACTCCAAGGAATCCAGGGAAAGCATTCTCAGTCCTTTAGGCTGCTCCTTATGAGACATGCTTAAGATTCCACTCACCAGCATTTTAAGGGTCTCTTTATGGTGCATCCCAGCTTGTCTAGAGCTCTCTTAAATGTGACGCTCAGGAACGAATGGGGTGTCCTGTTGAGTGCAGAGAGGAGAGAGACTGCCACCTGTTTCTTGGCCCTATGCTTCTATTAGCATAGCTCACAGTATCGAAATACTCATTTGCGACAGTCACATCCCATTGTGGAATCGGGTGGAACATACTGTCAACTAAAATTCATAGCGCTTATGCAACGTTTAAACACCATGACCATCCCACAGTCCCTGGTCAGCTGCCAGTTTCTCTGTCCCTGCAGGTTCAGCACCTTATGCACTCTCAGGGATGATGATGTGACACAGATGCTTCCTCCTCCCTTCGGGGGGTTCCGCCTCCCTCTCTCTGCTCTCATCACACCCAGTTCTCGTCTGACCCCACCCACCTCTTTGACTGGTTAAAAGAAGGAAAATAATCTGCCCTTGGTTGGCTTGAAGCAACTGTAAATAAGCCCTATTGTCAGTAAGCCACAGAAATTCATAAAGGTCTATGTGTAACAGAAGGTGCTGTTGGCAAACTTTCCACATATACAGTTCACTTTATTGCTGATTTAAATTATCGCTCTGAGAAACCACTGTTAGTGGTTGACAGGCTGTGGCTGGCTGAGTTGCTTTTCACTATAATGAAAGTCTCTGTGAGAACCAGCCAGGCCACTAGCTTTTTCTGCTATACCCAAACACTATACAGTGCCTTGGCAAATTCCCAGGATACCAAGCCATTAGAGAGAGAATCTCCCACTCACTTGCTTACATTTACTGAAAAAACTGAAGTTACTCCCTAGACCATCATCAAGCACTGATTGGAGTCATGCTTCTTGGAACACCCCATGGGTTATACAATCCTCAGACCAGGAGTTGGACTGGGTAATGATATGGGGCCAGAACTGGGAACATGAAACGTCCACTGGGATGGGAAGGCACATGGGGAAATGGTCCAGCTGCAGCTGCTGAGATTCAGTTATATCTGAAGGCACAGCAAGGTTCCTGGACAATGTAGCAATAAACCACAGTCCCAGGAGGTGACCAGCCTCAGTGGTCAGCATCCATGTGGAGAAGGGGACATTACTGACTGAACACAGTTTGATTCCTACCTATGGGATCTTACTTGCCTTCACTTTACCAATGAAGAATCAGACTCCAGGAGGCTGTGGAACTTGCTCACTGTACCCTGGGACAGAAATAGGATTCAAACCCTAGTCTGTCTATCATGAAGGCCTGTGTTGATCCACAATTTTGTATTATCTGCACAGGGTGTACCTTGGGGCATTCAAGACACAGAAATGCTGCGTTGAGCAGCAGGGATCATTGAGAAATTCAGATAGCCAATCAGAATGTCAGCATCAGGAAGGTCTGTCAGGGGCTAACAGGACCACAGTCCATGAGAAAATGGTTGGGGAAGAAAATCAAAAGAAGACAGTGTCACTGCTGGTACATGGACTGAGGTATTGGGCAGGATATGATTCACGGGGGAGGAAGACAAGGGCTTGTTTCCAGAATGTGAGTGTACAGGAGACATCCAGCTGTTAGAATTGGGGTGCCAGATTGGAGACCAACTAGCAGAGGTAGTTAAATATAGACTATCAGAGCCCTGGGTAGAACCCCTAAAATCTTCCTATCATGTTTGCAGATGATAAAATCATCACCATAAAAAACCCAACAGAATCAACTATTAGACATTATACGTGAGTACAACAAGGTTGCCAAATACAAGATCAATTTCTAAAAATCAGTCGTTTCCTCTACTTCATCAGTAAGCGCCCAGGAAATATAATAGATTGTAAGAGACCATTCACAATATCAATAAAACTCTAAAGCACAATATTCAAGAATTAACCTAGCAACTTGCAAGAACTTTATGGAGAAAATTAAAGTTCTATTTAAGGACATAAAAGAAGATTAAAAAAAAGAAGATATACTATGGATAGGATGACTTTACAGTGTAAAAATATCCATTTAATCTCTAAATTCAACGTTATACCAACCAAAATTCCATCAGGAACTCAAATTTTAAGGAACTTCCATAAAGTTACAAAATAGATAAGGAAAAATAAAATTTTAAATAGTTAAATCAATTTTGAAAAACAAGAACAGAGAGAGGAAACCTACCCTGCCAGATATTACGTCATTACTACATAGTGATAAATATAGTATGCTACTAGTACAGAAACAAATGGAACAGCCACACAGAATAGAACCCTCAGAAGCAGACCCCTGGGACCTCAATATATGTAAATGTGGGGCTGCAAATCAGTGAGAAAAATATAAATTATTTAGAAGATGGTTTGGGGGAAACTAGATTAGTTTAAGAAGAAAAAATAGAGTTGGATGCCCCATGTCTACCATATTCAAAGTGAACTCCAGATTGATTAAAGATCTACATTTGAAAAGTAGGTACAATGTAGGAGAAAATCTGTATGAATCAGGGGTAGGGATTTACTTCATAAAACAAGACGGCAAAAGTGCAAACCTTAAAACAAAAGACTAGGTGATTTGACTATATCACAGTGAAGGTTTCTCTTCAATGAAAAATACCATGGAAAAAATTAACAGGCAGCTGACAAATTGGGAGAAGATAGATATTCAAAAGCAGCTAGGGATTCATATCTAAAATATGTAAGTAACTTTTGCATATCAACAAAAAGAAGTCAGAGAATCCAATATAAAAGTGAGAAAAGGATAGGAATAGGTGATTCACAGAAGGGAAAGCCAGGATAGCAAGCACACAGAAGAGATGCTCAAACTCACTAGTAATGAGAGAAAGGAAAGACAGACAGTGTGATACTGCTGATAGCCACTGGTTTGCTGGTATATATCTTAAAAACAGCTGGGAGTTGAGGGAGAGTCCTAATTTGTAGTGTTTGTCAGTTTCCATGGTACAGATACTCTCACCCCTGCTGATTTCAAGCTACCAGTGTGAAGTCACTGAACAAGAAATTGGGAAGAAGTGTGCTCAGTCAGCTCTCATGAGTCAACTCCAATGCACCACTATTTACCCATCAACCTGGCAAAAGTCAGAAAGATAATCCCCAGTACTGGCAAAGATTTGGGGAAATGGGAATCCTCATGCACTGCTGATGAGAATTTAAACTGCTAAATACATTCTGTAGAGCAATTTGGTAACATTTAGTAAAACAAACAAAAAAAATTATCAGCATTTTTTATAACTCAGCAATCGCCTTCATAGATATGCCTCAAAGGAACCATTAAAAGCGTCCTATAGGAGCTTCCAGGAAGCCAGTTTCTCATTTACTAGGTGATCTCTTCCAGTCCCTGGCTTTAAATACCATCTCTATTTTCATGATTCCAAAATGTCTGTCTCCAGCCCTGAACTTCAGACATATATTCATTTGTCTACTCAACATCTAATCTAGAGTACACTCTAGATTAATAGACATCTGTTAATAGGCATCTCAAATATAACATGTTCAAAATAGAACCCTTACCCATAACCTTTTAAAAGAAGAAGCTCCAGGAGGACAGAAGTTTTCGTCTATTTCTGTCACTGCTATATCCTCAGTAACTAGAACATATCTAGTATCGGGCCCATAGTAAAAATTTAATAAATATTTGTTGATTGAATGGGCCTGGTCCTTTAAGATTTCAGTCTCAGTAAAGGTAGATTATTATGTCCAAGGAATTTAGAAATCACAGAAGTTGTCTTTGTATCACATGCATGCACACACTCTAAAGTGGGAGGCATTCATACATCACTAAAGCTACATCAAGTTGTCTTTCCAGCAGCTGTTTACAAAACCAATACAGCTTCATCTCTGTTCACTGGAAATCATCAGCTGCTATAATAACATCTTGATTAGGGGTTGAGAGAATGTCAGACCCACTGGAACTTCCTGAGAGTGGGTAGAGAGCAGCTTGCACCTTGTCAACAATGGATCAAATGACTCACCTAACAAAGAAAGCCATTGACAGACCAATTAGCTGGTACTGAGTCATGAGAAAGTCTCCTTTGTGACAAAAACAGCATTGATAATAAGATCGGTTCTGACATTCCATACCTAACCATATTTGCAACAGCAGGGAACAGTTAAAGTAAAAATAAGTGTGAATTGCTTTCTTAGATTCACACGGGGTTCAACCCAAGAAGAAGTTATAGTCTATCTTTTCAAGGCCCAGCAAAATATATCAGGCAATATCTTTATCATCATCAAGGTAATCACAACCCTAATGCACTTCTGAGGAAAAGCCACCTGAGTTTCTAACGAGGGAAAAACGAAGGAATCTGTCAGCACTCTTCAAAACGGAAACCCCGCCTAACCTTTATGTCCCATATCTGATATACTCTCTTAAGGAAAGCCTGAAACAAACGCATATTTTAAAATTCGAGCATTTTAAAGTGAAATTAAGCACCTAAGAATAGTTACCTTGAGTCTTAGCCTTTATCAATTCAATTTCTGTAGATTTTTTTAAAATAGCAAATGATTTTTATAAATGATTTCTCCACAGACAGCTTAGGTTTTATATTTAATATGTGCTCAATAATGACCTGCATTCAGAATGGAGCTGAGGCAAGTTTTACAGATGCCCTTAGGGGATGGAAACCTACTCTTTCTGCGTTTCACATCACACTTCATCAACCACTTTGCCGCATAACAGTAACGCAGCAACCACTTGGCTATTACGTAGTAATGTAAGAATATATTAATTTTTTGGATATGTGCCCATTGCACAAAAGCACAGTGCCAGCAAAAAAAAAACCCAGCCACTCAGCTTTCTTGGGTGCTGTCCATCCAACAAGGTGCTGATGTTTCTCCAGCTTCACCCATGCCCTAACTCAGAATTCAACGCAGGGAGTCTCTCAAGGTTCAGCTTGTCAAGTGAGGCAGCACACGCCTGCTAAGGAGCTGCATTTCACCAATTTAGAGGAATCGTTGCTAGTAACAATAGCCTAGCATCTTTGCAAGCAATGGCCAGAGACATCATGGACACTGTGTGTCTCTGTTGCAAAGACTACTGGCCACGCTCAGATCTCTGATGCATCTGAGATCGGGCACCTCCTAGCACACTGGTCCACACGGTCCTCAGCTCCTGCCATCCAAAGAGGCCCAAGAAAAGAGGTGTGACCTGTGAGGGGAGCTCCTGGTCCTCCTTTGTCAAGCATGTACTAAATAATTCTAAGTATCATAAATGCCATTAGATACTGCCCTGTCCTCAGGGAGCTTATAGCCTAACTGCGAGGAAAAAAATTAAAATTCTCCAAAAATTTGGAAGCAGGATAGAATCCCGGGCTTTGAAGTCAGACATACAGGGTTTGCCTGGAACTGAGAGTGTTCCCGGGTTACGGCACTTTCAGTTTTAAAACAAAAACAGTGCCAGGGTTACCGGAATAAGTTGGTCACCCTACAGACAGATGAAAGTTCAAGTTTAATTACCTTTGGGACCTTAACAAATAAAATAACTTCTCAAAGACTCGGATTCCTCATTTATAAAATGGGCATCAGCGTAGTACTAGCGTACTGCATATTTCTTCTAAGAATTCAATAAGCTATTGTATAAAGAGAACTAAGCACAGTGCCCACTATTGAATGGTTGATCAATAAGTGTTAATTCTGTATATACAATCAATAATACAAGATAGCATATAATGAAAGACTGAATTAGATGTTTGTGGAACTAAAAACAATGGAATAAGAGATAATTGGATCATTAAGAAAAAGTTCCATAGTGATAGACTCAACAGAAAAAATATAGATTGCCCAATTCAATTTGAATGTCAGATAAACAACAAGTAATTTTTTAAGTATAAGTATGTACTGTACTTTTAAAAGTTATTTGTTATTTATCTGACATTCAACTTTAACTGTCTATCTAGGTATTTTATTTGCTTAAAATGGCAACCCTACATAGAGGAGGTAGAACTCAATTCGTCCTTTAGAGGAAGAGGGAAAAAAGAAATGCCAGGCAGAGGGATACCCATGAGCTGCAGTGGACCAAAGACAGGAGCAGTGCATGGGATGCCTTGTAAGTTTTTAGAGCAAACACTTTGAGATCCAGGCTAAAGAGGCTAGATTTAATGCAGAATATATGGGAGAGTTAGAGGTAAGGTGCAGGGTCCTGGGATAAGGTGAGAATCCAAAGGAAGAGATGCTTCACAGAAAGAATGAATGAGACATTATGAAGGAAAAGAGTGGATTCCATATTTTGAAACCAAGCCACTTTGAGCGGGACTTTGTAGCCAAGGAGATCAAGTATGTGGCTATCATTATAGTTAGGTAAGTGGCCTGAATTCAGCCACGTCACTCCTGGTGGCAGCAGGAATGGGGGGGAAAAGGGGTTGGATGCAGAGAGATATTATGAAGGAAGGCTATATGGAGAAGGCAGTAATTAAAATTCTAATGTGAATGTGTACTTGCGCTATAAAAACTTTTTTGAATCCCTGCAGGATCATTATTGGTGACCTAAATAAACAATTATGTATAACTCTAGAGAGGCATCTTGAGATAAGTTAATTCAGACCAAGAAAAAAAAAATAGGGCATTTAATGCCCTCTTTGCTCTTCCCTTAGTAGTAAGAGGAGATTAAAGCTATGGGATTCATACATTTCCCTCCTCGCTTTCCCCCCTCCTCGGAGACTCCACAGGGTTCTCCTGCCCGCCAGAAATGACAGAGCCCTTCAAAGAGAGTGAGTTCAATGCAGCCAGGCAGTGAGGGGACTGGGAAACTCAGGGCAACTTCCCTTGGGGTCTGTGTTACTATTTTGGACCTCCCAAGCAAGTTACTTTTTCCTGATATGTGTACATGAAATTCTACTCTTGTAGCAAATGAAAAAGGTACAGACCCATTTGGTAGCTTTTCCCCAGAAGGGCAGTGCTTCTCCTTAGAAACACTCCCTGGCATGAGCCTGTAACTCTGATTCAAAGAAGCAAAGGGTTCAGAATATCTGCCTTGAGGTATATGTGAAACCAAAACCCAATGATCCTACAAGAACCAGACCCCAAAGATCTGCTTAGAAACTCAGCTCTAAGCATTTTGTCAGCTTCTGATTGCTCACACTGACATTCTTTTTATTTTTTGAATTTTTGAATTTTATTTTATTTATTTTTTATACAGCAGGTTCTTATTAGTTATCTATTTTATACATATTAGTGTATATATGTCAATTCCAATCTCCCAGTTCATCCCACCACCACCACCACCACCACCACTTTCCCCCCTTGGTGTCCATACACACTGACATTCTTCAAGGTCATTTCCCACCTCGGCCAAGCGTGATAAAGCCCACCCCTTCCAGACTGCCCTCTGCATCCTTGTGCATGACATTTCTTATGCTTACACTTTGCATCCAGTCAATCTCTATCTTTCCAAATCCTGCTACTCTTCCAGAGCCTTCCTACATCTCACCTCTTCCGTGGAGAGCTGGCTCCCTATCTACTCCAAACTACTCCTAATTTCTCCCTTTCACTTAAGGAAGGACACATATTAAAACCCAGCTGTGGGCTTCCCTGGTGGTGCAGTGGTTGAGAGTCCGCCTGCTGATGCAGGGGACATGGGTTCATGCCCCGGTCTGGGAAGATCCCACGTGCCGCGGAGCGGCTGGGCCCGTGAGCCATAGCCACTGAGCCTGCGCGTCCGGAGCCTGTGCTCCGCAACGGGAGAGGCCACAACAGTGCGAGGCCCGCGTACCGCAAAAAAAAAAAAAAAACAAAAAAAAAAACTGTAAACTATTTTGTATTAGTTGCTCATATGGAGGCATTTTGTTCAGCCTTCCCAGTGAGGTCTGTAGATTCCATGAGGGCAGGAATTATTTCTTTTTGCCTAAAAGCACAAATACCTACTTTCTGTATTAAATTTTAAAAATTAAAGTCATAACAAATGTATCACACTAATGCAAGATGTGAGCAGAAACTGTGAGGGGCTTGAGAGGCTTATAGGAATTCTCTATACTGTATGCTCAATTTTCTATGAACTTAAAACTGCTCTTCAAAATTGAAGTCTACTAATTTAGAAATGTTTAATTTAATATCTTTTTCCAAATCCTGAGTTCCATCCTCTCTTTCAAGAAACAGAAAGAAGCAAAGAGAGAAAGGGGCAAAGAAGACATTTAAAAGATAGACCTACATATAAAAGTCAATTGCTTTCCTATATATTAACAATGAACAAATGGATTCAAAATTAGAAACACAACACCATAAATACTAGCACCAAAAAAAAAAATCTATATGAGGAAAACTAGAAAATTCTGCTGAAAGAAAGAAGATCTAAATAAATATAGAGGTATTCCATGTTCCTGGATAGGAAGACTCAATATTATTAAGATGTCAGTTCTTCCCAACTCGATCTATACATTCAATGCATTTCCAATCAAAATCCCAGTAAATTATCTTGTGGATAAGAACAAACTGATTCTAAAGCTTATATCGAAAGGCAAAAGGCCCAGAATAATCAACCCAATATTGAAGAAGAACAAAGTCACAGGACTGACAAGACTCAATGTAAAGACTTAACCATAACACTATAGCAATCAAGACAATGTGGTATTGGCAAAAGAAAAGACAAATAGATAAATGAAACAGAATAGAAAGCCCAAAAATATACCCACACAAATGGAGTCAACCAATCATTGAAAAAGGAACAAAGGCAATTCAATGTAAAAAGGATAGTGTTTTCAACAAATTGTGCTGGAACAACTGGACATCCACATGCAAAAAAATTAATCTAGACACAAATCTTACACCTTAAACAAAAATTAACTCCATATAGATCACAGACATAAATGTAAAATGCAAAACTGTAAAACTTCTAGAAGATAATAACATAGGAGAAAATCTAGGTGACCTTGCATTTGGTCATAACTTTTTACATACAACATCAAATACACAATTCATGGAAGAAAAAATTAACAAATTGGACCTTATTAGAATTAAAACCTTCTGCTATGCAAAAGACCCTGTTAAGAGAATGAAAAGGCATCCATAGACAGGGAGAAAATTTTTGCAAAACACATATCTGATGAAGGACTTGTACCCAAAATATACAAGAACTCCTAAAACACACCAATAAGAAATCAACCCAACTAGAAAAATGCGCAAAATATCTGAATAGCCTTGACCACAGAAAATACACATACAGATGGCAAGCAAGCACATGAAAAGATGCCCAACATTGTAAGCTATTAGGGAAGTGTAAATTAAAATGAGATATCACTACAAACCCATTAGAATGCTAAAACCCTACACAATGACAGTACCAAATTCTGGCAAGAATTTGGAACAACCAGAACTCTCATTCATTCATTGTCGATAGGATTGAAAAATGGTACAGCCACTTTGAAACGCAGTTTAACAGTTTCTTACAAAGCTGAGTATAGTCTTACCACATGATCCAGCAATCTCATTCCTAGGTGCTTACCCAAGTGATCTGAAAACATTATGTCCATACAAAACATGCACATAAATGTGTATAGCAGCTTTATTCATAATTACAAAAAGATTGGACACAACTAAGACATCCTTCAATAAGCGAATGGATAAACAGATTGTGGTACATCTATACAATGGAATATTATTCAGCAATAAAATGTAATGAGCTATCAAGCCATGAAAAGACTTGGGGGGAATCTTAAATATATATTGTTAAGTGAAAGAAGCCAGTCTGAAAAATCTACAATACTATATGATTCCAACCATATGACATTCTGGAAAAGGCAAAACTGGAGACAGTAAAAAGATCATTGGTTGCCAGGGGCTGGGGAGGGAGGGAGGAAAGGACAAATATATGCAGCATAGGGATTTTTAAGGGCAGTGGAATTATTTTTTATGATATTATAATGATGAATACACAACATTATGCACTTGTCAAAACTCATAGTCTGTACAACACAAAGAATGAACTCTAATGTAAACTATGGACTTTAGTTAAAAATAATGTATCAATACTGGCTTATCAATTGTAAAAAGGAAAAAAATAAAAGGTGGATTGTGAAGCATTTTTAATTTATTCAGGTTTTTAAGCACTGAACTGACTTTCTGACTTTTTGATGCTATTGGGTAGGAAAGGATGCATTTATGTAAAACATACCTAAATTGCCTCACAGTCTATGTCCAGTTACTGAAACCTGTGTTAATTTGTCCAAAATAATAGTATGGTTTGTCCAGCATGCTCACCTGTGCCTTAGCAGAAATGAGACTTCACCAGAGGCCTAGGCGGGCACAAGATTCATTTTATGATGAAACTTACCCACATCATGTCACGGTCGTCTTAATGTCATCCAGAAAAAATTTTTTTCAATTTCTCATGGGTCTTCCTCAGCAAGGGCACAAATTGTTTAGAGTGTTGGCTGGGAGTGTATGGAAACAGGTGTATTCATAATGGGCTCCCTTGGGCCCATATGCAGATTCCAGCTAGAGAAATCCTGGGTGGTGGTGGCAGGCTTTGACTTGCCTCCCTGGGGTGGAGTCCTCCTTTAAGTGTACTAGCCTGCTTCTCTACAGGCAGCAAATACACAATAATGACATTGCCTGTGGTGCTATGGTTACCAGATTTAAAGGGCCAGCGGCCATTAGCTATGACCCTTAACCTACCTCTTACGCTCCAGCAGCAATGGCAGAGGAGGAGGAATCGTTAATGGGGCCTGGCCCTTCATTTCATGGCAAGGAAGAAGCCTGGGAAGCTGAAGATACTCTCCCAAAGAGAGATGGGGGAACCAATACCCCAACTCATTCTTCTCCCTCCCTCCAAGTTCCTGCCAATGCCTCTCAAAGGTGGGAGTCCTAGGGCCCTGCCCACCCCCCAGGGTACCAAGGCTTGGCAGTGGGCCTAGAAGGGGCAAACAGAAGATATTCAGAAGAACCTGCAATTTCATACTTCCCCCTTTTAGAATCATAGGCTTATCATCTGGACTGAACCGCCTCAGAACTTCAACACATGTTCTTGTTCCACCAACAAGCATTAGCTCTGCTTTCTAATATAAAGAGAACATTTTGAACAGAAATTTGAATATATTTTGTCATGATTTCTGATGATAAGACATTGTGTTGACTTTTTGCACTGCAGCCACAGATAAGCAATAACTTGGAAGAGCATCCCATAATGATCCCATGGTCTGTTCTTGAGAATTTACTGATACCTGGCTGCCTGTAAGTATTGGAGCCAGTACAGATTTCAGTTACTGACTCATGTGTGCAAAAACATAATTTTCTCTATTCTCCTATAATTGAGTGTAATTTCAATTTATAATTGAGAAAATTTAGTCACTCTCAGAGAAATTCATTTGAATTCAGTCATTTCTTAGTCAATTCAAGTTTATAATTCAGTCACAATTAGGTTGAAAACGTCCTCTCTTTTATCCTCCCTGCCCTCTCCTCTTCCCTGGAACTGACCTCAGCTCTCAAGGGCTTATCCTAGGAGCCCACTTCTTGGTCTTAATCTGTGCTGTCTGGTTCTGGGTGTAGCAGATGACACATGCTCCCCTGGGGGGTCTGCAGGACACAAGGGCGTTCCCATTAATTCTCTCCACTAAGAGGGCAGCTCCGTCCTCACCTGGTTTTCATACTTCATCCTGGGCCAACCCCCTGGTTCTCTTTCTCAGCTAAATTTTCTCTACACAGAAACCTTCAGGACATTGTGGGTGTCCTCTTATGCCACTCTGACCTGTGGGACACTGGGTCTGGCCAGTCTTCTATCCTCTTGTACCTAGACATGCCACACCACCATTCCTACTCGCCACATCAAGAGGACCTGAGGCACTTCTCCCCGAGGCTTGCTGGCTTGCTCTCTCCCCAGCCTCAGGCTGTGGTCCAGGGAGGGGGCACAAGTACCTCTTCTGTCAGGAGCCTCCAGATAAGGCCTTGAGAGGCACTGAAGAAATCTGATGCACATAAGTAAAGAGAAAAGCACATCCATTGACCTGTCACATCCCAGTCTGCCGCAGTATTCTCTGGTTTATTTCCATTTACTATTTTACCTTGTAAGGTAATACTAATGGTCATTAGATTAATTTTATTTCATAACTGAAATTGACCAGAAGAAATTTCTAAACAAGATTGTTTCAGAAATATTTTGGGGAAATAGCTACTTGTTAGAACATATGTTTATGGCTACCCCAGCACTCTAGGACCCCAAGTTCCCCATTCCCCCACTTCTGACGACTTACTTAGATATGTAAATTACTGAAGGATGGTGATCAAATTAGCCTCCTTACTCAATAATCACACTTGTTATCCTCATAAACTTCAAAGCTCATCTCTCACTAAGTGCTTACATACATTTTCAAGTCATCCCACTGGTTTCTCATTTTGTGACCCCAAAGAACTTAGTATAATACGTCAGCCAGTTCACTTCCATTTTGAGAGTTCTTTAAAACATTAAAACCAGTCCCAGAAATCCCTACAAGAGGCTATAAGTTACAGTCATCCATCTTGAAATGTGTCCACTGTTAGCTGTTTCTGAGACAAAGCTCAATCTAGTCAAGCCATGTCCTCCCATTTCATGGGGTCTCAACTTTAAAAATAATAACTTCCTAATAATAATAACAACAATAATAATAATTTCCTGAATATAAATTTGTCCAGGTATTTTACAAAGTATAAATTTAGCATTTCTAAACATGACGACACAGATAGAAATTACGAAGAAAAAGGCTGATAGAGTTGATCACGTAAAATGAAAATTTCTGTACCCCCCAAAATACCATAAACAAAATTAAAAGGCAAAAAGAAAACTTAAAAAAAAAACACCAATGGCATTATGACAACTTATAAGACCAGTCAAAATGTTAATATCTTAAAAATTAATAAAACAAAGGTAAACACCTCATTTTTTAAAAATGAACAAAGGATGTACAAGTAATCCCTGAAAGAAAATATACAAATGACCAACAAAGTATATAATTTTTAAAATATACCAACTTTCTAATAAACTCATAAATGCAAATTAAAATGAGATGCCATTTTTCCTCTTTAAGATCAGCAGATTTTTTTTTTAAAGGGTAACACCAATGTCGGCAAATTTGCAGTAAAGTAGACACGTATTCACACTGCTGCTGAGAATGTAAACTTGTAAAATATTTCTGGAGAATAATTTCACAATTTGTACCAAAAGCCTTAACAATATTTATATTCAGGGGGAGCATAACTCTCTTCTCCCTGCGTGGCTGCCCAGAGTACTTCCAAAGAGTAGGGAAAGCTGGGGGGAATAACTTTACAGTTGAACAACCTGACACACACTGCGTCAGCCAGGTCGACACCAACATCATAATCATCGACATCAAGGTCTACATCAACAGTCGTAAATCATGCTGACAGTACATATTCTTGATATGATGTAATAAAAATGGCATATTACCTCTGCGATCTTCCTCTCAAAACCCCACAGCCCCGATCTAACCATAAGAAAGACAGTCACTCCCATTCTCCCAACTCCTCAGCCCCTGACAACCATTAATCTGTTTTCTGTTTCTGTGGATCTCCCTACTTTGGATATTTCATATAAATGGAGTCATCTATGACCTTTTGTATCTAGCTTCTTTCACTTAGCATGTTTTTAAGGTTCAACCATGTTATAGCATTATCAATACTTCACTCTTTTTATGGCTAGTATTCCACTGTATGGATATATCACATTTTGTCTATCCCTTCATCAGTTGATGGACATTTGAGTTGTTTCCACCTTTATCTGTAGTGATATAGCGCTATAGTGAACAGTGAATAGTGCCGCTATGAACATTCATACACAAGCTTCTGTTTAAACATGTTGCTTCTATAATAAATAAAAATATGCCATTCTTAAAAAAATAATATCTCTTTTAGTCTTGTCAGGCTGCCGTAACAATATACCATAGACTTGGGTGGCTTTAACAACAGAAATTTATTTTCTCACGGTTCTGGAGACTAGAAGATCAAAGTCCCAGCTGATTCAGTTCAAGTATTTTAATCATCACCTGCCTTAGTTGTTCTTCAGGGTCAGCCTTGGATAATTAATCTCTCTTAAACATTATTGTAAATACTTGGCAGTTTGGGGGAAGGCTATTTTTGTCTTCGTAATCCCAAATTTATACAAGGAATGCATTCAAAAAAGTTGGGAGTGAGCAGGAATGAAATTTCCCAGGTAAGGTTATAAGCGGGGGTTGGTGTTCCATCCCCTAGTCAGCCCAGACAAGCCATTCTTATGGATGTAAATGTTAACAAAAGAACTGAATCTGCTATCTACTCTTCAATCCAAGGGCAATTTTGCAGAACGCTCAGAAAATGTTATAGTATTTAAATATAAGGAAAAATGCACAGTGTTGGCTATGACGTTACAAAGGCTCTTTAGCTAGTCTCTCTTCTTGCTTTGCAAACCCTGGGCAATCCTGAGGCTCAATTCTCCCCCGCATTCCACCATGAATTCACATCATCACCTGATGTCTTTCCCCAAATGTGACACATACGCAAAACCAAAAATAACAAGAGTAAAGAGTCTATTTTGAGAAGTTCGTACAACTAACAACCAAGATCTTTCCAAAGCCCAGGGTATATCTGTTTAAAAGTAAATATACAGAAGTCAAGAAATTAGATTCTGTTGTTATTTCCCTACTGGGAATTAGCAAGTGGTCCCTCAGTTTATATGGATGTTAAAACAATTTTTCCGTGGGTCTTTCTGATAACATGTGAGCAGTGATCTAACAGCTAGGGAAGAATTCTTGATTAATTCCTCCCCTGTGTGCTGTGTTCTGACTCCAAGGCCAGGACCCCTTCCCCTGCACCATCTTATCTTCCCCATGTTAAGGGTGCAGAGACTGAGACCTGGAGGTCAACGGCAACGAGCTAAGGATTTTTCTTGGGCTTGGGGAGTGGAAGAAAAGGCAGCAGTGAAGAAAGAAGAGACTCCATTCAGCCAGTGGATCAAGGGCTTTTCAGGGCACAGCCTTCTTTACAAGCACCTCAGTGACAAGCTCCCAGAAAACCTAGGCTTAATTTAATCTTTCCTGTCTTCCTGGTGTGGGGTCTTGTCTAATAATAACATTAAATTCCATTTGTACGTGTTCAGCTTCACAACCTGCTCCTCCGGCGGCATGAGCTGCATGAGGCGTAATTAATGAAGGTATGTAAAGTGTTTGCAACGGAGCCTAGCACCCCTCACGATGATAAACATCACCACGACCATCATCATCACCATCCCTAAGTCAGTAGGATTATTCACATTTCAGTTTAGTTTTATTTTTGTGCATGAATTGCCTTCACATTAAGAAGAAACAGTAAAATCTTTTTTTCGGTTTTAAAAATACTATAACTACTGCATTAAGAAAGTTGGAAGGGCATGAAGGTATTGTATAATCTGACTGATGTCTGTACTATTTGAGCTGAAATCAGATCAATATATCTGGGCCAGTGGCAGTGGGAGAATTCCATGGTACAGGGTTTGAGATTTGGGTTCCCCTAATGATCACTCGTAAGGAAGGGATGGCGATCGGACTTCTACATTATTGCTCTGAAGGAAAATACCTTGTTTGCTGTTAAGGCCAGACTCTTACAGAACCACAATCCTAATGACAAGGGTGTTAGAGTCAGAAGGGACCCTGGAAACCATCTATGATGTGGCACAGGGATTGTGACAGCCCGGAGTTGGGCACTGGCGAAGTCCCAACAGATCTCTACTAAATCCCTTCCCAAGGTATTTTACAGGAAAGCCCAGTGTATTAAACAGAGAAAAATGGAAGTGTTCAGTTAAAGCTGAGGTGTCCCTCAGACCCCTCACAGGCTCTTGAGAGCAGAATTTTAAAATTATCAACACACTTCAACCCCTCATTTTGACCCATCACAGCAGACAGCCTGAGACAGTGGAAAGATCAGAGCCTGAGAGTCAGCCAGACCTGACGTTTAAGTCCAGCTCTGCCACTTCATTAAGATGTTTGTCTCTGACACAGACACTGGCTTCTCAAATAAATCCTGTATTTCTCCATCCATCTACACCATGGGGTGGCTGTATGAGGTTATGTCTATGTGCATTTCTGTGAAGGACTTTATCCTGAGAAACATCTGTCTCAGGAAAGAAGAGTTAGCAAATTCACGAACTGTGTTTTGCTTTGTATGTATAGACTCATCGCTATTTATCTTTTTGTTAAAGTAAGAGGTTGTTGCCTCGATTATACACATCACTGTTTTTTCTCCTTAAGTGTGGTGAACGGATTGGGATTGACATACATACACTAATATGTATAAAATGGATAACTAATAAGAACCTGCTATATAAAAAAATAAATAAAATAAAATTCAAAAAAAAGTGTGGTGAACGCTGTAACATGGAAAACGTCTCTGATATGTTTAAGTTAATGAGGATAATACAGTGGCAGGATGATTAGCAACTATGCAAAATATATGTACAAATAGAAGAAAAGAGTGGAAAGTAATAATAAAAATTACAATGTATGTAAAATGCAAAGATGTTTATGAAATGCAAACATTTTTGCTGAAATCCACATCTCTTACTTTAAAATATCGCTGGAAATAGAAGTCTACTTTACCAAGGAGAGACTTGAATTAATTGGTAGTTGACATAAAGCCATTTAACATATTCAGTTCCCTGGTCCCAAGCACCACTCTGGCTGCGAGCCAGCTGAGGGCCAGAGACCCCGGAGTCTGGGCTGAGCGCAGGGGTGTCAGAGTTTGGGACTTCTGTGGGATCCAGAATTCAGGGCTAAGGGCTGTCTGAAAGTCGCCACCTAGAGACATAATTTAAACCAATGACCATCCGGCCAAGTCATCAATCCAAAGGTCCTTGTCAGAGACAGAGACAGTTTGGAAGGGCAACCTAGAGGACTTCTTCGGGCTGCAGAGCAAATCCAAAGTTGCTTCTCACAGATTCCTGCAGCCCTCTCTCTGGTGGGGCTGGATCTGAGCAGGTGACTGAAAAGTCCAACATGTATTGAACTGCTAACCCAAGAGAAGATTGAAATAACAGCTGTCTTATTCCCCAAAATGTAGTAAGTACAACACAGGCTTTGGAGTCAGAGAGACAAGGGTTCAAATCCCAGATCAGCTACATGCTAGTTATGTGATTTGAGCAAATTATCTAAACTCTTCAGCCTCAGTTTCCTTATCTGGAAACACGGGTGTGGCAGAGGAGACTACTGGGCCTCTAAAATTGGGGCTCCCTTCCATGGTATAGAGATGTTGCTGGAAAGTAGCTATCCTGCCAGGGACTGATTTCATTTCCCAGGACATTTCCATCTAAGTGGGGCTATGTTACAAGGCCTGGACATGAAAATGTGGGCAGAAATTATGGGTGTGTCAAAGAAGCTGAGAATCCAGTATGACTTCCCCATACTCTCTTCCCCTCCTGCCTTGGAAGTCATGTATTAAAGCTGTCAGTGTTTCAAAATGGAAGGGCCTAGATCCTCAAATCACCACTTGGAGGAGAGCTGTTTAAGACAGCAACCCAACTAAGAACTTCTACCTTGGCATTGGGTAAACAATAATATCTCTTCATGTGTTAAGTCACTGAGATTTGGGGGTTGCTTGTTACAGTAGTTAGCATACCCTACGGTAAATATCTAATTTTTAGGGAAGAATTTAATCTATTTCAATAAAACAAGTTACCTTATCATACCAAAAAAAAAAAAAAAACCCAAAAAACAAAACAAAAACAAACACACACAAAACAAAACTGGATAAATTCTTGCCAAATTTGGAAAGTACATTTAAGGTACTTTGATGCCATATATAGGCTACATAGTATAGAAGACACTTATTTTGGTGGCTTCTCAGTGGCAACTCAAAGAGTTAAACAGTCAACCCCCAGAAGTACAATGAGAGGCCTGTGTAACTCCTGATTCAGACAATAAGACATACAGAATAAGAACTGGTGAAAAGACACAGGGGTTCCTAATATGATCACCAAATCAGAAGCCACTTAGAGCAGACACCTGAATGTCACGTGCTGGTTTCCACAGAATTGCTTATCACATGAGCAACTCTGGATGGATTACTCTAAGGTGTGTAACAGTAGCCAGGTTAATTTTTTAATGATGGTTACTGGTTCTCCTCAGCAAAGCAGGGGAGGCAAGCTAGTGAAATGATATACGTAAAGTGCCTAACACAGTGTCTGCAACCAACCGCTAGCTCCCTTTCCCTGCTAGCTCACCACAGTCGTTGCTTGCTTATTGCCTCATCTCACATCTGGAGCAGGAAATTGTGTTGCAAAGAACATTCCTTCGGATCTGAAGGACAAACTGTGCCCTAGGCTTGGCTAGTGGAAAATTTTTCTTAGTTTTGAAGGCTCAGGAGAGCTCACTGGTGATGCTGACAGAATTTGAGAAATAAGGCATTTTTTTAGGTTGCTTAAATGAACTTCAGTGTTGGCTCAGAATCAGTGCCACATGAGAACCATCTTTTGCTGACCAATTAGTTCAGGGCCACATGAAAAAAAATGGGGTGGAACTTATTTGACATGTTGAAGGGCAATGACGATTCCTTAGTAAACAAAGGTTTACTGTACATAGTTATGTTTTGGATGTCATGGTTTGACCTATAATATGTCCAGATCTTAAAAAAAAATTTAGTGACCTTTTGAATGTGGAGCCTAGTTTTTTCCTCCTTGAGTGTGAACTGTACTTATTGATTGACTTCTTATTTTTTTGGCCACACCACACGACATGCACGATCTTAGTTCCCCGACCAGGGATTGAACCCGTGCCCCCTGCAGTGGAAACTCGGAGTCTTAACCACTGGACCGCCAGGGAAGTCCCTTGATTGACTTCTAAAGAATAGAATGTGAGGCAAGTAAAGGTGTTTTTGGCTTCTGAAATTAGGACAGAGTGGCCTCCTCCTTGCTCTCTCTTGGACTTTTCACTCTGGGGGAAGCCAGCTGTCATGTTGTAAGACACTCAAACAGCCCTATGGAGAGGTCCCCATGATGAGGCCCTGAGGCCTCCTGCAAACGTCCAGCAAGGAACTGAGACCTTCTGTCAACAGTTATGTGAACAAGCTACCTTGGAAGCAAATCAACCAGTGCCAGTCTCTACCCTTCAAATAACTGCAAACCGGGCTGATGCCTTCACTGCAACCTCATGAGAGACCCTTAGTCAGGACAATCCAGGGAGCTGCTCCCACATTCCTGACCCACAGAAACATAACGTTTCATAATGAGATAATGTTTGCTGTTTTAAGCTGCTAAATTTGGGGGTTATTTGTTATGCAACAATAGACAACTAATACAGGGACCCTTTTCCAAGACCAAGAATATTATAGCTGGGACTCTCTTAGGCACAGAGTAAAGTATACAATATTGCATTTTAGTTAGGGGCGTGTGTGTGTGTGTGTGTGTGTGTGTGTGTGTTTTAACACACATAAAAGGCAAAACTTAAGTGTACACCCAAGGACTTTTTACCTATGCATATACCCGTGTAACCACTACCCAGGTCAAGAGATAGAACATTTCCATTAGTCTAAGAAATTCCCTCATGCCCATATCCAGTTAATAACTTTTACCAGAGGTAGCCACTTCTCTGAGTTCTGTAACTATAGATTAGTTTTGTATATTCTTGAACTTCCTATAAATGGAATTATTCCATATATACTCTTTTATGTCTGGTTTCTTTCACTCAGTATAATAATTTTTAAGTTTATGTTGTTACGTATTTCAATAGTTTGTTCCTTTTATTGCTAGGAAGTATTCCACTGCCCAATTTATTTATTTCCCTATTGACAAACGTTTGGATTGTTTCCAATTTGAGGCTATTATGAATAAAGCTAGGGCTTCCCTGGTGGCGCAGTGGTTGAGAGTCCGCCTGCCGATGCAGGGGACACAGGTTTGTGCCCCGGTCTGGGAAGATCCCACATGCCGCGGAGCGGCTGGGCCCGTGAGCCATGGCCGGCTGAGCCTGTGCGTCTGGAGCCTGTGCTCTGCAACACGAGAGGCCACAACAGTGAGAGGCCCGCATACAGAAAAAATTAAAAATAAAAAATTTTTTTAAATAAAGCTAATATGAATATTCTTGTACCAGTCCCTTTTGTGGACCTAGGCATTCAATAGTCTTGGGTAAATCCTTAGGAGTAGAACTGATGGGTCAGAAGGTGGGTGTATGTTTAACTGTTAAACAGTTTTCCAAAGTAATTGGTCACTTTTACATTCCCACTGAAAGTAATGCTTCTTTTTTTTAATTTGAAGCCACACCAGTTTGAAAACAAAGAAAAACAAAAGCGAGTCTTAATGAAAAATGAGAGGCAGTGAATAAAGAGCTTCCTAAATTATTTGGAATAGCCAAGAAAACCAGTCTATAAGGCACAGAGCTATCTGACAGCTGATCCTCCGGGCAAATACTTTTATTTTGATTATTGGTTTGGAAATAATTTTAGTCACTTAGATCAAAAGTTTTCACAAAGATGATTCAAGCAGGGGCCAAAATCCCAAGAGGAGAAGAACTTACATAAAGAACCCTTCAGATGAGCTTTGCACTGGGTTAAATGGAAGAGAGAAGAATCTTCCCACATGGTGTGCTTGTTTACTTGGCCAGCCCAGGCTGTGACAAATGAAACAACTTTTTGATGCCTAACGCAGTTCGCCCTCAGGCACTGAGTCAGCTTTGTGTTTCCCATGAGTCCTGCTTCAAATAAACAGATAGGAGAACTTGATTAATTAAGCACTCTGGGGCACAGGACTGTGATAGGCCCCAGGCTCTGCACACAGGCTGGTAGCCGGTCTGCAGCTTGCTCCCGGCAGAAGAGTCCTAAAACCCACAGTGTTATTTTCGTTGGTTGTATGGGGCTCAGTGAGAGAAAATGAAAACTGTAAAGCCAGAATATAAGTCCGTTCTCAGCAACTTCAGGAGATGCTCGATGCAATCTTTTTTCTATTAGGAAAATTAAACATTGTCAATGAGCTAAATAACCAAAAATATGAAATGGTTAAATCAAAGCCTCTCTTCCTCCTGCAGTTGGTGGGAATTATTGTGTGTTTAAGAACAGAGAAATGACACAATGAGGCCTTAGAAAAGTCCTGAGGCATCAGTGTGCCAAGCAGAGAGCCATCTGCACAGATGTAGAATGGCAAAAACCCTATCTGGGGCTCTAAGCCATCTGTAGGCAGTTATTCCCAGACAATTCAGGAAACGACTGGGGCTTGGTCCTGGACAAACTAATGAATTTTCTCATGACTTTATTACAAGTGACTTAGATGCCAGGGGGAAAGGAATAAGGAATACCTTTTTTTTTTTTTCTTGAGTACCTACCTCTTACCAAGCACCACACCAAGCACTTGCCTAGCATTAGCTGACAATTGACTTAATCCCCCCAACAACTCCACGAAGTAGATATCACTATCCCCATTTCAAAGATGAGCTCTGCCCCAGGGAAGTTAAATCACTTGTGGAAATTCCCCCAACTAAAAGGAGAAGAGCTCAGTATTTAAACTCAAGTCTTCCAACTTCAAACCCCTGCTCTAGACTTTACTGACAGCAAAGAAAGTTTTAAAGGAGGTTTTCTTGTTTTTTTGTTTTTTTTTTTTTGCGGTACGCGGGCCTCTCACTATTGTGGCCTCTCCCGTTATGGAGCGCAGGCTCCGGACGCGGAGGCTCAGCGGCCATGGCTCACGGGCCCAGCCGCTCCGCGGCATGTGGGATCTTCCCGGACCGGGGCACGAACCCGTGTCCCCTGCACTGGCAGGCGGACTCTCAACCACTGTGCCACCAGGGAAGCCCTAAAGGAGGTTTTAAATGGGCAGCTGCGACCTTAGCCATGGGCAAGAGCACCAGGCTCAGACTGAGTATAGAAGCTGGGCTTGAAAAGGAAAACACATTTTTCCCTTAAGTTCTACTCCTAATGGCTCTCCACTGCCCAGGTTTAGCTTATTTTCCTATGAGGAAGGTTTAGTAAAAAGCCTTTTCCTGTGAGAGCATTGTCTCCCCGAGCCCCTATAGTCCACAGGGACCAGCCTTAAGCTTTATACGATGGAGAGTTTTTCCTGCTTTCCCCTCCAAGTCTCCCTGCGATCGACCTCCCTTTTCTAGTGTAGAGGAAAGCCTTCTTTATTCCTGTCTATTTAGAGATGTCCTCCAGCACTAGAAAGTCGTAGCATTTTTATAAGCCACACAAACAACAATGTATCACCTCAATTCCCAGCTACTGTGCAGTTTGGGGGTCTTCTGGGTGGCAGCAGGTTGGAGCACACTCAGCTAGTTTGCCCTTATTAAACTGTGAAGGTCACTTCTCTGCCAGGATTCATAAACGGTCAGCCCTCGCTTCCCCTCCACAAATGTGTCTCTTCCAGAGCCTTCTGCAATTATGGCTCATTTCCCTAGGTTTCATATAGCAGGCATCTGAACAGAATTAAAAGCATACGCACGTGCAAAAATAATCCGCTTCCCAAGATAGTAAATGCTGAGTTCTATATTAGAACACGCTGTGAGCGCTGACTGGCTAGGGCATGATTAACCTAATAGGCTTAAAGTTCCACTTGCCATGCACATCTGTCAGGACACGAGCAAAATGCAATCCGGTAATCCACGGGACTGAAGTCCTCGAGAACTGCCCTGTGGCTCACCAGCAGCAGAGGGTTCAAAACTTAGAACAACACCAGAACGGCGGCAGCATCACTACCTCTACACGATGGGGCCAAGGAAGTAAAGAAAGCCGGTTCCAAGTTTAGGACATTGCACCTTGGACTTCAAAGGATTCTGGCTTGGAAACTGCCTGGATGGACTAGTAAGACTGCCTTTTGTTCCTGTTTTGAATACAAATCTCTGAAAATTGTGAGGGTTGCAGATGGGAGATGACTACAGGCTGACATCATGGGATGTACACCTTCCCACAGTGATATTGTTAACAGCGTTGCTAAGAGTGGCATCCAGTTTTTTAAAAAGCCCAAAGCAACTCTGCCAGGATGTCAGGGGCCCAGTGAAAGATGCTCCATCCCTTTGCTGGTTCAAAACTCCACCTGCTATGACTCTGGAGGGGGCTCGTCCCAGGGACAGAGGCCAGAAGAGCAGCAAAGTCGCCGGTGGATCCAATCGGGGGCTGAAAGTCTTTGTCAGCTCACCAGAGATCCCACTTCGGGCAAAAGGAAAGACATGGAAGGACTGATCCCAGAAACCAAAACCTCCCCATCCCAGCTGAACAAATCACAAAGCTACGTGGCTACAGACGTTCCACTCAAGAGACAGAGTTCCCATGGATCACAAGGGGCGGCCTTTTCTGGGGAAGAGAGTGAGGAAAGCAATACCCGGGAGACTTCCAAATGGGGAAAGAGGCCAAAATGTCACAGGTCGAGCAAACAGGGCCATGACTGCCAAACCATCCTTCCTGCCCACGAGTCTGAAGACAGAGTAGACTTCCCTGAGCCCCTGGTGAAGGCCCACCAGCGTGCTTACACCTATCTGCACACCTGCCTCTCCAAATACGAAGCAGTTATGAGCATCACCCATTGCGCCACGCAGACCCAGGAGCTGCTGCAGCCCATGGTCGGCTTCCTGTTGCTGTGTTTTGATGAGGTCAACCAGCTCTTAGGGGAAATCTCCAAGGATGGAGAAGAGCTCCTCCAGGAAGTTAAGGAGGATCTGGCTTGGCCTTTGAAGAAAAGAGAGCCCCAGGAGCAGCCAGATCTCTTGCAGCAGCTTCTGCAGTACACAGTTAGCAAGCTGCAGGCGCTCAGCGGCACGGTGGCCTCGCTCTCTGACAGCCTCCTGGAGGGCTCCGGCCGCTACTTCCAAGGCGCCGCGGGCCACCTGGGAAACAAGCTGTGCAAGAAGAAGGGTGCGGATGAGCACCTCCTCAGGGTTCTGGGGCACCTGGAGAGCTTAGCGAGTGGCCACGGTGACCCTGAAGTGCAGGGCCTACCCTTGTGCTCTGAGGACAGTGGCATCGGTGCTGACAATGAGTGTGTGCAGCTGGCAGACAAACTGGGCAAGCGAGCCAGCTGGGACTTCGTGCTGGAGCCTGCAGAGTGGAGGCCAGCGATTCCACCCACAGTGGAGGCCAAGCTGTCCAGACATACCTGGCAGCAAAGCCCATTCTGGATGGGTTCAGCCAGACCCCAGGACTGCCCGCTCTCCAGGCCTCTTACAGCAAAGGTTCAGCCAGCAGTGCAGGGTGGATCGGGGAGCCCCTGGCCCTCCAGCACAGGCCCAGAAAATACTGCCTCCAGGCCTTGGGGGCTGGGCCAAAGCGCTCCGTGTGATTCCCCTGGGATCAGGATCTCCAGGGAAGCACACTTTCCTAAAGGCTCCAGGTTGATGGACACTCCGCCCCTCAGTGAATGTGAGGACAGCAGCCCAGAGGCGGAAGAAGACAAAGAGAGCTGCCTGAGTCCGCGTGCGGGGCAGGGAAGCGCTTCCCATGCAAGGCCTCGGTCTTCACCTGCCGGTGGTGCCGAAAGCCTATTTCAACCACACCCCCGGAGGCTTAGGAGCCCCCAGGACGAGGAAATGATTCTGAAGATGAAGGAAGCAATCAGTGAAAGGATCAAGTTTGTCCCCCTGCCCTCTGAGCACCAGGAATGGATCGAGGAAGAGGAGAGAACCGTGGTGGCCCCAAGACCGAACACGGCCAGCGACAGCAGGAAGGCCCCCTCAAGGCAGAGGAGGTCCCAATCTGAGGGGTGTCTGAAGAGCCACGTGGAGGACCCCACGCTCCAGGAGCTGTGGAGGGTCCAGAGAGACCTCAGCCAGAGGCTGGAGGTGCTTTGCACCCGGGACACCCGACGGCAGGGGCACAGCCAGAAGCAGGTTCTGCAGCCCAGGGCAACAGCGCTGAGGCCTGACCACTACTGCAAGGTCACCCCAAGCAGCACCATCAGCAAGTTGAAGGCGTCCCTCACCAAGAACTTCAGCATTTTGCCAAGTCAGAGCACCTTGCAGAAATGCTGTCCCCACCCTGAGGGAGAACAGCCCTGGCCGGGAAAAGCTGAGGGGCTTCCAAACGTCATGCCATCAGGTGAGAGGGCCAGTGAGGCTCCCAGGGCCCGGGACTGGAACATCAAGAGCTGTCCTACCAGAACATCGGTCAAGAAACTCATTGAAACTTTCAGTCCCACCGAGGGTCTAAGGACACTGGGGGATTCCAAGGACTCTGGGCCGAGCCCCTGCCCCAGGAAGTGGGGGGTCCCCACCATGCCTCCCAGATTCCCCGTTTACAGGGGACTTGCCCCTTTGTATCCAAAGCCTCGAATTTCTCCAGCAGCAGGTGGAGAATCTCTCAGGATGGGCCCAGGCTGGAGGCCCTTTGCTCCCACCTTTCCCCCTCTGCTCACAGCAGAAGCGTCCAAGAGTGAGGACCTCAACTGTGAAACAGAGGAGAACCCAGAGCATCTCCCTCCACCGCCTCTGGAAATCCTGATGGACAAATCATTCACTTCCCTGGAGCCCCCAGAAAACAGCAATCTAGCAGAGAGCTCCCTTGAAGGGACCCACGTGCCAGGGCTGGGAGGGGCTGGCCCCGCCCGGAGAACGTGGGCTTCCCCAAAGCTAAGAGCCGCCATGAGCCCCTCTGACCTGCTGCCCAGCAAAAGCACGGCCACCCTCGCCAGGGCCCGCAGCACAGAACCAGGGAGAAGCAAGAGCAGCTGCAATCCCGGAAAGCTCGCCTGGGACCTCAGTCACCCACCAGCAGCCAGCGGGAACCCAGAGGTGCAGGGCAGCAGGGCTCAGAGTCAGGCACGAGCGGACAGGGCCACAGGCCTCTCCAAGCATCCCCGGAAGGTCATCCACTGGCACCACTCCAGCCACACATCCGGGCAGGGCAGGACCTCGGAACCCAGCCTGGCCAGGCCAATGCGAGGGCCGCATTCTCCCGAGGCCCCAAGGCAGAACCAAGACAGAAGCCCCGTGCTGGTCAGGAAGGCCTCTCCCACGAGGGCACACTGGACACCCAGAGTGGACAAGAGGCACTCAAGCGTGCCCTCCACTCACAGACCTGCCCAGCCAAGTGTGCCCTGTGTGCACAGGTCCCCCAGCCCACCGCTCAGCCCTCCAGCGAGCCCCAGGATGCTAAGCCCCCCAACAGTGAAGAAACGAGCCTCCCCTCCCCCCCAGCACAAACTGTCCACCCCTCCCTCGGCAAGCCCACCCGCTCGGCACAAGGTCTCCAGCCCCCCTGCCCAGTGCACAGAAGCCAGTTCCCCTGCCTCTGGCCCCTCCCCATCTCCCCCAGCATCTCCCAGTCAGGGGCCCAAGGAAACAAGAGATTCTGAAGACAGTCGGGCAGCCACGGCCAAAGCATCCGGGAACACATGTTCCATCTTCTGTCCAGCCATCTCCTCTCTGTTCGAAGCTAAGTCACCATTCTCAACAGTACCCCAACTCACCCCACCATCGCTGCCACCTGAAGCTGGAGGTCCTTGTGGGACCCCGACAGGATGCTGGAGGAGCAGCTCAGGGCCACGACTGAGGGCAGACTCACAGCGAGGGACAGCCCTGTGTGCCCTCAACCCTCAGCCTTTCATCAGAAGGACAGCTTCTGACTGCCAGCCGGGCATCCGCCTTCACCTGCCTGTCCCGGGCACCACCAGCGACGCTTGTGAATCCCAGCTTGGCCAGAGCAGGTAAGGAGAGTCCTCGGGCCACAGCCCTGCAGTTATTGGGATAGAGCTGATATGCCCTTAGGCTCATCTGGGTCAGTAGTTTTCAAACTGTGCTCCCAGAGAAGAGCAGCTGGGAGAGGGGTCTAGGAATGTCCTATCTCCCAGTCCCCCATGCTTAAGCAACCGTCTTTCATCTGTTACACACTTCAGGTTCCCGAGAAAGATTTAATTGCAAGGGGCTCTGCTGTACTAAAGATAAAGTTTAAAAGAAAAATTTTAAAAAAAGTTTAAAACAATCAGGTTGGTGCAACCACATGTGCCCCTTATTTTACACTTGGGGAAACTGAGGTGAAGTGACTTGACCCCCAAAGTTGAGTCATTGTCACCTGTCTGGAGCCAGCAGCCTGATTTCTGTCTTTCCTGGTTTACGGCAATAGCCCAGCATCTTAGTGGGACGTGCTCAAATTTTTGGTCCCAGGACTTCTTTAAGCTCTTCAAAATCGAGACCCCCAAGGAGCCTTTGCCTATGTGCATTGCATCTATCGCTTTTTACTGCGTTACAAATTAAAATTGAGAGATGTTTAAAATATTTATTAATTGAAAAAACGACCCCATTCTATGTTAACATAAACTATATCCTAATGAAAAGTAACTATATTTTCCACAATAACAAAAAAATTGAGCGAAAGGAGTGGCACTGTCTTATAGTTTTACAAACCTCTTTAGGGTGTGGGCTTCACAGACAGACACTTGGATTCTCAGACCTTTGTCCACAGTCAATCTGTTGTGATATCACACATCATGTAGTCTGGAAAACTCCACTCTACATTCCTGAAAGAATAAGTGAAAAGGGCACATAACATCTTAGTATTATTATGAAAATAGTTTTGACCACGTGGACACAACCCCCCCGCCCCCCGCCCCCGAAAGGATCTGAGAGGCACCCAGGGGACACATCTTAACAAACAGCGGGTCCTGGAGGTATTGAATATAAAAGTCTGGCTTCCCCATACTCCTGAGGACCTGCCCCCACTTCTGCAATCCAGCCTCATCTCCATCTCCCCTTTCAGAGGAGTGTAGAGCAAGAACAAGACTCTCGGGCTTCCCTGGTGGCGCAGTGGTTGAGAGTCCGTCTGCCGATGCAGGGGACGCGGGTTCGTGCCCCGGTCCGGGAAGATCCCACATGCCGCGGAGCGGCTGGGCCCGTGAGCCATGGCCGCTGAGCCTGCGCGTCCGGAGCCTGTGCTCCGCAATGGGAGGGGCCACAACAGTGAGAGGCCCGCGTACCGCAAAAAAAAAAAAAAAGAAAAAGAAAAAAAGAACAAGACTCTCCATGAGCACTGAGCACCAGAACCCAGGCGGAAGGGCTGCCATGCCTGCCCTGGGCCGGCTGAGGTCTAAGCGTGCCTTTCTCCTGAGGGGCAGCTGACTTGCATGTCCTTGGCCCAGCCCCGCAGACAGGTCTGGGCATGCAGCTACAAGGGGGCATGACTCAAAGTATAGCCATTGCCTGGGAGTTGAAAGGACTTGAATGGTGGTGTGATTATTTTTCAGAGTTTATGGGGACACGCATCTTTTCCCAAATTGTAGCACGGGGAGAAAAATGTAAATCTGAGGTCGATTAAAGAGGAACTCTTATCAATGTGTCTTGATATCATATCAGACAAAGCTCAACCCACAGCAGTCCTTGCTATCTTTGCATTGCCCACAGTTGTGTAAATGAGAAGTTAATTTCTGCCAGAGCGATATGTGTTACAGACTTCACAGTCTGTCCTGGCATAAATGGTAGTTTTTCACAAAGTACTAGGCAGTCAATTTTAAATAAAGATATTATCTCGGGAAAGTTGTGCATGGTTATAGTTCTAGAAACTTCCCCAGCCCCTTGAAAGAAATGAAATATTGATTATTTTTGCAAGAATCTTAATGTAACGTTGCTCTTTTCTTAAATCTAAAATGAACTTCCTACAGCACAGTGCCTTTCATCTGAGAACCTCTATAAATGTTATTGCATTATTCCTCACACCAGCCAGTTATTCAGTTATTAGATTTCTAAAACTGTGCCCTTCCGGAGAAGAGCTTGAGAGAACAAGGACAATAAAATGGCATTAATTAAAAACACTAACATTTTAAAACAGCAGGAGCAATAATAAAGCAACATAAAATTGTTCAAGGAGAAAATATTGCCATTCTTTCAGGTTTCTCCTCGGAATAGGGCGGCTTTAAAGGTTGTTTTATGTCCTGAATCTCAATATTCAGAGAGATGAGGTGGGATGGGGAGTAACTGTAGCTTTAAAGAGGGAGGAGGATTCATAAAGAGGAGCCTTCCCAAGGTCACGTGGAAGGTCACAGAATGACTCACAGCCATTCCCGTACCTCCTGGTCAGACCACACGTCTAAGCTGCTCCAGACTGTGAAAATGTGAGCACGTGACGAATGTGATGGGAAAATGCCTATTCCCCAGATACACACCCCACTCCCCACTCAGCCCTGTAAAACTGGCGTCTGGGCGCAGAAGTGCACCAGCTGTAAGAGGAGGGCTTTTGCGGCTCTGGAGATGACAAGCATTTTTTTCTGCCCTCCTGTGTATGGGAAACAATGCCAGGGAACTGAGCATGATTCCCCCGAGATCATGCAACAAGCCAGTGCCCGAGAGCCAGAAACTCCTACAGGCTGTTTCCCCAAGCAGGGACTTGCAGGGACAGCCCTACCCATTGTATCTCGCAGCCGAGGCAGGCTTGCAGGATGCACTGGCCTGTGTCTGGTGTTGACCCCCTGCAGGTCAGCCCGTGCCGCTTTTTTAGAAAAACTGATGGTGTTGATATCTTCCCCATCTTGGGGCCCAGGGATTGGGCACAGTCCTTGGAGGCTTCCCCAGGAAGCTCTGTTACTGAGCTTCAACTGTTATTTATGTGTTGAATGCCCAGGTGAAGGCACCTGTCTCTATCCAGGTCTCAGTGTGCCCAGACTTGCTCCGCTAAATGCGGTGCTTTTAATTTTGCCAGGACTGGACCAGCCAGTCAGGGTCTCTCTGCAGCCCCCTGACCCCATTTCCTGGAGACCTGGGCTGCCTGGCTCCCCAGCAGGTCTGGGAACAAGTGGAAACACGGCCATATGGCAACCAAAACAGTCGACCTCCTGGCCTGAGCCTCACACATATGTGGGACCTGGTTGGGGGTGGGGAAGACACAGTTCAAGGACCAAATCCTGCGTCACACCTCGGTGTCAGCCTCCACTGACACTGCGTGCCACGGCCTGTCCTCTGCTCCAGTCTGGGAGCAGCAAAGTGTCATGCCCCCACCCCTGCTCAAAAGGGGCACAGGAAGAAGAAAAAATAAGGTGGGAGCTGTGGCCCACAGATCACTGGGTCCTGGAGGGACTTATGATGGGGCCAGAGGCTGACATAGATGAGACTGGCTCTAAGGAACAGGGTGGGTTCCTCACTGCCTGAAAATCACGTATGACGGCCAGTGTCAGTGCCCACCCCACCTCCCCCCACCATTCCTGCCACCCTGATCTTGTTAGGATCCGAACTCAAACTTGTCCTCCACTGGTTGGACGTCCCACGTAAGCGTAACCACGCAGAGCCGAGCACACTCATAATACAGTCAAGAAGGTGCCGTCACGGGCGGAGAGAAGCGCTTCTGGTCTGTGCATGTGCGGAGCTGGGGCCAGTCCTGGTCCTCAGGTGACTGATGGAGAGGCTCCGAGCCTCAGGTGCCCAACTGTCATATGACAGGGTGGTCCCTCAGGTCCCTTGCTGGCGCGACTTCCTAGTCCTACTACAAAACAGCACCAGTGACAGCCGACAATTTAGTGAGCACCTGTCATATGCTGGTTAGTGTGCGGAGAGTTTTCCAGGCATCATCCAATATTGATAACTTTGAGTGTCCTATGAGATGGGTATTATTACTATCTCCCTTTCACAAAGCAGGAAACTTGAGAATCAGAGAGATCAATCAACATGCTATAGGTCACAGAGCTAGTAAGTGGAAGGGCCAGGACTCGAACCCAGACAGCCAACTCCACCCTCCACGTGGTCTTTGTGAGGCTAGCCTGGCTGCCCGTAGCCAGTGTGGCTTTCCGAGCTGGTCTCCCATCTGGCCTAGGCCTGATCTGTGCTTGTGACCACCCTCCACCCTCAGAGCACATTGGGTGTCCCTCTCTGTTCAGAGCCCCTCTCACTGTGGCACTCAGCAGCTGGGAAGCTCTATTCTAGCCAAATGCCAGGTCTGAGCCAAGCAGTTTTCATTTTATTCCATTCAGGAAAAGGGTGGCAGCTGAGCAAAGCAGGGTTTTTTTTGCTGTTATTGTTGGCGTTATTTTTGATTCAACTAGCTAAGCCTAGCTCTTTATTAAATAAGAAGTGCTCTTAAAACAAAAACAAAATAAAGGCCTGGCTCCCGAGTTCCTGAGGGAGACGCTTTGTTCACAGCAGCAGGATCTGGGCATCCCAAGAGAGAACAGGACTCAGCCTGTCCTCTGAAATGCCAGGAGCTTGGCTCTCACGGTGCCCAGCCACAGCAGACACCCACAAGGACAGCACCAGCAGGCAAAGCTGATATGGAAAGGCAGAGGCCTGGCACCAAGAGTCCACCAGGTCTGTGGGTGACACAGACAGGAGGGCTTGAGAGAGACAGAATGGAGATGGGGCGGGGCCAGAGGAACGAGGAGGGTTTGATTGGCACCTGTGCTTTCTCTCTGCAGCAGCGAGGAGAGCCCCAAGGACACAGAGCCATGGAACAGTCCCTGTGCCCCAGAACTGAAGGGCGGCAGCAGGGGTGCACTGCCCCCAGAGCTCTGCGTGCTGGGCCACGGGCTGCAGCGGGAGGCCAGCGCCAGCCATGCCCAGGACAAGCGCCAGCAGAAGGAAGTGGCCTGATGGGCTGGCTGACTGAGTCACACTGATGTCAGTCACCCCAGAAGGCAAGGGTGATAGCCAAGCGTCAGACAACCCCAGAGAGGGTGGGCCAACCAGACTCCTCCTGAGAGGTAGGAAAGGCCTGGAAAGGGCACTGCCCAGAGGCTCTCCTAAATTCTAAACAATCACTGTTTGCAGTCCTAGATCCTGGTTTGCCTTGGGGTTCAACGAGTAACTATAACTTTGGACCCCACAAGGACATTCTTTAATCCTTCAAGTGCTGGTCTTAATTTAGCAGGAAACGATATTTACCACGTTCTTCATGAGCCAGGTGTCTTACTTGGGTTCGCTCTGTGAAACCATTTAATTCGTTCAACAATGAATGAAGCAGAGAGCATTCTCCTGGTTTTTGCAGATGAGAAAACCAAAGCACCTCTCATCCATTCACTCCCCCCCCCCCACCCAGTGCCTTGCCTGAGGTTACACAACTAGGAAGAGAACAGAGTAAAACGTGAACAGGTGTGCCTGGCTCTAGAATCTATTGTCTTTCATTCCTTTTTATTTTTTTGAACATTTCATTGCCCTTGACTGTTCCATTTGCAAGCATACGTATGTACTTGTGCAGGTGGAAAGCTTCTTCTTTTTTTTTAAGGTTAAATAGTGGCACAGCTTTTATGTGCCCATCATGAGCTCTGTTTAGAAGCTGACTGCTCCAGAGATAAGAAGCCTGAGGTGGCATTAAGACACACAGCTCCACCCACCCTCCTTCCCAAGCTCAGCTCCAAAGCCCTAAAAGCAAAGCTTCCAGCCCAACAGTGCAGCCCTGCTGCCTCTCCAGCTAAGCCTGTCTCAGAGGCGTATCTCAGATGCTCTACCCCATGCACCCACATGCCTCTCAGACTGAGTGGGTACAACCGACCCTCGCAAACAAAGCAGCCTATTCTCTGAACCCGTGGGGGCTGAAGCTCAGAAGGACGTGTGGGTAAGGCAGGCGCACGCGCGCGCGCGCGCGCGCACACACACACACACACACACACACACCCTGGTCTCCCCCAGGGGCTTCTCTGCCAACTTTATTCCCAGGTCATCTGCAGAACTTCTGCTGGAGTTGAAACTGAAGTGAAGAACCATTGTTCATGCCCCAAACCTGCTTCTGCCAATGAGCTAGATATTCGCTGCAGAATTTGGAATTTTTCCACTGGAGGCTGTGGAGTGCTTTCTATTTAGAAAAGAATTTGCAGTAATTGGGTGATTCAATGCCAGCTCAGTGGGTTGTCAAAAGACGAGAATTCTCATCCACAGGGTACAGCTAAGGGCCAATCCTCCACATCTGCTTCAAAGCTGATTTTTTAAGTTTGGAAAAATTATAGACTTCAAGTCCTTTCTTATTGAAGTAGATCACGACTCAAGAACATGTTAAACTGGGTCCTGAGGACTAAGCTCCCTCCCCCAGGGATAGGCTGCGGCTCCAAGTAAAGGATCCCCACCTTGACCTGTCCAGTTATTCAGACAGGGGTGACAGGGACAATCTCTTCCAAGGCACTCAGGAACAGTTGATTAAACTACCAAGAGGGACCACAACCCACCCGTCTATTGGGAAATGTCTGTACACACCCAGTTAGTGTGTACTAATCCTCAGAGCAGAGCTCAGGCCACAGCAGGGCAGAGCCACACCCAGGGGCTGGAGGCTGGGCCCTGGGAACTGCCTGGGCTGCAGGACACAGGAGGAAATTCAGCCACCCAGGCCCAGGTGAGTGAGTGAGAACAGCCAACTTCAGGAAACTTGCTTGAGAGAGAGCTGGACTGTCCCCCTGCCTGGTTAGGCCGGCAGCGTGGGTAACGAGGGCTGGGCCCCGTAGGCTGGCTTTCAGGAAGCAAGCCGTGTGGAGCAATCCAGCTCAGAGGTAAGAGAATTGGTCAGAAAGGGGACCTGCCCCGTGCTAGGGTTTCGAGGCCGGCTTCCTGGAGGTCTGAAGAAACAAAGCAGAACCCCAGCTGCCGGGAGACTGGACAGGGACCCAGGTGATGAACCTGGGATGCAACGTGGGGATGTAACCCCAGGGATGATCAAAAGTCTACGTGACTGGATAAGAAGTGGGGGCCAGATCCACGAGAACGGGAAGTTCTGGGTCTCCAGCACAGGTCCCCCCCTTACAGGGTCTTAGAGGTTTGGGGCTGGTTTGAGTGTGTGGGTGTGGCTGAGGGTACCCAGCTGCAGTGACATGAGGTGGAAGTGGGCAGCTGGGAGCCAGGCAGCATATTACGTCACGGAGGGGGTCGGCATCAGAGCAAATGCCCTGGAAGGGTCTGGAATGAACCACTGCTGCCTTCATGAGGGTGCCTGGCAGGAGGTTCTCTGAGAGGAGAGGCTCTCCCGACCACCAGCCCGAGCTAGACTGGTAGAGCACCCACCCGCCCTGTCCTGCAGGCAGCCGCGGAGGGACCCAGGGTGCACAGGATTCCTGTCACTGAGCACCTACTTGTGCCAGGACAGGGCCAGGCTGCTGCCATATATCCTCACATGTGATGTAATGAGAGACCCAGAACCTCTAGGCCCAGGCAGCAGGGACGATGAGCTGCTGGAGCCATCGTGATGCCCAAGGACCCAGAGGCTTCAAGAATCCCAAGTCATCTTCCCAGAGGGGAAAGGGGAGGGGTTGCTAAGGCCAAGGGGCTGGAAGGCAGCAAAGGTCTAAGATGAAACAGTGCCAAGCTGACCCCAGAACAGATGAGTCAAAGACATGTTTTTTGGGCTACAATCCCAACTACCACACTCAGCCCATATTACATGTGAATTAGACTTTGTATAAAAGAAATTAAATCCACCCCAATAGACCATCTGTGTGGCATCCACGGTCTCACCCCTCCTGAGATCAGGCCTTTCCTCAAATCTGTGTCTTTGTCTGTGCCTGGGAGAGCACACTCCCAGTGGCCTTGAGGGGCAAGCCCCACTCCACAGCTTCTCAGATGGGTCACTCTTACCCACCCTCCCCCTCCACCCAAGAACCTCGTGCTTGCCGGGCCCAATCCACTTCCTGTGCTCAAGGGAGAAGGGAGAGCAGGGTGTTTTTGTTTTGTTTTGTCTTGTTTAATTAAGCCAATGGCCCCAACCCATTAAAGACTCATGTGTCTGTTCTTTTTCTTCACAGTTAGAAACCAAGAAGGAATGTTGGGTATAAAGACAAAAGGGCGTCCACATAGGAGATTCATTTAAGAAGTGCGTATTATACCCATATTCTTATTGGGGCCGACTCCTTTCTGGGGGTTTACAGCCATCCTCCATGCACACGGGGACCCCAGAGCCGTGGAGAGGGAGGTGTCCAGCCCCCTCTTTATCCAACACATTAGTAACATAGCAAAGAGTGCTGCCCCAGGGGAAAAACACAATTTTCTAGTTCCATCAAAAGGATTCATGGAGTAAAAAAGCAAATATAATATTCTAGTGGAACAGTGATAGCTTTTTGCAAATATAAATACAATCTTCAAGATGAAATATATCTTCTTTCCGCAGCTTGGTTCTGTGCGGTCGTTCACTCTAAGCAGCATCTATTTTCCTTCCTCACGTCATACACCCAGTTCAGAACCTAAAATAATCCACGTTGATAGAAAATGAAGGGCAGACAAACCAGAGAGACTTTTCCTTCATTGTGAAGTGCTTACGTTTGGCAAGACTTGCCTCATAAACCCTGCAACATGAATGAAAGGGATTTTGAGAAATATATTCTATTTTTCTGAAATAAACCAGCGTTTTGCATGTATCAGAGGAGCTGGTGCCATGAATTATTGTGTCAACATGTTTGTCAATTGATCGTCTGGTTGACTGCGTACAGGCTGCCAACACCCACTCTATCTGCCAAAGCAAAGCTTTTCAAAGGTAATATATTTTTAAGTAGCCCCACATCAAAGTCTGTTGAACTGCCATAAAGTAAATGTGTTCTGAGCCTATATTAACAGAGCATGTTATACTGCACTATGGTTTCCTCCCTGTACCTCCCTGAAGTTTAAATCAAGGTCCATCAATCCATCCACGTGGTTTTATGAGATGTAATTAAAGATGCGTTGCACAAGCAGGGGAGCAGTTAACACACTCAGGACTCTAATCCAGTTTTACGGAGGACCCTGGGCGCTGCTGGCTTGATTACACTCATGGACTTCAGAAAGTAACTTTATGATAGTCTGAAGGCCCTGCATCAGGTGACTATAGAATTCAACCGACCTGGTAGCCTGGGTTCCGAATGCGGTAATTTCAGACACCCTTGAAGTCAAGCACCCAAGGCAACAATCTGGCTGGAATGGTGGCACTGAGGACTGAGCTAACGTCCCTAGACGAACCTGATAGGCCTGAACTGAAGGAAGAACGAAACAGAAGCAGAAGGAGGAAGAAGGAATGGTGTGGTACACGTGATCGTCACCCTGCGAGCCAGTCTTTCTCCCACTCCTGATGGCTGGGCCGGAGGCCTGACACTTCCATCAACCCGCCCCGTGACCTGGCTTATATGGGCTCGTTTCTTCATCTACCCGGCAGTGACAGCAATGCCAATCTACTTATCCTACCCTCTGTAAGACGTGAGCAAACCTGCCTTTTCTAAACCATCTTATGGAGCCATTTGTGGGAACTGAATTCATAATCCCTCTGCCATCTTTGCTTTTAATGTTCATCTCTGCCATCTCTGCACGCTAAGTTTCTGATTAAGAAAAGAACTCAGGACCATTTCCCCCTCCTTCTAGATCTGAGCTTTGATCCTTGGAGAAAGTTAAAAACAGCTGTCAAACTCCGCTAGAATTGACTTCCTTCTTTGAAGGATTCCATGTCTTTCAAAGTGAAAAGACTAAAACATTTAGCTGGCAATCACAACTACATATGTCAAACATACCAAACAGGAAAAAAAGCAGATTAAGTTTCTGAATCTCCTAGTTATTCCCACGTTGAGTCGTAAGTGATCTATCAGTCAGCTGGTAGGAATGACTGACATGCCTTCAGAATAGCAGGTTTTACTGGGATAAGACTGGAGTTAATCGTAATTATATTTTTTCTCTGTGTTTAACACTCTACTTTTTCAAAATAGAATTATCTACATTGTTTCATTAGATCTTTGGGGGAAAAAATCCTAGGAGATGAGCAAAGCAAGTATTTTTTCAGTGCCTTTTACAGATGAAAAAAAAAAAGGGAGGCTGAGAGATGTCAGATGTTTTCCTCCAAAGACACATTGCCAGCTAGTGGCAGAACAAGTCGCCTAGCCCCTGGCCAGCCTTGGTTCTAACACCTATTGCAACAATATTTAGATTATTCCAGGGGGCAGCCTAGAGAAAGATACAACAAACTTCTCTGGAAGAAATTCTCAGTTTTCACAAAAAGGAAATTTTTCATATCCGGCCAAAGTCTAGCTATAGTTTTAGCCATTCCTCTTAAACTAGCTTGGATGGAAGCTCAAAATTTCCAAAAGAATTAAAAAAAATAATAATCCCCTCAACGCACCTTAACCACTCCTCATCTACCGCCCCCCACACACAGATAAAACTGCCCCTGGCATTAAGAAAAAGTCTTGTCAGAAAACTATTTGTGCCTCGTTGCCATGACCCCCCCGAAGTGGGCTTCCAGGTGAAACCTTCTGGCAGGAGCAGACAAAGCCTCATTCTGGAAACGCCTCTGAGGCTTCACTGTCAGTGTCCCAAAGTGGTAAAAACCAGTGGATGAGACAGAAGGGAAATGCAGACCCTGGGAAACAGATTGCCTTCGTGAAAATTACTTATCTAGCTTTTCTTTCTCCTTTGGAAGGGGACAGGATTGGCTGTGTTTACAAAACCTGGTGACATTCTAAAGCTTTTGTTTAGATAACAGCTTCTGACATCAGCCACAGAGGTGCTGGATCACTTTCTGGATGTAAAAATTCTCAAGGAGAACCCAAAGTGATGGTAATTAATGCTAATTAAGTGATGCTAATGTCAACCCACAGAGAGGTAATTATAAAGCTGTGATTAAAACAAAACAAAACCTTCAAATGTTAGAGCCTTCTTCACTGAAACACCAGGTAGTAGGATACAGAGATGCCATAATGCCTCCCTGAGTAAGCCCCAGTAACAATACGGACAAAACTGGACCCCCTGAATGGTCCCTGACTCAGAAACGCCCACCTAGTGAGCAACCTGTATGCACAGTGATGCTGCCCTGCCTGCCTGGCCAGGGGACTCCTGAAGCCCAGCTGGGAACAGGCAGTTAGGACACTGCTTCTGCAACCGGCCTGATCTCCAGCAGATCAGACTCCCAGGCCCCAAGGACCCCGTTGCCTGTCTCCCTCCCTCCTCCAGTCTCCATCCCTCCTCCCCAAGCAAACGTTTCCATCAAACACATTTGGGAAATACTGGCTTAGGGACGCTGACTCTCAAGCGTGCGCTAGCCTGGAAACCTAACAGCCACTAAGAGCACTGGGACATGCCCCAGGCTCTTGACCTTGAGGGTGTATAAGAATGGCTGAGGGGTCTCATTCGGTAGGTCTGGAGTGCGACCTAGGGGCCTGCACTTTAACAAGCAGCACAGGTGCTGCTGTTGCCAGCAGGCCGCGATCCACACTGCGCCTGCACCTTTCTCCAGGCCAACAGCTCCGCTGATCATGGCATACCTGAAACCTCCCCCTTTTTCTGTTCCTCTACCTGCCCTTGAGTCCCTGCCAGAACACGAGTGACTGTGGCTGACTCCCTGGCTACCGCAAGCTCTGTAAAGAACAGAGAGTCTGCATTTCTCATTTGGTTGGTCTTCATTTATTTGCACAAATCCTATCCCACCAAAGGCCACGGTTGGATGGCCAGGTGTCTGCAGCAAGCCCTGGTGATAAGAGCAGATGCAGCAGACCCTCTCTGCCCTGAAGGTTTTAGAGCAGAACTCTGGGGCCAGACTAACTCCAAGAGACCATGGGATTTTAACTGGTCTTCTCAAGGTGCTCAGACTGACCCAAGGGGAGGTCAATATCTGGGAGCCATAGAGTACCCTGGAGCATGCCAGGCGCTTTGGAGTCAAACAGCCCTGAGTGCAGATCCATGCTCAGCCACTCCTTAGCTGTGTCCCAAGGCCTGGCCCCCAAATTGTGGTCCCGGCCAGACCAGTGGCATGGACATCCCCTGGGGGCTTATTGGAAACAAAGGATCTCGGGCCCCACCCAGACCATCTGAATCAGAGTCTGCACTTGAACAAGAGTCCCAGTGATTCCCAGGCGTTGGCTGAGGTAGCTTATTAAGCATCTCTGAGGCTCAGTTTCCTCAGCAGGAAATGGGAGAAATATCTTTCTTACGAGATGTTGAGAAGAATGACGGACCAGGAACACGGCAGACACTCCGTTGAGAGGCTGACCCCTCCTCCGGTCTTCCCTCCTCGGGATGCTTTTTCCTCCCTCCATTACCAGGAGACGGAAGACGATCCCCCTTTCCATCAGTATTTCTCCTTTCTTTTCCTATTGGCAGGACCAAATTATAATATAAGGAAAATGCTTTCAGCAAGAAAGTGCTCGGAGATCCTCCCAGCCATTCTGCCCCCAGCTGAGAGTCAGAAGAGGCTTGGAGGGGAGGGAACAAGCCTGCAGGGAGAAGAGCTTCCAGATTTCTCCTGGAGTAGGGGGTGGGGATGCTGAGGGTAGCTGTGAGGGACGTGTCAAGTAAGGAGAAGGGGGAAGGCAACTGGAGAGGTGACAGGCTCCAGTGGCAAGAGCAGCCCTAGCTTCCCAGCAGAGAGGGCAGACCATGCTCCGTCCTCTGAAACAAGCCCGGCCAAGTTAACAGTGGGTCTCAGGCTCCGCAGGTCTCCAAGGTAACATCCACTCCTCCAACTCAAAGGGCTGCAGAGCCCGCAAGACCCTGGTCCTAGCTGAGCCTAGACCTGGATCCTAAAGCTATGTCTCCAGAAACATAATGGCCAATATTCGTCAGGCGTTTCCTGTGCTCATGGCCTCGTGTTAAGTATTTACAAGAATTATCTCATTAATCGTCACAACAGCCCGGTTAAGGTGGGCAATATTGTCATCCTCCTCCCACCCACTTACCACATATACAACACACACACACACACACACACACACACACACACACACACACACACACACACACACTGGATTGGTAAGGGAAGATCAGAGAGGTTGACAAGTGTCTCCAAGGCCACACACCAGGAGCAACAGTGCCTGCACTCGAGTCCAGCCTCTCTGACTCCAGTGCCTGGCCTCAGTCAGCCTCTGTCCCCAGCCCAGGACACCCCAGGGCTGCCAGTTGGGAAGAGCTGGCAGGCCAGGCACCCACAGGGCCAAAGCCACTGCCACTTTCTACACCTTTGATTTACTGTGGTTTCAGAATTTGGCCACCCATTAGAATCACTTGTAGAGAAAAGAAAAAAGAGAAGAGAGAAAAGAAATGGATCAAGAAGATGTGAGATACACACACACCCCAGAATACTATTTAGTCATAAGAAAGAAGGAAACCCTGCCATTTGTAACAACTTGGATGAAACGAGGTCATTTTGCATAGTGAAATAAGTCAGACAGAGAGAGACAAATACTGTATGATTTCACTTATACGTGGAATCTAAAAAAGCTGAATTCGGAGAAACAGACAGTGGAGTGGTGGTTACCAGGGGTTGGGGAGGTGGGGGCCAGGGGTGGGGACTATGGGGGGACATGGATCAAAGTGTACAAACTTCCAGTCAAAAGGCTGATAAATTCTGGGAATCTACTGTACAGCAGGGTGATTATAGCTAACAGTTTTGTATTATACACGTGAATGTGGCCAAGAGAGTAAATCTGAGATATTCTCAACACAAAAAAGAAATCGCAATTGTGTGAACGGATGGAGGCTTGAGCTAAGACTGCGGTGGCCATCGTTCTGCAATATGTAAGCGTATCAAACAATACATTGTGAAGCCGAGGCTAGTCATCAGTTAGATCCATTAAACTATAACTTGCTTAATAAATAATAACTATAAGCTGCCTACGCTGATCAAGCTCGCTTTAATTGTTTTCACAAAAACTTGCACGTCCTCCTAGCATTACATAGCCTAAACAATAACATGTTTTGCCCAAGTTGTTTTCCAGGAGCTTGGAGTCAGCTGTTGCCCAGCTCAAGCCAGTTAAGACTGGTTGGGACAACTGACCCTCCAACTGTGCATGCGTTAAGTGTCATGACCTTTTGAAGTCAGAGGGCCAAAAACTTCACCCTCAGAACATGCTAAGGCCACCATTTTCTGAACATGTGTCCCATGAAGAAGCACGTAGCCTAGTTGCACCTGCACAGAACGCAACCTTTTTCTTACCTCACCTTTTTTCTTATCTCCAATCACCTTTCCCCACACTCCCCACGCCTCAGAACCCCCCTGCTTCTTTATCCTACAAATATCCCAGCCCCTCACCTTCTGGGGAAGCAGATCTGAAACGTTCTTCCAGCTCCTCGCTTGGCTGCCTTAGAAACCCTTTCTCTGCTGCAGACCTCAGCATCTCAGCGTTTAGCTTCCTGCGCGTCAAGCAAATGAATCTGGTTTGGTAACAACTGCACACCTTAAACTTACACAGTGTTATATGTCAATTATACCTCAATAAAGCCTGAAGGAAACAAAGAAAAGGAAAGGAAAGAAAGAAAAGAAAAGAAGAAAAGAAAGAAAAGAAAAGAAGAAAAGACAGCCGTCTGGGCCCTACCCCATACCCATGGAACAAAAATCCCCGGGGATGGGCCCAGGTGTCAGCATTTTTAAAAATCTCATTGGACGATTCCAAAGTACAATGAGAATGGAGAAACATTTCTCCACTCAGGAGGCAAGAAATGAAGCAGGGAAGAGAGAATAAGATAAGAAGTGGGGCCTGTAAAACAATTTTCCTAAAATCTCAAAAATTCCCAAGCAAGGAATTCCTAAGCAGTTACATGTTCTCAGACAAGACTTTGGTTCTCGATTCTCACAATGGAGAGAGAGAAAGAGAGAGAGAGAGAGAGAAAAAAGCTCTTCCATAGCTCGATGCTATATTCCCACCCCAAGAGCACCTTGAGTAAGTAGAGCTCCTGGCTACACGCACAGCCAGCCAAGCAAAGAATGAGGTGGGCTCTGCTCAAACCCGCCGTGGCTCTCAGGACAATCTTCATTTCCCATTAGGTCTCAGTCCTGCAGGCACTCCCAACAGGCCCAGGTTACTAATAAGCTGTCTTCCCTTTGTTTTAAAAGTAATGATGTGGGAAACTTTTGAGACAAAATTTCCACCCAGCCTCCCCACTGAGATTGTGCCAGGGGTGTTGCCCTCAGAGCCCAGCTGCCCAGAGACTAGATTAAAACCTGAAGTAGTGAAGGGAAAAGAACCATGCAATGATTTATTCTTTGCTTTTCAGCTGTTTTCAGTTATTTTAAACACCCACCTGTGAGGATGGGTACAGAGCACAGGAGATGGGAAGCTTCCGGTTTGAAGACAGAAGGCAGGACCCGAATGCAGGCAGACAGGGCAACGTCTTTGAGCTTAATTTCTGCCTTCAAAACCCTTGGGCTCCTACAGTTCTAAAAAATCCTGAAATATTCTGATAGGCTCTAGGATCTTGACCAGCAGAAAATGTCAGTCTCAAACTGAAGAAGTCTGCTCAGACTCCAAGCAAACTCAATTAATTAAATTGTGTAAAAGTTTAATTTCAGCCTCTTGGGCATCTTTGATGTTTGCCCGGTCAGTCAGAATCAACAAAGGGCATGGTGGTGCCGGGGAAGTCCCTGCTAAGGTCACAAAGAGGTGAGAAGCCGCTAAGGCTGTGGCTGAAATTACCCAGCACACTTAAGCTGCCTATTAAAAGCCCAAGTCCCAGGATGACTGTACCACGCCCAGGCTCACCCCAGGGCATTCGTGGCAAGGGGGGCGAGCGGGGGCAGCCTAGTTACACCTGGCAACATTGCATAAGCTGATCAGAAGATTCCCAGCCTGCTCTGCCCCACACTCTCAGGAGGGGCTCAGAACAGAGAAGTGGACCGATGTTGTACCTCGGGGTGGGTGACAGTGGAGAGAGGTCCACTGGTGGGCCTGGCAGAAAACTTGCTGGCATGAAGCTGGGCCTCAGGGCCTGGCCATCTGGATCTGCCCCAGACTGCTGCTGTGGGTCTGGCTCCTGGGTTGGGACTGGGATGCTGCCCCTTCAGCCTTCACCTTACCCATGTGTTTGAGGTCACGATCTGAGCTCTAGTTCTTTCTGGTCACACTGTTGTCAGCCGGCCACTGCCCCAGGCAAGGCAGAGACACTCCTCCTGTGTCTAGAGCCCCAGCCCTTGGCATCCATCCCCCTCTCACTGCCAGGACCCCATTTCCCATTCCTCTCGTTGCTCCATCAGTGGCTCCACCTTCTTCGTGTTCTGGTCCAGCCTGCGTCCAACACACCTCTCCAGGTCCACGATCCCATCCGGCTCAGCTGGAGTAACCTGTGTGGTTTCAGAGCTCCCGCATGACATCTGCACACCATGGTGCTTTGTGCTTCACCCAGTCCTTTTGTTTACGGTATTTCAAATGTGAATCATCCTCCAGTCCTCTTCAGAACCAGCCAGGAAGCCACCTTCCAGAGAAGGCTGTCAGTAACGCCAATGTCAAACTCTCCTTGCCTTTAGATCCTGTTAGAATGTTCCCATAGGACATAGGACATAGGATGCTGCACTGAAGATTTTGTAACGCAGAAGCAGGATGTCCCCCAGAGATGCTTATGTTCACCCCAAATCAGGCTTATGACAAATGGGCTGGATTTGAATGGCCAACTCAGGGTCTCTGGGTTCAGGAGGGCTTTTCCAGCTGCGCACAGATAGGAGCCCCAAAATGGTCTGCAACATGGGGATCTGTGCTATACTTTTCTCCCTCATTCTTCGTCTCAGTAGCATCAGCAGCTGGTTTTGCTGTTGTCGTGTTTTGTTTTCTTTTTTAATTTTTTTATGTGTACAATATTATATTTTGACTTCTGTATACATTGCAGTGAGCTTACCACCAAAGGTTTAGTTTCTATTCATCACCATACAGTTAATTCCCTTTCCCCTATTTGCTCTCCCCCCACCATGCCCCTTCCTCTATGGTAGCTGCTACTCTGTTCTCTGTATTTGTTTGCATCTGTTTGGTTTGTTCTTTTTCTTTGTTTTTTGCTTTCGTTCTTTTATATTCCACATATGGGTGAAATCTTATGGTATTTGTCTTTCTCCATTTGATTTATTTCACTTAGCATAATACCCTCAAGTTTCATCCATGTTGTCACAAGATTTCATCTTTTTTATGGCTTATAGTATTCCTGTGTGTGTGTGTGTGTGCGCGCGCATGCACTGCATCCTCTTTATCCATTCATCCAAAAATGGGCACATAGGTTGTTTCCATATCATGTTTTGTTTTCTTTGTCGTAAACCTAGCTACTAGAAAATTCTGTGGGGGTAAAAAAGTACAAGATAATAAAACCTTAGAAAAATAAGTAATTATTTTATTTCTACCTCAAAATACACTATGTACATCTGGAACTCTATGGGGAAGTAGACCAGGAGATTATTCCATCATAAAAATAAAATAAGATAAAAATAACGATTGCTCATTCTAGATCTGTCTTTAATCCAGATGAAAGGGGCGTGAGCTGCCAGTTGTCTTGCTGTCAGGTGCCCTCCCCCCACGCCCCGTCAGTGACCTTGGGGCTGTCTCACAGGGATTCCGGGTCTAAGAGCTCCTGGAGCGTTTTGAGGACTTGCTTTGGCTGGCTGGCGGCCAAGTCCTGCAGCCAGGAGCCCATCTGCCCCTGGAGGCTCCTGCACAGCCGGCAGACGGCCGTGCAGACGCTCCCACCGCGCCCGGGCAGGATGCCGTTCCCGAACATGTTATTCAAGAAGTACCAGAGGACCGGAAGTACGTGGCCCTCCACGGCCTGGGGCTTTCGGGGGTAAACTGAGGCCACCAACACTGTCAGGCAGAAAAGAGGGAGAGTCACTTGAGTCAAGCACTCTCTCTCTCTCCCACTGCCTTCTCTGGGGACACCAACTCTGTCCCCCAAAAGGCAGGCAACCCAGCAGGGCCCACTAATCCATTAGACGCACTACCTAGGGCTCATAACACACTTAGGGGCCCATGGAAATATTTTAAATTCTTTTAAAATCAGAAGAAAAAAGTCTGAAGCTATCCAGCCTGATTTCTATTTGTGTTCCTACCAACCAGTCATAAAGTACACTTTTAAACATTTTTTTTACAGAGGAAGGGGTATGCGAAGGTGAAAGGGCTCAGGGCATATGACAGTATAAATGGTCCCTGAGGCCCAGGGCGAAGGAAAGAGGCAGACGCATCTGGATTGCTATCCTGCCTCTGTTATTTACTAGCTGTGTGAGCTTGAGAAAGACACCCAACCTTTCTGAGCCTGTTGCCTGATCTGTAAAGTAAGGATAATAATTCTGAACCAAACTCCTAAGACTGTTAGAGATTAGATAATACGTGTAGGCGAAGTGCCTATGCAAGTAGGCATGTGACAAAGAGTAACTTGGTCCTAGTAGTGCTTTAATCTGCATTACCACCTAGGAGAGTTCACACAGCGAAAACTTGTACTAGGAAGAAAGGTCGAGACTCTCAAATGAAGCATTCTGGAAGATAGAACAGCCAGTGGGAGATAAAACCAGCACGGCCTCCCCAGTTTCGATGCCACACCTCACGATAAGCCCAGCAGTGATGCAGGAGGCATGAACGTGCTTTGGAAACCATCAGGCTCTGCACAGACCCTTCATTCCAGTGAAGAACGCCCCAAATCTGGTTACCCCAGGCCCCCTGCCTTCTCGAGACCCCAGAAAACCCAGAGACAGGCTAAAACCTGCCAGCAGGCTCTCCGTCACACAGTAATTGCAGGGCTGCCTCCAACGTCAAGGCCTCATCAAGGGGTACCCCAAGCCACTTCAGAGGGGCTGCTCTGGCCCGCAGCCTTGGTCGCGTCACCCTACGTGCGTTCGTGCAAATACTTGCTTGACAATCAGCACGCTGCCTGTCATCCCGCCAAAGGATAAGTCCTGGTGAAGGCAAACAACGCTTAGAGAAGCACTTGATTTATTTATGGGACAGAGAAGTTGGAAAGTTCCCTGAGCTGAGACACACCCGGGAAACTAACACTGCCGGAGCCTGAGTCCAGGGCTCAGGGCTATGCATCTGTGACGCCATTTCACTCTCACCCAAGAGGCAGGACACTCGTCTGTTTCACAGCGGAGGAAACCAACACTCAGGGGTCGAGGAGCTGGCCCCAGATGCCACAGCTAACAAGAGCAGAGGACAGAGGCCAAGCCTTCCTTGACTCTAAAGCCCACGCTCTTCCCACCTCTTGCTGCCCCAAACCTCTTGGAGTTCCACGTTTTAGAGGCTGGTCTGGAGTTTTGTTTTATTTTTAGAGAAACCCCCAATTTGTTCTTCCTTCATCAACTTCATCCAACCCACCAGGATATTTTGCAGCGGGAGCCCTGTAGGGTCCCTCTGATTTCAGACCCAGCCTGGGACAGTGGGGAACCGGAGAGGATGGCCCGGGCCCCCCTCAGCTCAGCCTGACTCTCTCACTGTGCCATCTCCCATGAAATGTGTACCTTGACTCTCTGGCCATACCCTCAAGATTCCTGCACCCCACACAGGGGGCCTCCCCGGGGGCTCCCGGTGACACAGAGCCCTCCAAAGTCAAGGTGGTCCTCATTCCTGGGAAGGCAGGACTGCACCCAGTGAGCCACACCAGCTGCGCCAACTTCATAAAATGGGGCCAAGAGGTGAGAGTTATGTTACCTGTGCTGGAAAAAGGCTAAGAAGGGAGGGCACAGTTAACCCTAAAGCCACCTGGTCAGCCCCAAGGGTGGTGGGAGGGTGGGAGGGGCAAGGGGAGGTGGAAGGGGGGCAGCCAGAGGGAACAGAAAGAAAACTAGTCATCCGATTAACCACCTGTACTGAACAACTCTAACTCAAAGGTTTCCTAAACCTCCACTGAATCTCTGCTGCAACCGGAGGTGAAAACTATCGCAGGAGCCAGGCCCAGGCAGGGCTCCCCTGACCCCACCAAATGGTGAGGGGTTCACCTGCCCCTAACCTGCCACACCTCCCCCACTCCTCCTTCCTGGCACCTCACCCCTGGACCCTCTCCTCCTGCGGCGAGGCATCTACACCCCGGCCCCAGGAAGCTCACGTCCACCCTTAGACCACATTCACCTGCCTGCGGGGAGCAGGTGGCTCGGGAGCTGGTAGGGGGGCATCACGAGGAAAAACCCATTAAAATCGAGCTTAAAAGGCAGCTGAAGTAATTAGCAAAAGATTTACTCCTGCGTTAAGCTGTGCTATTATGAGTCCACGCCTTGCGTCAATTGAAATTTTCTTCCCTGTTCCTGGCTGACACAGAGTTAATAGAACTATGTAGAAACTCTTGTTTTTGAGATCTCTTGGAAATAGAAGGGTAATATGTACAGTAAATGAATACCCACTCGCCTCTGGGGCCCATAAGTTACCTGTACAAGGACAGGTAATCAGAGAATGCTGATTTTGAGTAGCAGAAAAGAGTTCCTTGTCTGATACCCAACGTGGTCTCAGTTACGTGACCCCATTCTCACCCCAAGGCACCCACAGCCTGGCACTGCAGCTGCATCGTAGCCCCCATCAGATGGCCTCACTCGCGTCATCTGTTTGGAGCAGGTCTGGCACCTGGACTGGAAGTAAGGGGCCACTCCAGGGACACGGGGAAGACTGAACCAGGGCGCAGAGGCAAGGCCAGGAGCAAGAGATGGGACGGCGGAGGAGTGGGAATGACGCCCTTGGGCAGGCGACATGCACCGAGTTCACCCCCGGAGAGCTCAATGCTGGGAGGCCCTGGCTGGGCCAGCGACTGAGGCTGGCACGCGAAACTCAGGCCGGAGGGCCAGGGAGAAGGGAGACAGAGGAGGCGATGACAGACGAAGTGGGCACCGCCCCGGTGGAGGAAGGAGAGTGAGAAGGGCTTTGCCCATGGGCAGGCAACGGGGAGAGGATGGGAGGTCTGCCCCTGCAACGTGCTGGCGCCCAGAGGCCAAGGCAGGGGCCACCCAAGGAACGGCAGCACCGTACAGAGGTTGAGGGCTTGGCTCTGCAGCCCGACTCCCGGAGACAAATCCTGGATTACTAGTCAGGGGACCTTAACCTTCCTTAGCTCCGTGTTTCTTATTTCTACAAAAGGGACAACCATGGAACCCACACCCTCCTTGTGAGGTTGTTATGAGAAGTAAATGACCCAGTGCATATCACTGGGGGTGAATAAAAGGGGCAGAGGCTAGAAGGCCAGGCAGTGACCTGTGGGCCACTCCGGGGACCCTGGACACCATCCTGGAGACTGCTTGGGAGCCACGCAAGGATGTAAGCTGGGGGTGGCATGATCCATGTGGATCTTAGGGGGGCCCTTGGGAGTCTAGAGAACAGATTGGGTCCTCCTGCCTCCTTCCTAGGTGGGACCCTCCTAGTATGGGGGAGGAGGCTTTTGGCAAGTTCAGTAACCTGTTAAGTAACCTGCCCAAGGTCAGAGCGACAGAGCTGCTGCTGACCCAGCCAGGCACCATGAGGTGGTGTTGACCCAGAGAGGTGGATTTTTCTGATTCACACAAAGGTACCCTGTGGGGCTAGTGGAAGCCCCATCTGCAAAGAGGAAGAAATGCATAATAGTTTCTTTAAAACTATTTTGGCTGTGTACAGACCTGCCTCATTTTGACCCAAAACAAAGATTGTCTCTGGCAATGTGGGAATTATTTTTTAAAGCAGATTATCAACTTTTTAAAATGGTCTGTGGGGATTAGTTGATGATTTTTGGTCTAAGATAAGTAGGTGGTTCAACTACATGCCAGGAGAGAAGAAGAACAGAGATGGGCTGGGAGGCTAGATGCTCACCGGACAGACGTTCTGTGACATCAAGCACTGCGCGGCCACTCAGGAAACGCACCCGCCCCGCAAACGCGCGTAGGAGGCCAAGGGTGTGTGGGAGAGACGGAGAATGTCAGTGGCCATGATGCTGTAGCCCGAGCGAAGGCACCAACTGTTCCGGGCTAGGTACCTGCAGCACCTACATGGAGAAGAGCCGCTTTGGGAAGCTGAATTAATTTTTCCAGGTTATAACGGGGCCACTTTAAAAAGTGAATGTACATGGGGTGTTTGGGGAACAGTGATAGTTACACTATCATTTACTCCCATAGATCCATAGATATTGTCTGTGCTTCCTCAAAACTGCTGTGAGCTTTGGGGCAAAGGAGGTAGGTAGATCGATAGACCGATCAACCACAGCAGGCACAGCAGAATTCCATGGGAGGTGGGCAAACAGCAAACTGCATTCCTCAGGGATGCGGCTGTGGGCCTTCCTGCGCCTGTCTGGGAGGCGAGGTGCGTTACCACAGCAGCCCCAGCAAGTGTGTCCTGGACTTCCAGCCGCTGACCATCTCAAGGCCAGATTTCTCTTTGCAGGGGACAGAGATGAGCAACCTGCCTAAGGAAGTCTTTCCAGGCAGGTTCCACCTTCTCTGAGCTCCTTCCATACCTCAGCACAGAGCCCCGGCATCCCCAGAGATGTACAAGCAAAGCTTTGTTTTTCCCATCAGGAAACCATTCTAGTTGAGAGCTAACTCCTACTTCCCTTGCTCTCCTGCTGAGACCCGTCAGAAATATAGAGCAGAAAATGTACACATGCACATCTCTGTAGCTTGCAAAAGCTCCATCCATAAGTCCAGAGTCTTTAAAATAATTTGTTCTGGGAGATAAAAGAGAGGCCAGACTCTAGAACATTTCAGTTAGCGAGAAGTGGTCTCAGGGTGTCCTGGTAAACCTGTAAATGTGTAAGAAGAGATTTCTATATCAACATCACCTGCATTATTGTTTCCAGGTGCTTCTGTTTGTCCCACCCCCATCATCAGCCATGAGCTCACCTCTGAGAACAAGGCCCTTTCCCTCCTTGCTCTCCCCCATCAACACTCAGTCCAGGACACTCTATGGGTGCCGCTAGACCTCCCCTCTCCTGTCCACTGGCATGGCCTCCCAGAGCCTGAGAGAAGTGAAGAACCTGGGGGTTACTTGAAAATGCACATCCAGCAGACATCTGTGCCAGCCCATGCTCCCAGGCACACAACAGGCGCCCAATAAATGCTTATGGCGAACAAGGCAATGTTGAAGCAGAGACACTAAGTTGGCCCAAACTGGTCTATAAACCCCAGACACCACCCCAAGGAGCTGCCTCTCTGCCTCTGACTACTTCCATAGTGATGGCTCACCTTTCAGGTCACACCCACGTTTAATGAGACAGCAGCTAAGGGGGTGGACTCTGGGTCCAGATCGCCTGGATCTTCCATGTTTTACTGTGTGACGTTGGACAAGTCACTTACCCTCTCTAAACCACAGTTTACCCGTCTGTAAAACAGGGATAATACTAGTACCTTCCTCATAGAACTGCTTAGGATAGTGCTTTGAGCAGATAATTACTATGCAAGTATCAGTTATTGTGGCTACTCTTACTATTATTACCTAAAATACTCTGAAAGCCCAGCAACCTTCATGGTAGGGCGTCCAATTAAGAGGCTGGAATCTAACTTTCAAAAACTTAAAAATCCTGCTCTGTTAGCCTAGCCCAGCGTTTTCATAGGCTTCTCTTCCACACCACAAGGAAGCCACACTGGCTTTGGTGCTGCCCACGCAAAGGGGCAAGCAAAGCCCTTCAATATAGAGAAAATAGCCACGGGCTGGCAAGCCAGACACCTTGGCCTCCCTGGACCTAGCCTCCCCTCCCCACAGTGGGGCTGAGGTCTAGCGGGCCTCTCACCTGTTCTATTCAGCCAAACCCCAAGGTCACTGAGCCACGTCATCCCCAGGCTGCCGGGAAGCCAGAGAAGAGCTTTTAAGAAAACATAAGAAGCATGCTACATGGACAGTGGCAGCAAAGACACTGCAGTCAAACCGGGCTCCCAGCAATAAGCACGAGACTCAGTAAGTTATGATATGTCACACAGCCAAATTCTCCGTGGCCAGGAAAACTAGGTCTGTTCATTGCAGGAAAACTGGGAAAGATCCACTGAAACAGAAAACTACAAGCTATGCCACAGCATGTGACGGAACTGGTAAAAGTGACTCAAGTGTGTCATTATATGTAATGCTCACGCCTGCTTCTTCTAAAGAAGGATGCAAATTTAAATGTGTAATATTATCATGACGCTATACACAAAGATGCACAGAAAAAAATACCTAACATAAAAAACGCTAAATGTTAATAATGGTTTCTTTGAGGAGTTGGGACTGTAAGATTTTTTCCTTCCGAAGCCTTCACATTTTTCACTTTCTCAATAACTAATAAGTACAACTTTTACAGTGGAGGAAAATAAAGTTTATATAAATATTATTTAAGTTAACTAGAAAGACTACGTAACAGCATGGGAAACTGGGTGGTATTAAATGAAAGGAGCAAAGTCAAAATTGTATTTACAGGGGCTTCCCTGGTGGCGCAGTGGTTAAGAATCCACCTGCCAATGCAGGGGACATGGGTTCGAGCCCTGGTCCAGGAAGATCCCACACACTTCAGAGCAACTAAGCCCGTGCGCCGCAACTACTGAGCCTGCGCTCTAGAGCCCATGAGCCACAACTACTGAGCCCGCATGCCACAACTACTGAAGCCCACGCACCTAGAGCCTGTGCTCCGCAACAAGAGAAGCCACCGCAATGAGAAGCCCGCGCACCGCAACGAAGAGTAGCCCCCTCCTCACCACAACTAGAGGAAGCCCACGCGCAGCAATGAAGACCCAACGCAGCCAAAAATAAATAAATAAGTAAATTTATTTTTTAACAATAATAATAAAAAACTAAATAAAGTCAGAGCAAAAGAGCAGAAGTATTGTAGATCTGAAGCTGCCCATTTCTGAGTTTATCTGCTCCCTCCAGCACTGGCCAGGGGCTGCACTACATTAAGAGAACTTTTTCTGGCGTTCAGTCTAACCAGGAGTGCAGTGAGCTGTCGGCAGCCTGATGCTTTAATTAGTGAAGTTTCTTCTGTAACTAACCCAGTAACAGAGCCCAAAGACAGAACCAGCCAGTCTGCTGAGGAACTGCCTTATCCCTGGAACAACTCCCCTGAAATCAGAGGGTCTCGGTGAGGAGTAGAAAGGGTGCCACTCCAGGCTCAGCCCCAGAGAGGCCTTAAGGCAGGCAGTGACAGAGGGCAGAGGGCAGGGAACAAGGCTCCCAACGTCTCCTTTTTTACTGTCCCCCAAAAGGGGACATAGGTAGAAATCCCACCTGTTCTGTCAACCAGCACATCACCGCCCCACTCACCCTAGGGAAAAGGAAGGGACTGGGAGAGACGTGGTGGCTGATGTGTCGATTTTGTCACCCAATTCCAGAATCAAGAGGTCACCTAAGAAGACCAGCCTCCCAGTTTGGCTGTGCGATCTGGACTTTGTGCCAGAAGACGGCCTGCCTCACCTGTGTTCTTGACCTCCTTGGCCCCCGTTGAGCAGGAACAAACAGTAACATGCTGTGACTTTCCACACATTTATTTCACAGCACTTCACAGCTCCTCGCCAGCCTGGAGCCCAGAATCCCTCCTGGGGCACGAAGAATCCGGCTTGGGAGAAAGCTCCCGCTGCTCGAAGGGCTCCACGCCGCTTCCAGGAGGGGCCTCTGGGTGCTAAAGTTCGACTAGAGCTGCCCGGGCTCAGCCTGGGTGATACGGGAAGGAAGATGTACACCCTTCTCTCCTGTCACACCCGCCCCAGCCTCTGTGTCCACCACCTAGTCCCCTGAGACAGTGGGAAATTTCATTACTTGCATCCGTTTTTCCCTCTGCAGGCCAGGCCTAGACCATTCCAGGCAGAAGAGAACCATTCCCTGGGAGAGCTTGATTCCACCCCTGGTACTCCCTGACAGGGGTGGATTCTCATTGGCAACCTAATCCCTCCAGTTCTGACCTTCACGGATTTAGAAGCCGGATCCTTACGTCACAGTTAAGAACACTTCCAAAAGCAACGCTGCTGATTGGGTTGAGAGAGTATGGCTCACAGCAAAGCCCTTGACCACGCCTGCTCAAATGACCTGGAGCCAACACCCTGGACGTGACACTCTGGAGCCTTGTGCCAGGGGGTGAGTGGGCTCCATCCATCCCTTTGACCCCATTCCATTCCAGCCGAGAGCTGACCTAAGGATTAGAGAGAAGGGCAGTGCCCCTCTCACTTGCCTCCATTCTCCCGGCACCAAATCCTCCGGCTGATGGGCCAGAAGGAGCATCGTCAGCCATCCCCAAGGAGACCCTGTCCCGGGAGGAAAGGAGAAGTATAGGCATCTTCCTGGTTGCTGCAACCTGCCTCAAGGTGTGGTCAAATCACAGAAGCAGGCCATCCCCAGGTCCCCTTTCCAGGGTGTCCAGCCCAAATGGAAACAGCAGGGCCCCACGTAGAGGGGATCCGAGTCTTGCGACAATATGAGACACCAGATTCTGCAGCCCAAAGTTCCAAGGCTCCAGCATGCTGAAGGAGGCCGACTCAAAGGCAAAAAGGGGAAACTAAAACACCTGGAGGGGGAAGAGTTAAAAGCTCCTCTCGCCAGACAAGGGTGCTTAGCCTCTTCAAATAGCTAAAGCCTATTTTGTTTGATGCAGGTTTTCCCAATAAATATAGGGCCCGCGGTGATTTACCAAGAGCCCTGGTTGTTGGCAACGGCAATCTCACTTACCCGGAGCAGCGCCGAGAACAGCCGTAATTTAGAGCTGGATTTATTTTGTTTGTTCTACAGCAACACACTGAGCAAATCATAAATTCCCTCTGAGATGAAGAGAGGAAATTGACAATATTTATGATCTCGAGAGGCGGAGAAGGGCCTGACCAGGCCTTTGATTTGTAACTGAAACGTCTCCTGGAGGCTCCAGTCAAGGACACAGCTGCTGTCCCAGCCCCAGGGAGCTGCACTCAGGCCAGGGTGCAGTATGGGGAGGAGGGGTGGGTGCGCCAGGCAGTGTTTCCAGCCGTACCACGGGGATGCTCGGCACGTCCTAGAGGCAGGACATTGCTCTGTGTTCATCGGGACATACGGCAAAAAGCCAACAGCGGTTCTCAGATCATACATTTCCTCCCAGCAAGGCAAGATTAGGTTGTGAAAACTCGTGGTTCTACTGGTCTGGACATACGTCTATCGTGTACTACGTTCTCACACACCGGAGGTTTCAAACTTGCACTTCAGTCTGTGTACTAGATACACCAAATATCACCGTCTAATCATCTACGAAAGGATGGATAACAGAAGTATCAGCACCAAGATTTCCACCTAACATTCAAGAACCAAGATGTGCTCCTGCAAAGCACATAAGGAACAGAGGAGCTCCTGCCTTCCCTGACGTCTCTCCCATAGCTCCCGCCTTTTTGTTCTTTTCATTCCTCCCCCAAGCCTCCTCTCCACCCCTCACCCCAAATCCCTCCCACCCCAAGCCCCGGCCCCAGTCTTCCTAAAAGGCAACCCTCATTCATTCCATGCTCAAAAAGCCAATGGGTCCCAGCTTGACTCCCATGTCAGACAACCAGGGTGGCCACCTTTGTCCTCTCCAACAGGCTTACCCTACTGTCTCACCAGCATCCTGCCTGGTCCCCATACAAGCCACATCCCCTGCTACCATCTCTACAACTGAAAAAATTTGACAACTCCTCCTAGCTCCTTCTTGGCAATCGTGATCTGTTTTCCCATCAGTGCCCTGTTGGCTCACTCACTGTGGTGCTGTGTGACCTGGGGTGAGTCATCTCCATCACCTGTACTACGAGGAGGCAAGACTAGATATTCTCCACATCTCCTCCACTTCTAACAGGTGGACGTCCCATGGAAAAGCCTGCCAACCAAGAACCTGGGAGGCCCTGGGCTGCCCACCCCTGCCCTACACAACCCCTGGGGAAATATTTGGCCTGAGAGCCAATCAATGCCTTTCACTGCTCTGCTGATTCCCAAGCAGGGAAGGTGGGAATGTCCAACCCTAACCCTACGGAGGGACAAGGGAGGGAGCCAGCTGCCTACCAGAGCCAAGCAGGGGCTGTGGGCAGGCTCACCCAGACTCTCAATCACTACATCCAGCGCCGTCGCCGCAGCAGTGTAAATTCCTGAGTTCTTGGAGTTGAGGTTGTCTGCTACAGCAATGATGATGGAGAGCAGCACGGGCTGTAAGCTCTCTCTCAGGAGGGGCATCATCCTGGAGAGGGACTCCAGCGCCCACTGGTTCACTTTCTTGTTGGAATCCTGAAGCCTTAGGGTGAAAGCATCAAAGACCTGTTGAGGGAACAGAAACCAAGAGCCCATGGGAACCCAGTCTGGGCAGGAGTCCCACAGCCCAACTAACTGCCCTTTGAGGGTACTCCTCCTGCATCCCTGACAGGGGCCATCCAGCCTGTGCCAGTACATTCCCAGTGACGAAGAAGAGCTCACCTCTCAAAGGGGGGGAGGACAAGAGGGGAAACGGCTGTACACTGAGTACTCGATGAGTGCAAAGGGTGTAGGGTGTGGAGCATCTCGTTAGGTACTCTGCACTCGCTCATGGAGTGATCTTAACGACCCATGAGGCACGTGTTCTCGTCCTCAGTTTACCATTAAAAAAAAAAAAAAGGGTTTCCCTGGTGGCTCAGTGGTTGGGAGTCCGCCTGCCGATGCAGGGGACACGGGTTCATGCCCCGGTCTGGGAGGATCCCACATGCCGCGGAGCGGCTGGGCCCGTGAGCCGTGACCGCTGAGCCTGCGCATCCGGAGCCTGTGCTCCGCGATGGGAGAGGCCGCAACAGTGAGAGGCCCACGTACCGCAAAAAAAAAACAAAAACCACCAAAACAAAAACTGAGTCTGACAAAGGTTAAATGACTTGCCCAGATCACACAGCTAGTAAGAAACTTGAAGCCTGTGTCTTAACTACTCTTCTATGTAGAGTGTCAGCTGCCTCACTTCCGGAAGCAGCAGGCATCTGCCCTCATTTCCAGCCTGTGGAAGCCTGTGCTTACTCCGAGCCACATGTTCTGCCCCCAAAAGCTCATGTGCGTAGCTGGATCAGGAGTCGCCCTTAGCTGCGGCATCCTGCACCTCTGCCCTCCTCCCTGTAAAACTGCTGGGAGGATGAAAGACACCCAGGACATCTCTGAGTGGTCCCAGCGCACCCAGCAGGAGGCGATGCCCTTGCCCAATTGGCCACTTCCAGAGAGTCTTATGGCATTACCGTGGCAATTGGATAGCGAGTGCTTGTCAGACTCCTTTTACCCTGAAGCGATGTCTGGCGCAATGTCTAACCCTGTCCCGAGTTTTCCAAAGTTGCACCCACCAGGGAAAGACAGGGCAGAGACAGGGCAGCACTCACCCGGACCAGGTTGGCGGTGATGAGCTCTGGCTTGGCCTTGCAGTGCTCAAGGAGCCGCCCCACGCCTTCCATCCGAGACTGGTACTCCTCGGCCTCCAGCAGCCGTGTCAGCTCCCGCAGCTGCTCCGCCATCTCCAAGCCACCCCGCGTGGAGGAGCGCAGCCCTGCCAGCTGCGGGCCACTGGAGCTGAGCCTATGTGGAAGGAGCATCTGACCTGGGCAGCCCAAGGGGATGGACACATCTCCTGTCCCATGCACAAGCCCCAAAGACAGGTGGGGCTGAAACAAGAGTTTCACTTGCAACGCAGTCCGTCCCAGCTTCCCCTCCACCTGCTGCTTGAGGACACAGGCCTTGGGAACTCTGGAAATGCTTTTTCCTCAGGGGGCAACAGTTCAGTTGCCTAGAGCTCTATCCCCTTATCAGGCAGCAGGGCTTTCTCTTCCTGCCTTTTTTTTCCTCTTTTCAGAAGCTACGTTAAGAATGGGGTGAGGGGGACTTCCCTGGTGGCGCAGTGGTTAAGAATCCGCCTGCCAATGCAGGGGACACGGGTTCGAGCCCTGGTCCGGGAAGATCCCACATGCCATGGAGCAACCAAGCCCGTGCGCCACAACTACTGAGCCTGCGCTCTAGACCCCGTGAGCCACAACTACTGAAGCCTGTGCGCCTAGAGCCTGTGCTCTGAAACAAGAGAAGCCACCACAATGAGAAGCCTGCGCCCCGCAATGAAGAGTAGCCCCCGCTCACTGCAACTAGAGAAAGCCCGCGTGCAGCAGCGAAGACCCAATGCAGCAAAAATTAAATAAATGAACAAATAAATAAATTTTTAAAAAAAAGAAAAAAAGAATGGGGTGAGGGAGCTTGGACTGAGGGGGTGGAAATCCATGGAAGGATGACTGGCACAATTTAACCTAAGAGTGGGGGAAGGTCTTACCAGGAGCCTGTATCCTGAGCCCTGGCTGCCTAGGCTCTGCTTACACTCCTCCGGAACTAGGGAAATGTTAAGAAGCTCTGTTGTCTTACATTGGGATCACATGGCCATCATTTCCCCTGGCCTGTTTCAGCCAGCATGGGAGCCGCTTCACACAGAACTCCAACCGCCCACTGCCAACTCAGACCTGGGTCTCTGAGCTCATGCCCTACACCCGGGTCCCACCCAATAGAGCCCCACATCATTCTGACATTCATCCCTACATTCCACACTCTTTGCCTACTGAGTTCCAAGAGAAGTGTCAGACACTGAGAATAATGAGATGAGAGATGTGGACTTTGCCCTGAGGAGCTCACAGACCAATGGGAGACAGAGGACTGAAGGAGAGGGGCAACCGGCCCCACCAGAGGACGTGAGGGCAGAGAGCCAGAGAGAGCTTCTGGGAGAAGGTGACAGGTGAGCCACATCTTGTAGGATAAATAGGCACGTTCCGGTACAGATGGCGCAGCGCAGGGAAAGGCACAGGAGTGAGAGAGAACGCAGGGAACATGAGCTGAGAGAGCATGCGTGGGAGAGAGAGCAGGAAGCTTCTCTAGAAGAGGTGGGCAGGGGGCTTCCCCGGGGGCCCAGCTTAGGAGTCTACACATGTTCCTCCCGGGACATCGCAGAAGGGTCTTAAGTTTTGGGCACAGGAGTGACTGCCGGGTTCCTGTTGGATTTCTAACCCCTCCTAATGCCCACCCTCTAGCCCCTTGGCCCATTCCTTCTCATCCACCTTGATTCCACCTCTGCCTCTAAACTAGTCCCAGGCCGGCCACTCTGATGGGGAAAGGCCCTGCTGCTCTAAGTGAATGGAGAAACTCTGAGCTCACACAAAAAGGCTGACCAACAATGCATCCCACTTAAACTGCACCTACACGGCCAAGACTGCAGGAGCCCATCTCTACCAGCAGATGCCCCTGAGCCCAGCATTTGCTCTCCCCAAGATCTGGGTGAGGGAGCCCTTCCCATCAATTTACCCATGAGTCCTGCTGACCCAACTAGGTCTCAGTCACAGCCCAGATGCACACCCCTCCCCACAGGGCCACCACAGCGGGCCTGGGCCAAGCAGAACATCTCCATCAGCAGTCTTGGATGGGGAGCCCCAGGGAGACAAGAGCTACTGTACCCATCCTCGCCGGGCAGCCCATTCTCACACACCACAGACTCCTCGACACCTTGCGGCCTTTGGCAGATGGAAGTTCATCACCATCTTCTATTCCCTTGAAAAATACACACAGAACATGAACCAAAAGGGGTGGCCCTATGGGGAACAGCCAGACACTCCAGTCTAGACCAAAACAAGAGGAATAATCTGTTCCACCTGGGAGGGCACAGGGGCGTCTTCCAGAGCACTGGTAATCGGGTCACGGATCAAGATCCCCACTTAAAAGATGGAGGCAAAGAGGCCCAGGGAGGCTCAAGAGACACAGGCAGTGAGAGGCAGAAGCAGGTCTGAGCACCAGGAAGGAAATTCCACCCGTCAGGAGTTGTGGATGAAATCGAAGCCTCTGGAGTGCATGCCCCCCTCCCCTGACCAGCGTGAGGGCTGTGAGCTGCCGAGCTCAGCTCTGATTCCCGCCCCAGACCAGCTCACACCTCGCTGCCTGCTGACTCACCCACTGTTTAATAGCTGTCATGACCTTCTGCAAGTCATGGGATGGGAGGGACTGCTTCAGAAATGCATCAAACCTTGTGTTTGACATTAAGATATTCACCATCTTCCGGCCATAAAACCTGCCATTGGAGAAAGAGCAGGATGAAAAACAACCACAGAAATGCAATATAAATTTGCTTTACATAATTCTTCTAATTGCAGTAAGAGAATTTTTAATACTTTTTCTCATTATGACAGTAATTCCCACCCAGTTAAGAACTAGATTCATGAAATAAACAACAATAATCTCATTATCAAGAGAAAACCACTTAAATTTGTACATATTTTCTTATAGTCTTTTTTCCAAGCATATATACATTTTCAGTGATATCAGAATATATACGCAATATTTACCCAGCTTTTTTCACTTTACCATTAATCATCTTCCCACGTCATCCTCTTCAATGGCTAAATAGTATTCTGTTAGATGACTATACCAAAGTGTATTAACATTTTTCTAGCATGAGACATCTAGAAGTCTGAGGAAGTGTGCAGTGGGGCAGTATAGGGGGGAGTGGTCAACTCTATCTGATAAACAGTGGTGGGTAAGGGGGGGCATCAAGGAGGGCTTCACTGAAGAGGTGACCTTGGGTTGGGACTCAAAAGATGAGTAGGAGTTCACAAGTGGGATGGGATTAAGGAGTAAGTGGAGGAGGGAGACATCCCAGCGTCCATAAGACAGTCTGATAGGTCTACAGGTGTGTGGTTGGAGAATAGTCGGCGGGGACTGGACTCAGGGAGAGAATAGGCTAGAGAAGAAGATAGGACTCAATTTAGGGAGATGTGAAGGAGTTGGGCTTTAGGCTGCAGGCAATGGGAAGCTGAGAAATGATCAGATTTGCACTGAAGTCAAAATGTCTCAGGCAGCACTGTGGAGGATGGATCTTTGGGGACAAGGGTTAGGGCCGGGAGACCTGTTAGGAGGCCATTATAATAGTCCAGGCAAAAGATGATGAAGGCCTGACATAGGCAGGAGGGTGGGGGTAAGTAGGGACGATCAGATTCAAGAGCTGCTAAAGAAGATGAAATTGCAGGGCTTGGTAGGTGATTGGAGCGGAAGCCCAAAGCATCTAGAATTATCATACTTCACTCGACCTAAAACTCCACTGATTGTAAAATGCACCATTAATTTATTTTCCACTAAGGAAAAACAGAAAAAGAAGACACTGGTGATTTCCACTGCCTCCAGTGACACAGCCCCGTGTGCGAAGGCCATCCTTTTACATGCTATCTCAGAAACAGAAGTGACACTTTTGTGGGAAGTGTCCTTCCTTCCTTAGGTTGGATAAAGTACTTGTTGGTTGCTTTGTAAGAAACTGTGGAATTTGGGTCATTCTTTCAGCGATGAATATTTGCGTTAATATCGAATTTATGCCCCATCGCTCTATTTCCATGCCTTTTCTCATATACGATAACGCTTCATTTCAATGCCAAATAATAATGTAATATTTCTAAGACATTTTAAACGCGATTAAACCCAACAATTCTCCACAGTGACTCCTTTCATAAATATAAAAGGCTAAGCAGCAAAGAAAGGCTCATAATGTAGTTCCTACGATGCAAACTGTAATTCAAACATTTATACAATGAGCAACAACGATCAGGTTTGCAACTGTATAGATAGTAAAGCCCAAGTCATAACTGCTGCCTGGCCACCAGCAGCTGTGAGATGCCTAGGATTCTAAGATATTAAAACGTGGAGGGGGAAAATGAAGTATGAAATTCCCCATTCTGCATCTAGATGACTTGGTAAATAATAGTGACTTTAATAAGAGAGGGAACACAGCCAGAGAAGCAGGCTTCAAGAGAAGGCAATGAGCTCATTTAGGGACAGTTTGCACTGACGATGACAGTGGGACGTCCCGGTGATGGGTCCTGTGGGGGCATCAGAGAGATGGGACAGATGCTCAGAGAAGGGCTGGCCTGGAGGGAGACACGGGGAAGCATCAGAGTTTGCTGTGGCTGGAGCCACAGGAAGTGACGGCACCTCTCAGAGAAGGCTGCAAGAGGGGGACGAGGACGAAGACACTCCTGCAGCCACGGGCATCGGGGTGCGGGCAGGCGGGGGAGAAAGGCACAGAGGAACCAGGAAAACTAGGGAATGTGGTACCATGCAAGCCGGAAGCATAGGGTTCCAAGAAGGAAAATGAAGTGCTGTCAACGCCATCCAGTGTGAGAGAGAGGGTCGGAACGGAGAGGGGTTTAGATCTGGAGAGATGTTGGATCTTAACGCCCATCCCCCCACCAACAATGAAGAACCAGCCAACCAAAACCTTCTACTTCCCTGACAATAGTCTTCCTGCCAGTAAATGGCACTATCATTCACCCAGTTGTTCAGTTTAAAAACCTCAGCATCATCTTTTGATTCCTCTTTGAAATCCTCAGCGCCCAACTGCTCTCAGCTATGCCTTCAAAATATACCCCACTCCACCCCTCCTCCCCCTGCTGCAGCCTCCGGCACCTCTTGCCGGGACTCCGGGGTAACCATCTGCCTGGCATCCCTTCTCCATCCTGGCCCCTCTCCCCCACCATCAATCCTCCAGTAAGTAGTCAGAGATGTTTTTTGTTTGTTGTTTTTTTTATAAATAATTTTTGTTTATGAGGTAACCAAAGGGAATATTTTCTAAAAAATGATAAAGCTGCCAAAATTGTGAATCACTCTTTCCCCAGATCAGATCACCCATCAGCTTGGAAACCAGGAGGAAAGCTTGCGGATCATTAAATCTGGTGCGTAGGGTAATATTTTCATGATTAGTCTCCCCTGAAATGTCCAATTTTTTTTTTTTTAACTTTAGTCATCCAGCCCTTTCACTGGTCAGTGAGTCAAGGAAGGGATTTAACAATAGATACTAGGGTTGAGGGGTCGTCTCTTCCTGACCTGGTTTTCAAAAACCTGGATCCTTAATGATATAGGAAGGGTTTGAGGCATATACAAATTATTTTGGAGAATACTGTAGTAAGACCAAAATTGTCTTGCTGCCTCCTCTAAGAAAGAGGACAGATAGAGGATAGTTCAACAGTAGTGGGTCCGATAAAGAGAATCTCTACTATCTTCATGGGCTGATTCCTGGAGAGGTAGAAAGGAGAGGCAGAAAATCCCCAAACAGGATCCTGCAGAGACAGCAAGTTCCAAGTATAAAAAAGCTCTGTTTTTTCTAGGCCTTCTTCCTCTCCATCGAATTTCCCAAAGCCTAACATTATGTTGTAGGAGGAACAGAATAAAGAGATGTTTTTTGAATCAAAAGGCTAGCAAACATATAAAGAAGCACTCAAACTTGTTAGTAATCAGGGAGGGGAAAAAAAGTATTCGGAAACAGCCATGAGCTAGAACTTTTCCCCATCAGATGGATAAAAATGTGAAATCCAGAAACTGCAATGTTGTAAGGATGTATTCGCCTCGGCACTCAGGAGGGAGGCGGAGGGGCCCCGCGTGCGTGAGGGCTCCCGGCGATGCCTGGGCGGCCTGAGTGAACACGGCCCGACCTCACTCGCGCTCCGGGCAAATTCCCAAAGAGATCCTCCTGGGCTCTGTCAGCGGCCACTTGCAAGGACTGAGGTACAGCACCGTGGGAGTGCACTGGGCAGGGTGGGAGGCATCCCGTGCGTCGCATCCCTCCAGGGTTGCACTGCACGGACACCCCACACGAAGGCACTGCCTCAGACACAACACAGAACGCAGTGTGGACGTGCCCTTGAGCTGTACCAAGCGTGCTGGGGGCCCTAGACATGGTGATAACACGCCATGAACCGGGGAGTGTGATTAACTGCACCCCAACACCAGGTTTTAAAGACAGTTAATCAGATCCTATCACTCTCCTGCTTAAAACCATCTAACACTGCCTCACACGCCTACTGAAAACATCCTCCAGTGCTTCCGGTCACACCCAAACGGGAATCCCAGCTCCTGACCAGGGCCTGTGAGGCCCCCACCCCGGGCCTGGCCTTGCCCTCTCGTCTCATCGCCTGCCACTCCCCTCACGGTGCTCCACAAAGCCTCGCCTTTCTCTTCATTAAGCAGCAAGCTTATCCCACCCGCGAGCCTCTGCACTATCTTCCTTTGCTGTGACTCTTGCACCCCAGACCCTCCAAGAGCTGGGTCCCACTAGCCCATCAGTTCTCCACTCAAATGTCACTCCTTAGAAAGATTTCCCCTGACTCAATCTAAAGTAGCCCTGACCCCGTTCTCTACTACCTCTTGTTTTACCCCTTATCTGTGCCTAAAATTGTCGTAATTATTTACTTGCTTATTACCCAACTAGGAGGTAATCTCCAAGACAGCAGGGGCCTAATTTTTCTTATTCACAGTCATATTCGTAGTAATGAAAAGAATGCTTATCAAATATCTCTTGAAAAATTGAATGAATGGATGGCCTCATAGAGAATGGAGCTGGGCTGGGACAGGAACTAGAGCAAGATTGCAACGGCTAGAGAGGGAGTGGAAGGTGAGAAAGGGGAGCCAGGGGCGGGGGGTAGCGGCCATTCCCTGAGCGGGCCCGGCTGTGGCGCTGTGGAGAGGTGGGACGACAGCTGCAGGGAAAGGACACAGCTTCGTCCACCGGCTGTCCTTCCGAGTGGCCCCGGGGAAGCTGAGCGACTTGGGCCTGGGCCCTCGAGGCTGGCTGGTTGCCTTGTCTGCCCTGGGCTGGCCCTGGCCCCGCATTACCTGGTGTCCTGGTTGGAGTCCTGGGCCAGCCTCGCCAGGTTGTGCACCAGCATGTCTGTGCTCTCTCTGGTGCCTGAGAGAAGCCTCTCGGCGCCTATCTGCTCCAGAACGACCGAGAGGTGCTCGGCAGTGCACTTCCAGACTAAGGGGTTTCGGTGGCTGAAAGGAAACACAATCACGGACAAGGGCCCAGCCAAGGGATGCGGTGTGTGGGTCCCCAGCCTGGCACACACGGACCTACAGCTGTGCATCCATGTTTCAGGCCGCAGTGGGCTCCAAATTTGGTCCCGAGCAGACTAAAGGGAATCTTCAAGGAAAGAGCAGACCTTCCTGACACTGGAACTAAGGATGATGACAGGGTGGACTGAGCACGTGAAGACACGTGACGTCACCAGACGCACTGTGTGCCTGCCGTCCCCGTTCCTTCCTGAGCTCCTGTCCTCCCTTTGCCTAAATGATGCACTTCCCCACATTTTCTCCACTTAGAATAACCTACTTGTGCCTTCTGAGGTCTCCAGGCAGAAGTAGTGCTCCCTGGGGGTGGCAGTGTCCTTGTCCCCTGGGAAGTACAGGGGTACCCGCATGGCTTCCTCTCAGTCGAATCCCCCATGCCCCACTGGTGCCAGGCACATGCCAACCCTTCAGCGCTTCGTGGGAGCTTCCTGCACATTCACTGAGCTGAATTGAGACGGGGCCGGGGGGATAGGAGACTGATGGATGATTTTAGGGAGAACCTGAAATCTTACAGGAGGAACCCATCAGGATGTCACCTCTTTATTTCTCACCCCATTCAATGTGGATTCAATGTGCCCACAGTCCATGAGGTGACACTGGCCCTGGGGTCCGTCCCAGTGGAACACAAAGGGAGGCTTCTGGGCTCTCCCTACTCAGTTTGGTCCAGGGACCAGCATCATTAGCACCTGAATCAGAATCAGCATTTTAGCCAGACCCCCGGGCATTCAAATGCACAGCCCTGTACCAGGCTCCCCTGGTTCTTGCGGACCACCGTCAACTGTCTCAGTTTGCTGCGAGCACAGCCTCCCTGGCAGGCACCATACTGAGCACCTTCAAACCAGCGTCACCTCAACTCTGTAAGCTACTCCTGTCATCATCTTGCAGGGGAGGAAGCGGCGGCATGGGGAGGAATCCAGAGATAAGTACAATTCATTTCTCCCGAGTTAACAGTAGCCACGGAGGGCATTCAATAGATGTGAGGTGGAGGCAGCCGCTGCTCTAAGTGCTCTTTCCTGAATCAATTCCTTTACTCCTCACAACAGTATTAGCAGTGGGTTGGCCAAAAAGTTAGTTCGGGTTTCGCCCTATGATGTTACGGCAACACCCGCACGAACTTTTTGGCCAACCCAATATTATTCCCCTTTTACAGATGAGGAAACCAAGGCATGGGGAAGTTTAGTAACAATCCAGGATGTGAACCCAGGCAACATGGCTCGGGGGCCTGCAGGCAAAGGCCTCTTGGCTGCTCCAACACGCCCTGGGTTCTACCCGAAAGGCCACCCTGCGTAAGGGTCGGTGTCGTAACTGGCTTGCTGGGGTTGAGAGCTGTTTCACCCTGTGGGAGAAAGGGCTTGGGAAATGCTTTTGGTTTTGCTGCTGTGTTTGGTTTTTACATGAAGAGAAAGCAGATCTGGCTGCAGAAATGCTCCAGTGGCTGCCAGCCCCCTCCTCCACCCCAGAAGGCCAAGCGGTACCAGCTGGAGGAGGTCTTGTGCCTTGTTCTCCTCGTGGCCCAGATTTCATCAGAAGGAAGCACCCCTCCCCTGAGACAGTGGCAGGGGCTCCTCAGGCACAGGCCAAAGGCTGCCTCTGCCGCCCCGTCTCTGGGGACATTACCACAGCCACTACGGGCTCCACAGTGTTGAGCAGACAATAGAACCTGTCCCTTCCCAGCTGGGACCCGGGGCTGCACTGAGCTCCCCTCGTTACCCACACGCTGGTCCAGGAGAGGTGGGAGAGAAGCCCACCAGGGAACAGGGGTCTTCCTCGCCCAGGAAAGTACGTGAGGTGCCTGCGCCATCTCCCTGCTCCTCCCTCACCCCAGCGCCTCTTCCCCTTTGCATCACCTTCCCAGGCCACCGCCCCCCCAGACAACAGGCCCCCACATACTAGATGCCCGCCGAGGTGACGGCCACCAGGGAGCAGGTGGGGGTCACATGCTGCACCATGGCCCCCAGGGACCGGCTGGGCGCCCTCTGGATGAACTTGCTGGTGTTTCCCATCTTCTGGAGCAGGCAGCGGGCGATCTCTTCAGCCTCCTGGTCCATATTCTTCTTCAAGGCCCGGAAGAGTTCTCCCAGGGTGCTGATGGCTACGTGGGACACCTTGGAGCAGAGGTTGGTGACCTTGGAGAGAGATGGGAGGGGGACCCTGCCAGGCTGCTGGGCCCTGCCAAGGGCTCCAGCACATACGAAGAAGGAACCCTGCACCACCCTCCCACAGACTTCACCCTCACCCGGGCCTAGGCCTCGCCAGGCTAGAAACGGAAACCCTGCAGCTGCTCTGGGCACAACAGTCCCGTTTTAAAGAAACACTGTTACTGTTGCTATCATCATAATTATCAATTCTATTATTATCATTATCATCTGAAATTTGTGCAACACTTAGTCTTGAAAACACAATTATTTAATTGGACCTTCACAGGCTCCCCACTGGAACAGTCTGTTCCCAAGGGCATGGGTCACGGCCTCCACTTGTGATACGACACATTTTACTGCCCCTCTGAGCCCAGCCTAGGCCAAGTTCTAGCCCCATAGGAGAAAGAATTTGGGAAATGTTACAACTGCCCAGAAGTTAGAGATCTGGCCCAGAACACTCCATCCCTCCTGAGGCGTCCTAAGTACAGAGGACAATGCAGGGCTATGACAAATGGGCACATAAGATGCTGATTGTTTCAATACCCAGAGATTAGAAATAAGGGAACCCCAGGCCTCAGCTTTCCAATCTGAGAAATGGGTGGCTAGCTCCTGCTTCAGTGGCTGAGGGCTGAGAAATAGGCAGGGATGCCCATGTTGCAGGGAGCCGTGGGCCCCTCCGTGGCTGCTGTGTGACCCACACTGAGCAACACCACCAGGGAAAGGGGACTGGCTGGGGGTCAAGCGGAGTACACAGGACACAGGAGGCCTCACCTCTCCAGTCACGGCCAAGGACACGTCGTGCAGCCTCCCAGCGAGGACCTCCGAGTGACAGGCCGCCAGGCGCTGGATGCTCACCAGGCCCTTCTCCTTCATCTGCCTGAGAAGCAAGTCCAGGCCCATCACAGGCAGTGGGCATGGAAGGAGCCCCCTCCCTGTGCAGACCAGGGCATGCCCATCACCACACCTCCACCGCAGTGCGGAGGGATTCAATGGCCTCGGCGGCAGGGTGTCCTGGTGTAACCCCCAGGCTGAAATCCTAACCATCCCGTGCAAGCCATTCTACGGGGCCCGGGGCCCATCCCCACCCAGGATGGAAGCCCACCCCAGAGCCCGGGCCTACGCCAGACACAAAGCCAGCACCTGCAAGAGAAGGCACTTGCACGTGAGGACTGAAGACGAGGAGGCCTTCCTGCAAAGGTTCTGGACCCCAAGTCATCGCTCTGCTCGCAACTAAGACTGTGTGTGGGAGGAACACGGGAGCAGAATGAACTCGACTTAGAAAAATGAAGGGCTGTGACCTTCCTCAGGCCCCCACGACAGCGCCACGGAGTCAGATCGTACTTTCTAGGGCTGGCTCTGGTGCACTGCATGGGGCAGGCGCAGGTGGCCAGACCCACAGGCACTCCCCCTCACGCCTCCTCCAGGGGACAATGCTTCCTTCTGATGAAATCTGGGCCACGAGGAGAGCCACGAGGGCCTGCAGTGGGGGGGGGGGGGGGCGGCGGCCGGAGCACAGGGAGTGTTTCCTCACCAGTCGCTGCGGTCCAGGCACTGCAGGGCATCCACCAGCCCCAGCTCTGCGTTCGAGAAAGGCCTTAGCTCCTTAAAAGCCCGAAGGTCCGTCTCCTCCTCTTCTTCCCACTCAGGAGACCCCAAAGTAAGCACCGCAGGTAAGGAGTGAGCTGCACTCACAGAGAAGGAAAGGAGCAGGCGGGTGTTACCCAGCGGACCCGCGACCCGCACAGCGCCGAGCCCACCTTAGGGGGGCACGCAGGGAGAAGGGAGCCGTGAGGGTGAGAAGCCAGGGCCTGGGCTGCACTCCCTGGGGAGCCACAGAGATCACCGAACTCCTACCCCTGGTTGACAGTTTCTACCCCTACCACCGCCCATCTGATTATTATAAACAAGCTGGCCTGTGATAGGCTCTTGATGTCATGTGACCAAGCCCACCGCGCTGGTGACACACCCAGAATCCCGCCCTGTCTGTGGCTCGAGGTGAGGCCAGCAAGTCTGTCAAGGAATGACTCCCCTGCTCTCACCTCATCCCCACCCAGGAGCCCGTGTTACGGCTTCTCCTCCTCCTTCCCTCCGACTCTCCATCCTTTTGTGAAGCCACCCAAGACAGGGAAGTGGCCCAAAGGCAGCCGGCGGGAGGAAGCAGGAGACAGTGAAGGCACCGACGAGACGATTAGCTGACACTTGAGTGGTCAAGATGTGGCCACACTTGCAGGGACTGACAATAAGCAGGGATGTTGTTTAAAAATCAGATCACGTTTCCTAGGCTCTCCTTCCTTGGGGACAGATGCCAGAATCATAAAATTCTAGAACAGGAAGGACGTTTGGAGGTTTCCATCTGGTCCAATGCTCCAATCAGAGAGCTGAGGCACCAGAAGCCCACAGAGGCTGGGGACGCCCACAGTGCCTCAGTTCCTCCATCAACAGAGCCTGAACTGGAATCCAGAGCTCTCACTTCCTGCCTAGTTCTCTTCAGAGGTTCGTCTTTACATGACTTTCCCTATGGCCTATCTAGGAGGTCCTGAGTAAATCTGAATCGGGGCAGTCCTTTATTTAAAACCAAGAAAAAAAAGAACTCGTTCCTGGATTCTCCTCTCAGCTTTGCCATTGGATCAAGATTCATTTGCCAAAGATTCATTAGCCATAGTCCCTATGGGCCACCATCACCTTGAGAGACCTTGGGTGACCTTGAGTCTCTGTTGTCTATAAAATGAGTGGCTTAGGTTAGATAGCTCAATATTTCCCAAGTGTCAACCATTCAGTTACCAATTTCATGATTTTTTTGCTATATCTCTAAATTACTTTTACTTTATTTATATGGTACTTTGCTTCAAATCAACCCACTTTTCAAATCCTAAATAAGTTTATTTTAAAGGGAAATTTATGTCACTACCATAATTGGTAAATGATTAGTTGTCATGGTATACGATAAATATGGACAGTAAAAGAACATTATAAACTCAAGCTGTAAAAGGACAGTCAGCGTCTGATGTCTCAAGCTGGGAGAAGGATCTCTTTGTTTAAAAAGGAGATTCACAAGTCTTAGAGAGGTGCTAAAAACTAGCACCAGATTAAGACTTTCTACTTGATGGAATCAAAAGGATAGAAAGAGAATAGAAAAGGGAGGTCAGTCAATATTATTTCTAGCACAAAAATGATGCTCTATTCTACCAACAATGTCCACATTTAAAGAAACTCTGAACCAGGTTGGTTGTTTTCAAATGTTCTTTACTAGCAAAATCTTTTCAAATGAAATCCCGCATGGAGCCCCAGTATTCAAAAAGGGGAGACAAAATAGACACTCCTCTGGTAGAATGGGGACAGGGCCTCCCCTTGTCCCTTGGCACCTTCCTGAGTGTCCCCATAGAACCTTCAGCTCCTCAGATCCCAGTCTGTCACCAGCCCTGTCCAGCCCTGACATTTTATGAGGCAACAAGCAAGAACCCAGGGTCTTCCCAGACCCCTTTTTTCCTCTTCCTGGTGTTTCCAGCTACTCCCATGGAGGCTGCTTCCAGCATCTGTGGTCCCGGTGCACTGGTGAGTCCTCTAGGACATGTCACGCAGGCTGGGCACACCTGTCCAGCCATCCACAATTCCCGTTACAACGCCCTGGGTCCCCAGCCTGGCCCCCAGATACTTCTGACTTCCAGACACTGTTCCCGTCTCTGGCAAGGTGACCACCCCAGGCTGCCCCCTCCTCCGACATGGGCAACTGGCAGAAGCAGAGCAGCAGAAGTCACCCTTGCCACACCCCAAAGCACCCCAAGACAGTGTAGCGAGGGGGACACGTGCCCCCCCAGCCAGTTGGTCTAGGTCCCGCCTGAAGCACGGCAGGCAAAGCTGAGTTCCTGCTTCTGACAGGGATGCTGGGCAGTGAGGCCCTGTCGGCCCGCTTCCTCAGGATGACGCCAGTGTTGTTTCTGCAGGGCCTGCTCAGCCCAGTGGGCACAGAGAGGGTCCCACTGCCCCGGAGGGTAAGGAGGCCTGTGGAGGCAGAGAAAGTCCGAGGACAGAGCTGGTCCTGCCTGTCCCCCGGCCCCAGAGTCCCCCTTTGGAAATGGGCCCATCAGTGAGCTACAAGACAGCAGACATGGCTCCCTGTCCAGTCTCAGGACGGAGAGGGTGGGAGGCGTGGACAGCCTCTCTTTTGGCCCAGGTGTTGGCCAAGAAGTCTCCCCAGCCTGAGGGGGCCTTCCCAAGCACCCAGTACCTTCCTTCATCAAGGTCCTCCGGGAGCCCAGGCTCTGGGAAGCAAGCTCCCTCCCCCTCTCCCTCTCCCGCTCCTTCACTCTCTGGACCAACTCCATCTCCTTCATCTGCTTCAGCTGCATCTTCTCCTGGGCAGACCTGGCTATGGTGACCTGGATCCGGTACAAGATCAAGGCAAACTCCATCACGCTGGAGACCCAAGTGTGCTTTCTATACCTTCTTCATTCCATCAGCAGGAATGTGAGTGGCTCCTGTGTGCTGATTGCTGCTCCGAGAATGAACAAAAGGTCAAAGGCCTTGCTCCCCATGAGCCACATGGAGTGGGCAGATGACGGCAAACAGACAGCCTCTAGTATCAGGCAACATGCACCGGAAGGCAAGTAAGGGACACAGGGTGACGGGGCTTCTGTTTCGGGTAGGGAGACCCAGAGGGACTCTCAGAGGCGGTGAAATTGAAGCAGAGACATAAATGAAATGAAGCAGGGAGCAGGCCCTGAGGCTGACGTGCGCTGGGCGTGGCTGGGAGTGCTGAGGCAGGAGCACCCTGAGTCAGAGGAGAGGCAGGACACAGGTGGGGCCGGAGGGATGGGGCCGGAGTCACAGCGCACTGGGCCCTGTGGTCCATGGTGGGGGCTTGGGCTTTTCCTCCGGAGGACACAGCAAGCCACTGGAGGTTCTGAGCAGAAGAGTGACATGATCTGATTCTTTTTTTTTCTTTTTCTTTTTATTTGGCTGGATGGGGGGTATTCTCTAAGTGTTGTTTTTAATAACTTTTTATTTTGAAATAATTTAAGACTCACGAGAAGTTGCAAAAATAGAACAAGGGGTTCCCATGAGGTGGGACTTGGACTAGGATAGCAGGAATGAAGATGGCAGAATGGCTAGATTCTGGGCATGTTTCAAAAGTAGAGCCCACAGCTTTGGCTGATATATGAGGTGTGGGATGAGAGAGAAAGACAGGAGGCAGGGATGGGCCCAAGATTTGGGGCCGGAGCAGCTGGAAGGCTGGAGTTGCCTTTTACTGCCATTCATGGAGAGGGGACATGGGGAAAAGGAGGGGGTAACTCCTTTTTTTTGCGGGGGTAACTGTTCAACAGTTAAGCCTTGGACGAGGTAAGTTTGAGATATAATTAGAGACCTAAATGGAGACGTCGAGTATCAGTTCTATATAAACATAGTTATATAATTTAACAGCTACTGGAGACTGGGGAAAGTCTGGGCTGGAGAGGGAGACTTGGGAGTCCTTAGCATAGAGGTGGTACCTAATGCCATGGGCTGGATCAAACCACAGGGGCCCGTATAAATAGATAAGACGCTAGAGGTCTGAGCCCTGGGGGCTCCAGTACGTAGAGGTCAGGAAGACAAGGAGGCACCAGCAAAGAAGGACCAGGAAGGAGCTAATTTTGATGTAGTCAGACAAGCAAGAAAGAAGCCATCCCTCATCTCCGTCCCTCAGTGGGGAATTCAAGAAGGATGAGCCACAAAAGCTGGCGATGGGTCAAGCTGGAAGAGCACTGAGATGTGTTGCACATGGGAAGGTGGCCTCATTGATGCCTCAATGGGGGCAGTTTCAACGGGGCTGGCGGGGACTAAGCCCCACTGGCCTGCACTCAGGAGAGGACGAGTAGAGACACAAGGCAATATTTTTCTTTGGTTTGGTTTGGTTTTAAGATGAGAGAGGAAACAGAGAGCTAGGATGCTGGTGGGAATGATCCCGTTTCAAGGAGAACATTGTTGATGCAGGAGAAGGACAAGTGCTGGAGCTGGAATATTGGATGGATTGAGCTAGAACAGTAGGAGAAGGTGGTGAGTGAGTGGGGTGCTTGAGGTTGAGAAGTGACGGTGGTGAAGTTGTTTGCAGTGCCAACGTCTACAGTATGACCATGGGAGTGAGCGGCTAAGGTGGGGTGGAGGATGAGATCATTTCATGGCCCTGAATTGTTCTTCCTTTGTCTCACGGTCCGTCACCCTCGCTGGAGTGGGAGGATGTGGTGCCTGGACCTTACCAGCATCTCTGGATCCCATAGTATATGCATACAGCAGGCTTTCAGGGTATGTTCATTGCACTCTTATATCTCTGTTTCAAATGATGACCATAACAGTGACTCTCCACGTTTCACTAAATTCATCCAGACGAGAATCTGGATGAATCATCTGGATCAAGGTCACCTTAGAAGTCCAAGTTATTTGTCAGCCTGACAGGCACGGGCCTTTGGCTGATCTGCCTCTGAGTCAGCTGCCTCTGGGTTGCTATTTTGGGTGTTGGTTCAAATTACTAGGCTTGGTTCACCTAAGCCCCTCTGCACTCTCCCCCACATCCTACTTGCTTCTGAACCATGTGTGACCTCCTTCTGCCCTCCCTTCTTCCCTCATCCCCACCCCTCAGTTTCCCACTGTACTCTTCCCTTCACCTCCATCCTTCTCCTCTCTTCTTTCTCTTCTTTTCTCCAGCCTTCACCCCAAACCCATCTATAGGTTCTGGCCTCAAGTACTAGGGGCAGCTGCCTCGGGGCTCTTCCTTGCTTTCCTCAAGCTGGTCCCACACTTACATATTTCAGAAACATGTGTGTGTTCAGCCAGTGGTCCACTCTGACCCCAGCTTCCTCTTCCCGTCGCTTTCCAGGTACCTTGGTGCCACTCTCCTTCTGGTCCTCTTCTTTTAGCAAGGGCTGGCTTTCTTTGGCGTGGCTGAAGGAGAAGGCTGTCAGAATAGGAGCAGACTGAGAGGAAGGCAGGGCAGGCTTCTCAGGGGCAGCAGACCTGTCTCTGACGGGCAGGACCAAAGGTTTTGGCTCTGAGGAGTAGAGAACAAGAATGGAGCTGAGGACGCCCAGCACCCAGGAGCAGCAGCCATCCCTTTGGGGCTGAGGCTCTATGGCCCTGTGGTTGGTGTGACATTTTCCTGCCTAAGCCCTTCACCCTCGGTTCTTCTGCCCAATGCTTCCTTGCTGGAGAAAGACACAGGTTAAATTTACTCTACAGGGCGGCACTGGCACGTATAGAACAGGCTGCCCAAGGACCAACACTCTCCTCCTTTCATCCCTCTATCCATTCATTCAACTAGTATTGCACACCTTATTCTAAGACTGGGGGTGGGGGGGGGTGCGGGGAGGGAGGAGGGAGGAGGCTGGGCAGGAAATAGGGGAAGATCGGTTATCTAAGAGTTTTAAGATATTTCCTGAGAATGTAAGTCTGTTTTAACTGGGAGGTGTGTACTTCAGAAAAAGGAAAAATAAAATGAGCCCACTGACTGTTATATACCACCATGCTCCTATCTGAGTCTATGACACAGAGTGAAGGGCCCAGAGAGCTAATGCCAGCCCAGGGCTCTCATTTTACAGACAGGAAAGCTGAGACCCAGTGACCTTCAGGTGCTCTTACAATTATAAAATACAAATTCATTTCCAAAGGACATCAAATCCATAGTATCTCTTTGTCATTCTATATTTTCCCAATTAATGGCTTCAAAGAGCACATTTCTGGTAATAGAGGCAGTGTGAGGGTAGGTTCATTCGTTTTCTCTTTTTTTTTTTTTTTTAAATTAATTTATTTATTTATTTTTGGCTGCGTTGGGTCTTCGTTTCTGTGCGAGGGCTTTCTCCAGTTGTGGTGGGCGAGCGGGGGCCATGCTTCATCGCGGTGCGCAGGCCTCTCACTGTCGCGGCCTCTCCCACTGTGGAGCACAGGCTCCAGATGCGCAGGGTCAGTAGTTGTGGCTCACGGGCTCTAGAGCGCAGGCTCAGTAGTCATGGCGCACGGGCTTAGTTGCTCCGCGGCATGTGGTATCTTCCTGGCCCAGGGCTCGAACCCGTGTCCCCTGCACTGGCAGGTGGACTCTCAACCACTGCGCCACCAGGGAAGACCCCATTTGTTTTCTTTTAATGAAAGAAATGTTAACCAGGTTCTCCTGCTCACAAAGTTTGGAGTTCACTGTCCTTGAGTGAACTTGCAAATCAGGGGTCCTCTGGAATTGGGGTCACCATCTGGGGCTGCCTGAGGCTGAAAAGGGTATGTTTTTTTCTTTTCTTTTTTTAATATTTATTTATTTATTTGGCCGCATCTGGTCTTAGTTGCAGCACGCGGGATCTTCCTTGTGGCACATGGGCTTCTCTCTAGTTGTGGTGCGCGGGCTCAGTAGTTGCGATGCAAGGGCTCTCTAGTTGTGGCACGTGGGCTCCAGAGCACATGGGCTCAGTAGTTGTGGCACGTGGGCTTAGTTGCCCCGCGACATGTGGGATCTTAGTTCCCTGACCAGGGATCAAGCCCGTGTCCCTGCATTGGAAGGCGGATTCTTAACCACTGGACCACCAGGGAAGCCCCAGAAAGGGTGTGTTGAGTCTGGGGGTCCGGCAGGGCTCCTGGGTCACCCCAGATCTCTGCCTGGCTCACACCTTCTGCCAAAGATCCCTCCTGGGAGAAGGATCCAGGGCCGAGGGAGAGGAGGGGCGAAGCCTCCATCTGCCCAGAAGTAAGGTAGGACCGAGGGTACAGGTGTCCAGGTGCCAGCTGACCGGGGCAGGGACTGCGGAAAAGCCACAAGATTGGGGGAAGCCCTCAGCTTCCGACAATACCACGTGAGCCCCTACTACGTGCCAGACGTGGTCCCCAAATTGGGCAATGTTGTTCCCAGCCGACAGCTGCAGGGTCAGAGAGCCCCTTAAGGACTTTGCCACATTGTAGCCCCTTCTCACCTATGCCTCCAAGAGACACCCTAGAAAGCCTTGTCCAAGCAGCCTGGCCCCTGCCCGCTGGGGACCTGGTTCTCAAGCAGCAAGCTGGTGAGGCGGACAAGGGCGTCGCTACAGGCTCGTGTCCCCTGGCCCAAAGCCCCGCTCCAGGGCTCTCAGGGTCGCTCTTAAGGGACACTGGGTGCCGGTGTGCGCCACCAGACTGCCCCAGCTACCCCGCAGCAGCCCAGCCGGGGAGAGGGGGAGGGGCAGTCACCACAGAGGTTTCTGTGCCAGGCCTGCCCCTCAGGCGCCGCTGAGCATCTTAACCCTGGGGCCTCTTGGGCAGCAGCCTCCCCCTGGGCAACTGACCCACCTGCTGAGCTGATTACAGAGTAAGCTGCTGGGAAGCTACACAAGAGTCCACTCCCTCCTGCCCGTCCGCACAGCAGCCGCCTCTAGCCCCCCATCGCCTGCGGCCCAGGCTCAGGGTGCTCCGCCCAGATCCCCTCCCCCAACCTTCCATCCTCTCCACAAACTAGGTCATCAGACTGGAGAGCCTCCCTGGGCCTCGGCCACTTGCCTCACTGCCAGCCCGGGTTCGCTCTATTCCTCTGATGCTGAAACCTTCCGGGATGGGCTGACTAAGGCATTGTGGGATGTGGTTTAATTTCTCACTCTGTCTGGAGAGGAATCCTCTATTCACTTAGAACCGCGCAGGGGCAGCAGACACACGATGGGTCAGAAGCGCCAGCTTTGGAGCCGTGAGGACCTGCGTGCAAATGCATCAAGGCTGCTTTCTGTGCCCTGAGGCCAGGGAGAAGGTCCAGCTTCAGTTCAACCCCTTCCTCTGTCAAATGGGGACAGCGCCGTCTCTCTCAGCTGGGTGTTCGTGAAGCGACTTGCGCTGGTGGAGGGCGGCACAGAGCTGGGGCCACCGTCCGTGGCACCAGGGTGGCTTCTGCTTTCCCGTCTGTGAAATGAGGGGCTTGAGTCTGACAGCACCCAGGTCTCCTCTGGCCCTAATTCTGATCCCATGATCCAGCCCAGGAACCAGAGAGTCAAAAAACACATGGGGGTGTGCACGGCGAGTACATACCCAGAGATCCGGGGGTCTTCTCCCAAGGTCCACCCTCCCGAACCAATCTTAAAAGAATGGGGGAGAAAAAAACACCCATGAGAGATGGCAAGCAAGAGCTCCTGCTGTGAGGAGCCCAGGCTAGCTCAGGAGGGGGCAAGGGCCGAGGGAGCCATGGGTGGTCCTGTAAAGAGGCTCCTGGCCCGGGCTTCGAAGCCGCAGGAGATGCAGCCCCTTCCGCAAACTTGAGGGCAGGCTGACCGGCAGGCCAGGCCAGGCCAGCCTCAGTATCCAGACACAGCTCCGAGCCCTATTTTCCAGAGGCACAGCCCATCCATTCCCCGGGAAGCCACCTCCACATGAAACTGCTCAGTCCAAAAGGGAGCCCCGTGCCCTGCTCTGTCCGCAGGAGAGCGGCTGCCGCAGATGAGGATAAATCTCCTTCCAGCTCAGAGCAGACTGAGTTCAAGTCCTCCGAACAGCCCCCACTCCAGGAGAGCTCGGCGATCCCCCCACCCTTGCCCCTCAGGGTCTAGAGGGACTGACCCCCTTTGCTGCTGATGGGAAATCACCACTGTTTTGTAACAGAGGTTCAATCCCAAACTAAGCACAGGAAAGGAGGATGGGGCATTCCCGGCACTGGTTTTAGCGGGAATACAGCATCACTAAGACAGATGGCAATCCCTGCCTTCACGGGGCTTACATTCCCGTGAAGGCCAGCTATACATCACCCAACATGGATTTTCCTCTTCTCACGGGGAAATGCACAGACAGCAGAACCCCCTGGGGGGCTGACAGGGTCACAAGCCACAACGCAAGGACTGGAACACAACATCCTGTGCTCTGGCCTCAGAGGATTCACTCAGCGGAATGACCCGGGCCGGGGTGGCTAGAAGGCAGGCAGTAGGAGAGCCCATTTCAGTGCCTGCCCAGATCCAGGGGCCCCTATCCGAGGGGTCTGTGGAGGTCAGGGGACCCGAGGTCTACAGGAGGGGCAGAGCTTCAGGGTGGGCCTGGACCAGTAAGACTCAGAGTTGCTCCCTGGAACTCGCACAGCCTCTTGGGTCAGGACCTACATGGAGGGGTTGTGTGTTTTGCAGCCAGTAGGCAAACACCCCAGGGCACCCAGCCTAGGGAGCCCCTCCGCTGCGTCTTCACTACGGAACCCCCCACTGCCCAGGAGCACTAACAGGTTTGGGGGGCAGAGGTGGAGCTGGGCAATCCCTGTGGTTGCCCCTGGCTGTCTTGTTGGGCTTTGCTTTCACCTGGCACGATGCCTGACACAGAGTGGTGCTCCATAGCTTTTAAGTGAGCACATGGATGCATGGCTGGACGGGAGGATGGATGAAATGGAAATGGAGTCTCCCTCCCAGCCATTTGTTAGCCTCACAGAGGCAATGGAGAGAAATCCACGTCACAACCAGACAGCAAATGGGCAGATACTTATTATGTGACTAATCCATGGCCAGGACCAAGCTTGACACCATGGGAGCCACAGAGATTTCCAGATATGGCCCCTGCCTTGTAGTGCTCCAAGTTAAAGAATAGAAATGAGGTTTAAATAAACGTGGAGCAAATCAGTGGGCGGGAGGTAGTCAGGCAGTGCACAGGCTGGATGCCTGTGGACAGTGCTGAGAAGGCGCTTCCCTTCCCCACTTGAGAGAAATAGCTACAGCCGACCCCAGGTAAAGCGCACGCTCTCGCCCTCTCTCTCTCTCTCTCTCACATACACACACAGTCACTCCAGCAGTCTGGCCTGACCACAGGGATGTCTTTGGCCATGTGGAGAGCACCCTCTGTCCCACTTACCAGCCATAAGTCCAGATTCATTACAACACAGAGATCCTCTACCCACTGATTCCCAGCCTTTTGGGGGTATGAAGACCCCTTTTTAAGTTCAAAAGTTTTGTGGACTCCCCCCCCATATACACAGCCACGATAACACTTGTATTTTTAGTGTCCATTAATTAAGAAAATATCAATACGTCGTCACAAACAGCTACCATGAATTCAATAGAGCTTTAAAATAATTTGTATTTTATTCATCACTGCAGCCACCACACACACCAGGACACTGGTAGAAGACAGAGGCCGACTCATTGTTAATTAAGCCCATACACCCCTCCCGCTGGAGTCAAGGGTGAGAGCTGTGACAACCCCAGGTCTGAGGCTCACAGTGGAGGACCTTGCCCCTCACACACCCAGCCCCTAGAGTTCTGCCCTGGCATGGAGGCTTAGCCATAGGGAGCCCAAGAGGATCTTGGGGGGTAGAGGAGAGAGGGCTGCAAGGTACTTTTGACTTAGCGCTGCTTACCGTGTGGTGGCAGGCCTCAGGCCCATGAGGATGTCCTGGCCTGGAGGCAAGAGGCTGGGAAGGGAGCCAGGCGTGCAGGAGGAGGTCCCGGCGGGCACCCTGTCCTTTGGGATGGGCGGGATCACAATGCCCGCCAGGGACTTGTGCATCTTCTCGCCACTGCAGTGCAGGTACTGCTGGGACACCTGCGCCTGGGAGCGGAGTTGGAGGAGGGGTCTGGTCCATGAAACATTCCATCTGGATGCTCACCTCGCAGGCAGTCCCTTCTATCAGCAGCCACCTGGGCAGAAGTGCTGGCAAGTATCCTCTTTCCAGCCACACAACCCTGGGACCCCAGGTTCATTGTTTCCTTACCATTTTAGGCAAGAAGGGAATCCCCTCATTCCTACTCCAACCCCTTTTGTTATTATTATTATTTGTTTTTCTGTTCTCATTTCAGAAAATCCTAGAACGTCAGGGCCGAAAGGGATCCTCAAAAACATCTGGTCCAATTCCCTCTTTTTAGTGCAAACTGGGGCCCAGGGAGGGGAGTGACTTGCCCAAGGTCACACAACCAGTGAGGGGCAGAGTGAAAACCAGAACCCAGATCCCCGGAGTCCCAGCCCAGCATTCTGTCCCCTCTGCCACAGTTCCTTACCAAAAATGAGGAGGGCCAGAAGCATGAGGAATTCTGGAACATTTATATCAGAGATGGCTTGGGAACCACCAAGTGTAAGACAGGTGGTCACACAGCCTCTGCTCAGGAGGACTGGGCTCAGTACCTCTGGGGCAACTCCCAAGCCAGAGAAGACACCTCCAGAGAAGCTCAGGGCTTGGGAACAGGGGTTGGTAAAGGATAGAAAGAAAAACAGAAGGGCAGGGAAGCAAGACTCAGAGCAGTCCAACCGCCTTACCTCCTGGGCACCGGGTCTCAGTTCCTGGGGTCCCTGATGGCTCCTGGGTGGGTCCAGGCCTTTGTCCTTGGTTCCGCTGGCCTCCGGGGTGGTGGGGAGGCTCTGGATGGGAGTCATCGGCCTGGGCACCTCTGAGAGGCAGCCCGGGGAATGGCGGTCCTCAGGGGAACTCCTTTGGGGGCTCCCCCAGGATCCAGAGAGGCTGTAGGGGCTGGGGACAGGGAGTAGGTTAGTCCCAGGAGTGCGGGGAATGGGGTTAATTGAGATGCTGGCAACAGGGCTTTATGTCCTGGGGCAGCTGAGATGGAGAGATGAGGGTGCAGATCCGCCCCCAGCTCTACCCGCACCACTAGACTCTGCTGAGTGTCCTTTCCCACGCCTGTAAAATTTGGTAGAAAGTGTCAATCAAAGTTACCTATTTAAAATTCAGAGGCAGGTTGGGTAGAAAGGGAAACAAAATCAGTACTGAATTAGGAGTGAGGACAACAGGTTCTAGTCCTTGCGGCCATCTGAAAACCACTGGGTGGCGTTAAGCATAGCCCGTGGAAGTGAAAGAAGAATATAGTCAGATTCGTGTTCAAAAAGAATTCCTCTGCAGCGAAGCCTAGAAGACTAGAATTCCTCTGCAGCGAGGGTGAGAATGGGGAGGCAGGTCGGGAGCTACCGCAGAGGCCCCGGTGGGAGACGGCGTTCCAGGGAGGAGGTGGAGGGTGTAGAGAGAGGGTGCTTGGCAGGTGCCGCCTGACTAGCCCAGCTGCCAGCTGGACACCTGCTGGTCCTCACAGCCCAGGTGGCAGGTGGACAGGCCCAGGGCTCACCTCGGGGAGATGCTGCCAAGCCCTCCAAGAACCTCCTTGTCTTGAGCTTGTCCTTAATCTGAGTGGTGTCCCGGGCCACACGGTTGGCCTCCGACTCCAGCGAAGGAAGTGGCCCCAGGGGCTGGGGGCCCAGTGACAGGGCCCCAGGCTTCCTGGGATGGCCATTCCTGGCCTGCCAGCCCTTCAGGGAAGCACCCAGCTTGAGGCTGCCAGGCTCCCCACATCCACTCAAGAGCTGCGATGGCTTCTCTAGCAGGACGCTCAGCACTGGCCGGAGGGAGGCTGAGGGAAGCAGAGACCAGAGCTGCGGTGCTAGAGGAGCCCAGGTCCTGAAGCCAGGGACCACAGCCCTGCCTTTCCGGGGTTCCTAGAAGAGCCCCACTTCCCTGTTCCTGCGGGTCCCCTCCGTACAACTCCATCCCCTGAGGCACAGGATTGAAAGGAACCACCTAAAACCAAAGGGCATTTTCAGTAGGGACCAAAGTAAAAATAATACCTGCCAGTAGCTTGAGGACACAGCTGGGCATCTAAACACACCCATCTCCTCCCTCCAGGACGAGGCCCAAGCTCTGCTCCGTGGTCACTGGCCCTGACTGGGCAGCTGTCAGGTGGAATCCCCCATCTCTGCCCAAAGGCCCCAGAGAGGCTGCCCTGGGCACTTGAAGGTCATTTGATGTGACCAAGTCACTAGGCCCAGTCCCCCAGTCTCACCTTTTCCAAAAGTCTTTGGGCTGGAGTCACTGCTTCCCCCCGGGAGTGTCCAGCACTGGTCCAAGAGATGCTCCCACAGTACACGGCCAGCGGAGCCAGAACTTTGCCGGGGGACAGAAACATAGGGAGAGCGGCATCTTAGAGTCCACTGAGGCCAGGACTGAGGACAGACTGCCCCGGGCTCTCTGCAGCCTGTCCCCCAAAGCAGAGCCTGGCCCTCAGGTGGGGGCTTGCCATCCCAATTCCAGCCAGCCAGGGCACCATGATCCCCACCAGAGCCCAGTCTTCCCCACCCTCTCGGCCTGACTTCTACCTCCAGCTTGGCTCCAAACCCCTCCCCCAATTACACCTTCTCAGCCTCCTTCACGGGCTCCCCAGGTGCCCTGCCCTGAGCACCGCGGCCTGTTTCCTGAACTGCTCAGGCATTCCCGATTCTCCACACTCCTCCCAAGGGGTCTCCAGGCCCCTGCTCCAAGCCCTCCAGGGAGAAGTGGCCCTCCACCTCACAAGCACGCATTCTCTCCAGGGCAGGACCTCTGATCCCCTCACTCTGCAGAGGAGACTGAGGCCCACACAGCTGGCTCCCAGTGGCAGCGCCAGGCCTGGGACCCAGTCTCCCGCCACACAGCTGGCCACACTGTTCCCACTCTCCTGTCCTGTCAGCTGAGGAAACGGGGCCAGCCGGTGCTCCTGGAGGCCCCACTCCTGTATCCCCTGCCCATCTCCATCTTCCCACCACAGAAGACCACACTCAGCCCCTCGGCCAGCCCACCAGCTCGAGAGTGGAGGCAAAGCTCAGGCTGAGGAGGCCATAGTCAGGCCAGGGAGGCCCCTGACGGACGGCTGAGCAGGGAGGGCCCACAGACAGCCTGGCCCGGATGGAAAAGCCCGGCAGCCCAGCTACATCCCCCAGGCGGAGCCCCTGGGAGTACCCGAGGAAGATCCCCACCCCCTCATGACTTCCCTAGGTGCCCCTTACCTGGGGGGACAGCGTCACGGGTGCCCGTGCCCTGGGCGGAGAAGGCACCTGGGAGGTGGTCTGCAGGGAGCAGCTACTTTCTGGGCCGTGAGTACGATCCTCAGGTATCCAGAGGGCCCCAACCTGTAGCATCCAGGGACCTATGATGGGGAGAGGCAGAAAGGAGTCAGTACAAACCACAAACGCTTTTTATACCACTTCGCGGGAAGCCCGCCAGGAGTTAAAGCATTCTTACAGTGAAGAAATCTGCCACTAAACCAAAGGACGCTTCTTTTATAACATTTGGACTCTCTTGGACGCTTCAAAATTACCAAGTCCCCGGGCTGCATGACTGTAGGCCGAGTTCATTGTGAAGAGTGTCCATGAAACCCATGAACCCGCCTTTGCTCTTGGACAACTCAGGGTCTTGGGGAAGGTGGAGTTTATCAAGGGGGAGTCTGACACTTTGTTTCCCCATCAGTTGCTACTTTCCTCATCGCTCTGCCAGCTGCCCTGGAAGCTCATGCTGAGTGTCAAGCTTTGTGACCCCTCTTATCACGCAGGTACGCGGTAGGGCCTCCCCGGAGGCCAGCTCTCCAGTTTTCTCTCAGGTGCGCCAGTCTCCATCTGTACCAGGCTCCTGGCCCTTGTTCTCACTTTGCTGACCAAGCCAACCTCAGCCCCTCTCAGCCATTTCAGTGTCCTGTGCCGACCGCTTGAGCACGCCAAGCCCTTCCCAGCCTCCCTTAACCCTCTGGGGTCAGTCATCTGCTCGCGCCCTTGATCTGAGTTCATTCTTTTTCCATGTGATAAGGGTCTCCCCGCAGATGCTGTGACTTCACACAATTTTCTAAATTCTCTGCTGAGATAACAGTGACCCATTTTCACCCTGACAGGCAGGGAGGTGAACGGCCAGAGCTGATCAGTGATAAAATCAAGGGCAAAGGCCACATCTCCCAAATCTCCCAATTTCTACTCGAGAGTAGGTCCCTCGAGATATCATCTGGGGACAGGGCAGGATGCAATGCCAACTTCCTTTTGCTGAGCAACAAATCCCAACTCAGGGACTGAGAAAACCTGCCTTCCGTCTGGAAGCCAGCCCGCCGTGTCCCCACCCAGGCCCCAGAAGGCCGAGCGGCTCCTAGCAACCCTCCTGGCCAAACAGTGGCTCCAGCCCGGCCCAGCCAGCATGGCCCCAGCCCAGCCTTTGCCTGGTCCCGCTGATTACAGCCTCAAGCCACTCGGGTTCTCTGTCTGAGGAGAATTTTCCTCACGATCAGGGGAGAAGGCAACCCCCTGTCTGCTGACAGCTGGGATAGGGCTTTGGTCTCATGGTAGTGACGAGCTGCTGACAGCTGGGATAGGGCTTTGGCCACATGGTAGTGACAAGCTGCCAGGAATAGCTGAGGGACACGGTACTTCTCTCGAGCAACGTGGAGGGAGATTCTGCTCCACGGCTCCCAACACCCCACTCCTCGCCCCACTGAGTGAGAGACTCAAGACACTGGCAAGGTGGCTGCTTTGGGCACAGCCCAGAAGGAACATTCCTGGGGGGACAGACCTTCCACGGCTGAATTAAAGCAAGCGAGCTGGAGTCCAGGCTTTGGGGGCAGTGAGGGTTGCAGGCCACACAGACACCTGCTACCCATTCCCAACCAGAGCGCAGACTTTCTGTGCGAATTCCATGTGGAAAAGCGACATTTAGCTACAGCCCTTGTTCTCCACCTCAGCCGCAGATCAGAGTCTCCTGGAACTGATGAAAATGACAGATTCCCAGGCCTCGCCCCAGGCCCCAAGTGAGGTAGAGTTTTCTAGGGAGCAGCCACAGGGATCTGTTTGGGGTTTTTTGTTTTGTGTTTTTCTTAACTTCTGAGTGACTCTGATGTTCGAACAGGATTGGAACCACTGGGCTATAGTTCAGATTCCCTTTATACTAAGAGACCAGCCCTGTTTCTGACCTTAGGCTGCCAAAGTGGATATTGCTACTCAGTCTGCCCAGAGCACCACGTCTAGGAGGCTAAAGAGGAGATCTGGAGCTGCCTCAGACAGATACGTGAGGTCCAGCGGCACCTTCTGAGCGAGCCGGCCCTCCACCCGACTCCCCACAAACTCCCTGGCGGACGAAGACGGCCCAGGTTCCCCCGTTCCCTGAGGGACACCTGGGCCCACTCCGTAGCTTGCCCAGGCAACCCAGTCGGCAGAGCCCCTTTTAGGCCTGCCCACCGCTTGCATCCACACCTTTGAGCCCTCGGGCCCGCAGGGTCTACATGCAGGACCTCCTCAGTGCCTGCCCACGGGGAGGTGTCCACAGCTGTGGACGGACAAGCATGTCTTATGTGAGAGCAGTGGGTGCCACCTCCCCAGGACCTGGTGGGAACTTAAAGATCTATGTCCAAACTGTAAAAACCAGGATCAGAAATTCCATTCCAAATGTGGACAAAGCTTTCGGGTTTGGCATGGACAGTACTTAGTGCTGACCCCTGAGGCACAATTCACGGAACCCCCATCTGACCTGGCACTGTCCTGGGCACCAAGGAGTGTGTCCCCTGTTGGAAGAGCCAGCCCCTGACCTAAAGGGCTAACAGCCAGGGGGTTCTGGGGACCAGGGTTCCGTCCTCACCCCTGAAGTTCTGGATCGCCCAAGATGGCTGGCTCCTCCACCCCCGGCCTCGGTGTCCGCACTCAGGGAGAGGAGTGGCCCGAGGTAACTGACGTTGTCTACTCCTTCCACTAAAGCAATGGCTAAAGAGGTTCCATGGTGACCAACACCACAGGAATGAAAAAGGCGACAGAAGGGACTCAGGTTTCAGGTGGAAAGGAAACAAACATGGAGTCTCCCAGGAAAGAATGTCGGCCCCAAAGACAAAATCCCAACCGCCCTGTACCTTGTACAGCCCGCAGGGAGCCAGTGCCCCACTCCGGGTCCACCTTGCTCCCAAGGGAGCTGGGCAGAGTCTGGTCCTCACATGAACAGCCCTCGGCAGGAGGGCCAGCATCTGAGTAGGGAGGAGAGACCAGAGCAGGGGGACTGGGGAGGGGGTCGGCTCCCAATCCTGGAATGTGGGTTCCATTAAGTCAGAGAGCTCATCTGCTCAGATGTGTTTGGTGGGAACAATAGTGCCATTTCCAGGCGAGGAGAGAGAGAGAGGAAGGCAAAACGGCCGAGTTACCACACTTAGTGTTTGAACCCAAAATATGTGCCCTCCTCAAATACTCTCTGAAGAGGGGCCCCGGGTGTAGGCAGCCCTCCCACCCACAGCCCTGCCCCAGCCTGCCCCTGAACGCCCACCTCGGGACACCTGGAACTCTGCTTTGAGGTTGTCACAGCTAGGTTGGAACCCTGCCCTGCCCCTCTTTTTTTTTTTTTTTTTTAATAGTTATTTATTTATTTATCTGGTGGTACTGGGTCTTAGTTGCGGCAGGCAGGCTCCTTAGTTGTGGCATGTGAACTCTTAGTTGCGGCATGCAGGTGGGATCTAGTTCCCTGCATTGGGAGCACGGAGTCTTAACGACTGCACCACCAGGGAAGTCCCCTGCTCTGCCCCTCTTGAATTAACTTGGGAAGTTTATTCAATTCCTCTGAGCTTTGGTTTCTTAATCTGAAAAAGCGTCCTAACAAAGGGCTGTGTTAGGATTGAATGAAGTCATGTACAAGAATAATTCAGTACCATTGCTGGTAGATAATCAACCACGAATGTCAGGTCTGAGCTCTTCCCCCTCCTCCCCCACCCTACATGAACACACACGCGCACACATTCACACACACGTACAAACGTGCAAACCCACACTACCTTTAAAGTTACCAGGGGCCAGCCCTCTAGTCCTACAAGACAGACCCAGGTATCTGGAGG